>NC_067198.1:5493244-5819355 GCF_000699445.3 Schistosoma haematobium
TACTCCTTGACAAAAGAATATGTTTTGGTGATTCCGAAGTCAACAGCATGCTTGATATGTTACTACGACAACTACTCACACTATTATTATTATTATTATTATTATTATCAGTGGATTGGTTGAAGTTAGATATTAACACCATATTAGGACGAAACGGCCGTGCAGTACTTCCGGGTTTCAAACGGTTGTCTAACTTTGGTCCATTCATGATATCGATGTTTATTATTATTATTATTTTGGTGTTCATCCTGATAGCTTCATTTCACTGTGCAGTAACTTCAACAAGCAGAACATATTCGTCAGGTTCCACTTTGCTTATGACTAGTCATTTTATTGATTTCTTAAAACATTTAATTTAAATATTAAGAGATGAAATATCTATACGTTTATATTGTGACGGTCCAATAATAGTTACGGTAATCAAAAACTACATATCGTGACAGAATAAGAAAATTGTTAGTTATCTTGATAGTTTCGAGTCACAGACTGATTCTAGCTAGCCCATCGCTAAGATCCAAGAAGTACTGGATAGCTGTTTCTTTATTATGTGAGACTCATCAGACGTGTACATCCATGATCCCACTACAGGTTTCGTGTGTAAACAACTAACATCACGACTACCGAAGCGATATCTATTAGGTGTATATGCCTAATGTCAATCAATTCATGATATTGAATAACCATCTTCCTTTTTCTTAGGTGAGTACCTTCCTCATACAAAACATAGCTATGTTCCAGTAGTCACAGCTTCTTACTAAAACTTCTAAAATTGCATCTGAAAGTTAGTCACTAATAAGCACAGGATTACTATCAGAATGGAATGATTAATATGAGCTAGTCATTTGAACTTCATCACTCTACATCAACTTAATTGACTACGAGAAAGCATTTGATAACGTGGACAGGACAATACTATGGAGGCTTCTTCGGCAGTACGGCGTGCCTCAGAAGATAGTCAGTATCACACAGAATTTCTATGATGGATTAAACTGCAAAATCGTGCATGGAGGACAGCTGACAGACTCGTTCAAAGTAAAAACCAGTGTCAGATAAGGTTTCTTACTCTCACCATTTCTCTTTCTCCTCGTGATTGACTGGATCATGAAGACGTCAACATCTGGTGGAAAGCATGGGATACAGTGAATAACTAGGATGCAGCTAGACGATCTAGACTTCGCAGACGATCTGGCGCTTCTATCGCACACGCGATAACAAATGCAGGAGAACACGATCGATATAGTGGTAGCTTCAGTAGCAGTAGATATCAACATACACAAACAGAAAAGCAAGATTCTCTGATACAACACAGCATGCACCCATCCAATCACAACTGACGGAGAAGATTTGGAAGATGTAAAAACCTTTACATATCTGGGCAGCATCATTGATGAACAGGGTGGATCTGATGCAGATGTGAAGGCGCGGATCGACAAAACAAGAGCAGCATATTTACAACTGAGGAACATCTGGAACTCAAAGCAACTGTCAACCAACACCAAGGTCAGGATTTTCAATACAAATGTCAAGACAGTTCTACTGTATGGGGCAGAAACCTGGAGAACTACGAAAGCCATCATCCAGAAGATATACGTGTTTATTAACAGTTGTCTATACAAAATACTTCGTATCTGTTGGTCAGACAATATCAACAACAACCTAATGCGGGAGAGAACAAACCACATTTTAGTGGAGGAAGAAATCAGGAAGAAGCGTTGGAAGTGGATAGGACACACATTGAGGAAAGCACCCAACTGAATCACAAGGCAAACCCTCACATGGAATCCTCAAGACAAAAAGAGGATAGGAAGTCCAAAGAACACATTACTCTGACAAATGGAGATAGACATGAGAAAAATGAACAAAAATTGGATAGAACTGGAAAGGAAGCCCGAGGAAAGAGTGGGTTGGAGAATGCTGGTCGGCGGCCTATGTTTCATTAGGAGTAACAGGCGTAAGTAATTAAGTAAGTAAGTAAGTCATTTGAACATTGTTCGACAGAGTTATGTGTCAGAATGTAAATAATTTCTAATTTAATGATTATTATTATTATTACAGTGTTTTTATTGATGGCTGAAATAATTATCCAAATTAGTATTAGAATAACTTTATCAGTGTACAAGTTCAAGTTGTTGATGAAGTTTTATACTTTGAACTGAATGATTTGTTCATGGAGCTTTCATCGTTCTTTTGAACGACATCATCAGTATAACCTTCAAGTAGAAGCCTGAAAGGTGAAAGCTTGACCACAATCAAGCCATCCAGTTCAGAGAATAAAATTCCATCAAAATCATCTACCTCAGCTAGAAATCTTCTCCACCCTTTCAAGTTTAAGATATACTCTTTAATAAACATTGAAAAGAATTTACTTACATACCTAGTTACTAATATTGATTTAGCTGAATAAATGTTTTTTTTTAAATTTTACTCTAGAGGTTCTTAGTAAAAAGGAAAAAAAAGAAATCAGACAGTTAAATATAAATGTTCCTACTTATTAATAAGTAACTATTTCATTTGACGTTAATTATCGACATATATATTGACATATTCATTAAAGAATGATTAAAGTATCAAGTGTAATGAGAATGGCTCATTGCATTTGATTAGATTCTTTGAAACTACAACTTAAAATCTCATTACAATTAATAAACTTAATCAATCATATTTCTTTAATACTTTAATGCTGAGTTTTATTGATTAAATTACAATTTCGTTACTAGTCCGAGTGATTAGATATACCATATTTGATGTTGAAGATGCCATAGGTATTTGGAGTTTGACAACGCTTTAACCAGTAACACCTACTATGAATCGTACCCACCAAGTGAAATCAAAAGACAGAAGCGAGGAGGTTCGAAGATATATTTGATAAGCTATGAATTTATCGAGGATCGTCTGATCTATCTGGCTAGCGATTGCAAAGGTTGCTGAGCACGGCGTTGTCACTCGTGGTCTGGTGCGGATGCATGACCAAGCGCCTTTAGCTAGGTGAGTCCATTAAAACTAATGTGATCAGCATCCAATGTTGAAGACTTACAGAGCTATTTATTTTGGGAATTTATTTACCGCTACAATGTTAGATACTTGAAAGTTATTGTCAGGAATACCTTATTATTTTAGTTTTGTGATAGTTTAAACTTATCAGAAGTATGTTGTTGTTTGAATCCTCCTATTGATGTTTAGAACTGTAATGCGTCAGTCTCTTATTGACATATGTGTATCCTGTGCCGATTGCGTCGATATTGCCACCAAATCATAAGTATAAAACGTAGAGATGATGTTGCCTAGTAGTGGATGAAGTGGATAACGCAGTGGCGTTTGTAGTGAATGGTACGGGGGTTCGACTTTCGGAGTAAACATCAACTCTGGGATTCAGGTACATCCAGCTGATCAGTTCCAAACAGAACAAAACGCGTGTCCTGGATCCCACTGATAGTCATTATTCGTCTTTTCTGATAAAGAAAATAGTTAACTTTATGGAGTTCTAATCATAACAAATCAAAGTGTGTGTGCTTGTTCGCCATTCCACCATTTTGTCACAATACAGAATGTACAATAAATATTGTCAGTCCTGTTTTTATCTTGAATTTGTTTCATTATCTTAGTTTCATTCATGTCAACTAATTTTATTTAATTAATTTTACTAATGATTGGAAAGCACATAATACAATGGACAGCTCAAAGTCAATTAGAAGATTTGGACTTAGCAGATGATCTAACCCTCCTATCCCATATACACAAACAAATGCAGATAAAGACAGCCAGTGTAGCAGCAATCTTTGCATCAGTAGACCTCAACGTACACAAAGGGAAAACCAAGGTCCTCAAATACAACACGGAAAACAACAACCCAATCACACTTGATGGCGAAACTCTGGAAGATGTAGAACCCTTCACGTACCTGGGAATGATCATCGGCAAACAAGGAGGATCAAATGCAGATGTAAAGGAGAGGATTAGCATATCAAGGGCCACATTCCTACAATTGAAGAGCAGATGGAACTCAAAACAACTGTCTGTCAACTAATATCAAAGTCACAATCTTCAATATGAACGTCGAGACAGTTCTACTGTACGGAGCTGAAACATGAAGAACTACTACAACCATCATCAAAAAAGTACAAGTATTTATAAATGATTGTCTACAAAAGATACTCAACATGCATTGGTCGGATACCATCAGCAACAGCCTACTGTGGGAGAGAACAAACCAACTTCCAGTTGAAGAGGAAATAAAGAAAAGACGTTGAAAGTGGATAGGACATACATCACGAAAACCACCAAACTGTATCACGAGACAAACTCTAACTTGAAATCCTGAAGGGAGGTGGAAAAGAGGAAGGCCGAACAACAAATTACGTCAGGAAATAAAAGCAGATATGAAAAGGATGAATCACAACTGGAAAGGATTTCACAGGACAGGGTTGGATAGAGAGTGCTGGTAGGCGGTCTATGCTCCTCTACGAGGAGTAACAAACGTAAGTAGTAAGTAAAACTTAAGATTATTATGTAACAATGATCTAAAAATGCAGCAAAATGATTGAAAAATGTATTTATAAGTGTAAAATAAAACAAAATTGACAACAAACAAGGGAATACCACACATAATCCAATACATTTAAAGTTAAAAATATAAGCAATTGTATATCAACTCAGTCTTGTAAAAGTTAACAGCTCTTTTTTAAGGTTTGATGGTCCTTGATTCAATCCCTGTTAGAATTATGGATATTCACTACCAGTGAATAGTTCTATTCTAGAATGAAACCGCTTTCTGATACTCTCTGATTTTCAATATTTCTTTATAGATTTTTTCAAAAATCACTTGAAAAATAATCAAATCTAGTTCGATAGTATCTCAATTTCAATAATGTCACATTTACGTTTCTACGCTTGATAACTGTATTACAGAATAAGTCGAGTTTTAGTTTTCCATTTACCCCATTGATTACTTTAACAATTCAAATGGAATATAGAAATTATTCTCACTAGATAAAATAATGCCTTAGTATCTATAATAAAAGTTCATTAAACATAACAAGCATTAGTTACTATAAATGGCAGATACAAACTAATTCCCATAGGTATGTCAATTTAAAATTCAATTAACTATAAAATTTAGATCTACTATTTTTTTTTAAAAAAAAAATTACATACAATTTATAACAGTATTTTTGGAAGCATAACTTTAGTCTAGAAAAAAAGATAAATATACACTTTACTGAAAATTAACGGTTACCATGGCAACAATCTAGGCAGAAGTTTTAAACGAAAAAAAAGAAGAAAAAAGACAAGTACAGAACATCTTACAATCTACAAATTTAAATCATTTTAAGATTCATCATTGAAATAAATAAATATGTAGTATCTCTGAATGTTTTGTTAAAATGTAAACAATTTCATATAGATACATAAGAGAGTGTTTTTTCTTAAATATACCGGAAGTTAGAAACGTTGCCATTAGTTTACAACGCATGATTAAATATATATAAACTCTGAAATGTGGTTCATAATGACAGACATCATAGTGATATGCTATGAATAACTATTGTATCAACTTCAATAGTTGATGTGTGATTTTTGTTTTAAAAAAAATGAACATATCTACTTTATGAATCAAAACCAATTTAAATGATTTCACAGTTAAAATCATGAGTCGATTTAAGCGAGACTACCACGGGAATTCTTGGGAGCACTAGATAACCATTTCATTTTAGTATAGAACTTCTTATCTGTTAGAACCCGAGAAACATAATGAATGGTAACTTTAGGATCCTTTTATGGACCCAATACTAAACGTATATTTTTATCGTATAATTGTTAAATAACTAAACTAGTCATATTCATGTTCCTCTTATTATAAGCTTTATTTTGACCCATAAACCATTATTATACGTTTTACCATTCTTGATTTATACCCAGTATATTAAATACTACCTCCCTCATTCACAGCCACATCTGGCTAATTCTTGTATAAATGTTGTTTCATATTTTATTGGTACGTTGTGGTCTGCTTGATTGGTATATAAACAGAGTGTGTTTGAAATATAAGGATTCATATCGCAGAGGCTGAGATTGGTGTTCTGGACTTAACTGGCTGGGCTAGGCAGGAAGCAGGGCCAATCAGGAATCTAGGCTGCTCGCACGTGTTTTACGCGTCATTGATCCGATCGATAAGTCACTGCACATTAATCGGCGGTCACAAGTTATAACATTATCAGTGAGCATCCACAATTCCGCACAATAAACTCAAAGATCCTGAATTTGAGGCTGATTTAGGATTTCAACTATGAAAAATATTATAATTTCCTTGAATCCTATACTAATTTAAATGTTTGATCAAGTATGTATTCGTTATGTTATTGATTGATTTCTTCTGTTATCAGCCTAACAATCAGATTATTATGTTCTAAAGATACTGTGGACTAACGAATATAATGCGAAATAACAGTTATCCGAATAATTCTGTCAGGAAATTTATGTTTGGAATCCATTATTATGTCAGTGTTTGTTTGTGTTAAAATACATTGGAATATTGACCAAATTACATGAGAATGCCTTTAGCTGAAAGTCAATTAGAGGAAAAATAACGGATGCACACTACAGGATCCACAAATATCAACACATCATAGAGGACCAAAAGATGAAGCTACAAAGGACACTCACGTCAGAACATTTGGAAATCTACATTACCAAACCATCCAGCACAGAGAACACAAATCCATCAAAATCATCCACCTGAGCTACAAATCTCCACCATCAGGGAAAATCTCAGTTTTTTTTTCAAAGATTTCTACTAATTAAGGGTACATATCTCCCAGTACTATAAAGTTATCATTAGTAGAAGTATTCTATTCCTGTAATTTTCAGTTTTTAACGGCACAATATAAGTTTCCTAAGAATCTTTTTTGATTTAAGAATTTACTGAAGACTTATTCCTAAATTTCTTACAAAATAACTGGAAAAGAAAACTATATTGATGTAAAATTATTCAATAATTGAATTGATGATTCGATTGAAGCTAGACCATCATGAAAAACTTGGAAGCACTAGACAACCGTTTCATCTTAATATGGATCTCTTCAGCAGTGCGCATTCAAGATCACACCCTGCGAGATTAGAACCCAGGAACGTTTAACCTTTAAGTCACTGAACCGGCATCCAATGATGTTAATATTTAACTTTAATGGTGACATGATTTCAATTGTTAAATTACTGCAATCTCCACAAAACCCCTCTCTGATTGTAAAATTAATCGTTGCTACAGAGATTATTATTCACTATGGTTTATGTTATAAGATACTCAGTTTGTAAGCAAACATTTTCCGCTTCAGCTTTTACTCCATATATCCTAGATGAAACAGTTTGATACAATTATCGTGAGACTTTATATTCCAAATTTTGCTGATCAACATTGACAATGAAAACTTATATTTATTCGTAATGATTCACATGAACCATAGTTACAGCCTTATCTGTAGGAGTTTATATTTTTTCATCGTTACATATTGAAATAAAGCATCCTCTATTGACATGTGTTCAAATGAGAACACTGTTCTGATGTAGTCCTGTTGCAAAAGATTTAGGAATGAAGAAATTTTGACCAGGAGTGGAATCTATGTTAAGAGATTCATCCTAGTTGGAACACATCATCTGGATATATATGTAACTCAGTGATGACGTTTATGCTGAGACACAAATCTAACACCTATCTCTTCAATTTTTATTTATTTGAACACATAAACAATTGTACAAGGAGGAACGGACTAGATATACGCCACACAAATGGAATGATTTGTGTGTAGGTTGGGATACTGCCTGGGTGCCCAGATTGAATCAGGTGGTTTTCTTAGGGAGCCACATCCGAAACCTTCAAACTAATGTTCTGATCCACAAGGCAGTGGAGCAACGTCAGGTGATGCAGTCACATGGTAGACAGTGACCAATAATTGGTTCATACGCCATTAGCTCCTTCAGGATCCTGGAGTCAATGTTCACCATTAGTTTGAAATCAGTGTTTTCCAACTCCTCTAGTTGGATCCTCCATATCTACCGAACCCGTTGAATAGCCGGATTTTCGCTTTCATCCTCAAATTCGTAAACAATACCCCCGCAGCGAAAAGGTAGTGAGCAGGATTTCCCTGTAAGTAAATGTATGCACGTGGCCATAGGAAGCATTTTGAGAGGGAGAGCCAATTCTCCACACCCTCAGCCGGACCAAGGAAGTTGAGGGTTATCTATTCAAAACATCAATACACTATTCATTCACTATTCATCCACACATCTATCTATCTATCTATCTATCTATCTATCTATCTATCTATCTATCTATCTATCTATCTATCTATCTATCTATCCACACATCTATCTATCTATCTATCTATCTATCTATTTATCGACTTATTTTTTCTCTAATTAATTTGTCAATAATTTTTCTCTTTTTTTTCCTTCTTAATTTCAATTCAATTATCAATTACGTTCACACACACCCGTATATATTCTGTGTACAATCCTTATTTAAATAGATTATGAGGAGACAGTAAAATAATTTTGTTTTCTTAAAAAAAAGCGGGACTTTAAATTGTTTTAATTTTTGTTTAACAAATTTTTTTATTATTTCTAATCAATGTCGTATTTTTATATTCAAACAAAATTCTTTTAAATACATTCATTTGTTTAAATTAAATATCTTTGATTTATACGCAATTCAACCTTGAATATATATATATATGTGGGCGTGTGTCTGTGCACAAGCGTACAAGGCCATCTATTTATATACTTATATAAATTTGTGCGCGCGTACATGTATATGTATAGGCGCGTAATAATTTTCAAAAAAAAAAAAGAAAAGAAAAACAACGTTAATTAATTAACGTACTTGAAAAAAAATTTTTTAAAAAAATATATAAACTGAAAAATGAGCGCAAACAAAAGAAAAAAAACGAGAAAACAATCGTTAATCAGAGGCAAATAAAAATGAAAAAAAAATAGTCAATAAAATTTATTTAATCAAAAAAATAAAAAAAAAAGAATTGAGGAAACGTGATTTAAGTGTGTGTTTTGTTTTAATATTTATTTAAAAGAAACTTTAATGATTTTTAATCTTGAATGAATTAATCTTTCAAGTTTTTGTATTTGGCACTTTTATGCATCTTTCTATAAGTGAATATTACAGTAGAATTGAGTTAAATAAAAGTTATTGATTAAGATCTTAAACCGATTGATGTTAGACCACCACAATTGAAAACCTGGAAGCATTGAACCGCCTTTTCCTCCTATTGTTTGACTCCTCAGCAATGCGAATCTACAATCCTGTGCCAATGCGATTCGAACGCAGGGACTTCAGTCTCTCATGCGAACACTTAACCTCTTGACCACCGAGCCGACCGACATCTAGCAGTGTTAGTGTCTAACCTCAACCAATCCACGAAATCGCGCGATCATCTTTCATTGTACTAAGATAGATACCTGTCTTACAATAGGACAAAACGGCCGTTCAGTGCTTCCAGGTTTTCAATGTTGGTCTAACACCAATCGATTCATGATCTCAATAAAAAACCTTATAGTCTCCATAGTCCTATGTTGATAAATAAAAGTTAACCCGAGGAATGAAATGTTTTATAAAATTAGCATAAATATTTAGAAATTATTTATTAAATAAATAAATAGTAAATTTTAGGATTAACTCCACCCGGAGCCCTTCTGTGGTTACTGCTGGTTCCAAGCCCGAGTAAAGGAGGAGGGTTGGGTACGGGGTTAGTGACCTCATTCAGTATAAAACTAACATGTGAAAAAATGTTAATCAGAAAAAGGCACACAAACAAATTGAACGGTTGCACTGGATATACGAAGTATATTGAATATCAACAGTATTACAGGTAACCTTAGCTTAAATCTTTCATTATATAGAATGCATGAAAGCTATACTTTTGTATGATGTTTGTAATGCTTAAAATTATCAAGAAATTATTATTTTTTGTTATTTTAGAGTAAAAAAACAATGTTGTCAATGATATATAGTGTTTAACTTTTACCCTTATGTAGACTATGCATAACAACCAAGTCAGGCGAGGCTATAATTTGTGAACGAACCAATCAGAAAACGAGTTTTACGTTTTGGCGCAAAATTAATTCATGTCTTTGGCTAAGTAGCGTTTTGGCATCATAGTTGATGTCACTTCGTAATGTAAACCCCAAATCTAAATCTTAGCCCTAACCATCAACTGTAAATCATAATTTTAATTCCTCATACTGGTTTATAACCTTCACTTAGTTATTAGGTGGATATTTTCAAAATCACGAGTTTTAAACGAGTTTTTTTAATTTATTAAATGAGTTGACCTAGTACTAACCGATATATGTTAACCATGAGCATAAAATGATACAATGTTGGCTGTTCAATAGATAGAACTATGGAATTAAACCACTAGCCAGAAGGTGAAGTCTTTCATACAACAAAATGATATATGTCTAGTCAAATTAGTATATATACGAATAAATGTGACCAGAAGTTGTTTAACAAGTAGATTATCAAATAATATATCAACCATGAGTCAATGTAAGCTAGACCATTGTGGATCGATTGAAGCTAGAAAATAACACCGTTGGATGACAGTCGATTTAGTGGTGTACAGGTTAAGCGTTTGCGCACGATACCGAAGGCCTGGATTCGATTCCCTTTGGTGTGGGATGGCGGGTGCGCACTGCTGAGTAGTCCCTTAGTAGGACGAAACGGCGACCTGGTGCTTCCAGAATTTCAATGGTGGTACACCGTACATCGAGCTATGAATTCAACTATTAAAAATTATATCACATGGATTAATGAATGCAATATATAATAAAATCATCGATATCAGAATGAGTAATATGAAGTGTTGAGTTGAATAAGTATGTTCGTTAAATGAAATTGGGTGATAAATGACCATTATTAATATGATCAACATGAAGTCAAAGAGATGATAATGTAATTACAAATCGAGAAGCACGTAAAATCTAGAATAATATGAATTAGGTACGAATTAGTAAATAGAGGTGGATGCTGACTATGTTTCTCAAGACGTTTGCAAGCGTTATAATGATAATGATAACAATAGTGATAATAATAATAATGTGTAAATTACCTGACAATATTATGAACATGGTTATTAACTAATTTGGTCAGAATTTGGCCAAAGCAATATTATAAGTTGAACATACTTCTTTTGCATGCAAAGCTTCGACTTTTTGATCCGAATAACTATTACTTCAGCCGTTTGAAGGATTTGTAGTTTGACGGATTTAGGCAAATTGCTGCTAACATGATTGATTATTGTTTCACGTTGGCTGTATTGCCCATCTGTAATAAGTAAGTCAAGTCAACACTTCACATGAATTTTCTGACGTTTCATGATTATAGAGTACCTGAAGAGAACTGATTAAGTAGAATATTTTTTCTTCCTATATCTGTGTTTCAGAAATCTTTTGTTTGATTTCTGATGAGACCATGGATTGGTGTCATATTAGTAATGTTGACAAATTTGAACTAAGTAGGTATGGTGTTCTTCCTTGGTTTTTGCTAATAACTCAGCTGTAATCGATCAGAGAGGAATAAACTTTGAAAAAATTACAATAATCTGAATAAATTATTTTATAAGGGATATTTTTATACTGTACATAACAACCATGATTATAATAAAGTATATCGATTAGCTTAGCAAGTTTGTAAGAAGTTTTAACTTTAGATCACGGATTAGTTTTAGTTGAATAATGAAAAACAGTAAACATTGAACAATTATTTAATCCTAGTTCAGCAATCCTCAGTGGTAGTATGGATCCATGAACTTTCAGTTCTATCTAAGAATGTATAAACTTCAAACAAATGAGTCGGTATTTAATTCTTTTGATCAATTTGTGATATTATTATTCATCTATCTTTCAATACCATTGGTATTTAAATACCTCACAGATTTTAACTTTATTAATTGTGACTTCTCACAAGAGTTCTTGGAATAATCTGACGAAATTAGTTACCGTTATGTACAGGTTTGTTTGCAAAGATCATTAATAAAGAAGTCTATTCAATGCATTCGGTGCTTTTAATAATGTCAATTGTTTATGTGAATTAGAATATAGAATTAATAATTTGACAACTGTCTTCATTTGGTTTCTATGTTTTTTAGTGTGAAAATTCAATTCTCTAACCAATTGCATAGGATTATATTTTTAAAATTCACTTGGTATTGTTTACTTGTATCTTCCCATTGATGTTTAGCACTACAATTGATCAGTCTGTTATTAGCATATGTGAATACTATGCGTATTGCATTCAGTCACAAGAATTCTAAGTAGAGATGAATAGTGGCTAGCAGTGAAATCCAAAACGTGCGACAGTTCGTCCTATTTAGGACTCGTCAGCTGGATGTACCTGTATCTCAGAATTGATGTCCACTTTGAGACCCGAACTCAGCACCATTCATTTCAAACACGATCGCGTTATCCACTTGTCTACTGAGTCCTGATAGCCATTTGCTTGTGCAATGGAGTAATGGTTATATTCACTTGATATTGTTTACTTCAATCTTCCCATTGATGTTTAGCATTGTAATTGAATAACGCGATGACGTTTGAAGCGAATGGTACTGGGTTCGAGTCACAGAGTGAACAACAATTCTGAGATACAGGTACATTCAGCTGACGACTCCAAAACAGGACGAAACTCGCGTCCTTGATTCCACTGCTAACTACTGTCCATCTCGGCTTAGGATAATGCTATTTTTATAAGAAAAATTAATATTTCAATAAATTATCTTTGCCATTTTTCTGTCATGAAATGTAACAAACACATTTGTTTATTTATACTGACTACTTAAGATTTAAGACAAATTAAAACAATAAACGTATATGTAATGAAATCAAACGATTTATTATTAATCATGTGCTATGTTAGAATGTTACATGTAAATATGAAAACATAAATATTGAAATCCTATAAAGCATCCTACTAAACTTCTAATAAACAATCATGATTGATGTGAATAAGTAAATGGTCTATCTATTAAACTATCTATCTATCTATCCACACATCTATCTATCCACACATCTATCTATCCACACATCTATCTATCTATCTATCTATCTATCTATCTATCTATCTATCTATCTATCCACACATCTATCTATCTATCTATCTATCTATCTATCTATCTATCTATCTATCTATCTATCTATCTATCTATCTATCTATCCACACATCTATCTATCTATCTATCTATCTATCTATCTATCTATCCACACATCTATCTATCCACACATCTATCTATCTATCTATCTATCTATCCACACATCTATCTATCTGTGATTGAATACGTATTATTATGTGTATAGAATATATTTATTAATATATAGACAAAAAGAAGCTATCTGAAAGGGATGATCTTAAATGTGATAAAAAGCACTAGTCTTGATAACCACAGGAATATACTCGGCGGTTTCATCATACTATCAATATTCATATCATTATATCCATAATTTCAATTTACCGTAGCCAGAAATGGAAAGTGTTAAGTGGAAAATTGATGGTCTAATAGTGAAGTTCACCATGATTGAGTGATTAGACAAACAAAATCTTTTCAATGATATATCAGAAATCTATTTCACTGTCCGTAATAAGTATATTTTTCGTCATGCCCATGAACATACTAATAAATGGTATTTTATTGAAATCATGAACGAATTCATGCTAGATCACAACTGAAAACCGCTTAGTCCTCGCAGGGGACTCCTCAGTAGTGCCCACCTATGAAACCGCCAATGATAGTAGAACGCAGAACCTTCGATCTCGTGTGCAAAGCCTTAACATCTAGACCACTGGGTCAAAATCTGTTGATGCTAATTTCTAGCTCCGGTCATTCCACGATATTACGCGACCATCTTCTATTGCCCCCAGTTGACAGCTGTCTTACACCTGACACAGACTAGCTACACTAGGATGAAGCGGCCGTTCAATGCTCTCAGGTATTCAATGATAGTCTAACTTGGATCAGTTCGTGATTTCAATCAAAATCAACAATTTGCAATAGTCTTTACCAACAATTATCATTATCACTAGTGACTAGCTTTGGAAAGAAATTTCCAGAGTTCTAGCAAGAACCGTGGTCAGTAGAGGTAATCAGTCTATTGTAACATAAACCAACAATATTAATCTTTTATCCAATGATGATTAATTTAGATCAATTGATAACCGATTTGTAACTATCTAATTTTTAGTGTAAACTGAACTCCATCGATCAACTTTCAATGCGATCAGTACTCTAAATAATTTGACATCCTAATCATTATATGTTAATGTTGAATAGTTAGAGGTAATGTTGTGAAGAGAAAAATGACGAAGGAATGAGAAATATAGAAAGCTATTTATTAACACATTATCTTGTGTAAGGACAGCCCACGGGTGAACTTGAGGAAGCTCTAAGAGGTTCAGAAAGAGCCGAAGATATTCCGTTCAACCATCTTTGGGAAGAATATTGCAGGATCCCTACATGTAGCTTCCTTATTGAATAAATTCTAAAATTCCCTGTGTTCGGATTGGATGACTATAATCATGATTTCATTTCTACTAAAAAACTATAAATACTTGATAGTTTTGTACCATATTTGACAATGTTTGGAATAGTATTCTTTTCATTTATCTTCTGTCTTCTCATTTGCGATATGGTGGGTTCTAGCGTTTGAGTGCTCAAGTTATACGCTGTATATTAAGAATCTAATCCCTAGATATAACATCTTGATTCATTCAAAATCTATAAAATACTAATATTTAGTCATGTACCTGTGTCTATCCTATGAATCATATACTTACGTTTAATAGTCTGCAATTAAATGCAACTCGATTTCGTAATCGTGGCAGTCTACTTAGCGACCAATCAGAATGAAGCGGGAATTATTATGTCCTCCATCTTTGTAAGCAATGGCGATCGGCTTTCTTCGTTCTGTGTTTTATCAGCTATATCTTTTGTGCAACTACATAATTTAATGTTCCAGTGTGCTAAAGTGCCGCAGTTAATGTAATACTCTAAATGTTGGCGCAAGATCTCTTTGATTCAGCTTTGTTTTCTGGGTTTTTGCTGCTGCTTTTCAAGTCAATGTATTTCTTCAGGCAAGCTCGCTAGTCTTATGTTATAAAATGTTAATCCGTTTTGTTTTGAGTACTGTTTTTTAGATACCGAGAGCCGAAGTTAGTTTTTTAGCTAAAATAAGTGTTGCTGCCGTATGGGACTCTAACTGTTCACATATTCGTAGTTAAATGTACATAATTAAGCCGATAAACCCAAAGCACGAACTATAGGCCAGTCAAACTTACCTAACAGAAGACAAAGGATATTGTTTTGAGACTGAGGACAGCAGTCACTTGCTCATAAAAACATAGTTTACAGCATAACAAACCTTTCTTCAGTAACATTCACTGATGGTTTATTTGAAAAAAAAATCAACGATGTGATTAAACTTATTATGGCTTGGGATATCGTTCCAGCATACAATGAACGTACAGTGTAATGCAGTCGGACGTGGCGAATAAAAATCACAACCAGAGCAAAATCTAGTTATTTAATTAAAAATACATTTTAACATGACAAATTCTATGATTATATGAACATAGACATGACCGTTATTACACTGGACGATACATGGAAACGTTGCATATAAATCCATCCGTTTAATATATGAATTACTTTAAGATTTCCTCCGATTTCACAATATTATTATTTGTAATTGATCTCTGCATTCTACTTCTTTCACTCTCATGTCTCAGTTTAGTGTAATTGTATTTTTACTCATTACTTATGCATTGTGATCCCGTTACTTAGATGTCAATTAGCGTACATCCTTGAACGAGTTGAATCGTACTATTTGGATATGGAGTTCCTTGCCATAATCGTCTTGTTTTTTTTGCTTGTTGATCTATCAGGTTGTGAGTCAGTAATCCGACAACTTTCTTTTACATATCCTCTATGTGACTCACAAGTCACAAGTCCAACTCATGTATTACAGTCTCAATGTTGTACTAAATAATCTAGCACACGGAGACTGTAAACTAGTCCAAGACAACCAAGTCTGAAATCTTTGAGAACAAACTAGTGAGTACATAGCAAGATTATGAAAGTTAGTCAGCTGGAAACCTTGTATTGACCTAGACTTAGCATTGGTTTACATTCATCATCTAAAGATAACTGCATTATTATTTATGGTACTGATACACACTGGTAGATTCAAACTAGAATCATTCAGTTCCTCAGTTGAAATAATTTGGTCAACATTACAGACCAAACAAACCTGAAACTGACCATTAGTCTTATAATCAATCAATATTAATATCTCAACTCTACAAGAAGTCAATTACTATCCAAATAGCTCATTGATACTTTTTTCCATACTATAAGACGCTAATCCTATAGCATGGAAGAAAAAATATGTAATAGTGAAGTTAGGGTGATGGTGAATCAGTTGATGAGGTTATGAATCTTCATTGACTGAGATAGATAGGCCACGTGTTGCGTATGCCTGAACACCGATTACCACGACGCGCAATACTGACTAGTGTTGGGGATGGTTGAAAGAAAGTTAGGATCGGCCAAAGTAAAACGTGGCATCAGTGCTTGAAGTCACTAACTTCTAGTCTGAGCCATGTTGGGAGATGCAGACTACCTGGTTGGGATCCATGTGACTATCGTAAACAATGGTTGGAGATTCTGGGTGACATGGCAATCTTTCATTTATATATTAACACCACTGAATTAACTGCTTCATCTTGCCATGCTAATGCAGTATGGCAACTTGAACCAATACATATATGTGCTTGGCCCTACACTGTAGCTGACTGACTGACTAACTGACTGACTGACTGATAGGAAGTTCATTCGAGTTTCATGTAAACTATAAATCCTTTCAATATTTGAAGATAAGCCATAATAATCATTATATTAACTGGTATATAATATCATAGTGTATAGTTTCCTGACGGTTACTATCAACCAAATAACTATATCAATTGACGTAACTACTCATATATCATTGATTTATTTTTATCTTATTATTTGTCTATTATACACAATATTGTCGTCATCATTAATATTATTGTGAAAACAATGTGAATAGTTACAATAAACTATAGTTGTTGTGCAGTTTAAGAATTACGTCACATGTGATTACTATTATTGTTATTATTATTACTATTATCGTTTCCTCATATGATAACTGCTGCTTTTCAACTGACCAGTATTTTTTTCTCCGATTAAGTGTTATATACTAAAATATAATTCGATTAGTATCAGAAAGGGGTTTTATGAAGATTGTAGTAATTTCAATAGTTCAGATCATGAATCAATTGAAGATAGACCATCATGGAATATGGATTATTGGATTATAATTGATGTATGAATGACAAGATCTTATCATTAATGAAAATACAGACTATATGACAATAATGATTGAATGATGTAAATATAAAGTTCATTTATTACAAGAAATGATAGTTTTAAATCTGATCCTTTATAATCGTTATGATAATATGTTATATCCGAGCGAAGATCAAATCATGAGTAACTTCCCAGACATATTCATTGACTAATATTATCTATACATTCTTATGGTGTAACTATTCAATGATTAGATTATGTATATTTATATTCCGCTTGTTACAAGATTTATTTTGATCTATAATTTATTATTGTACGATTTACTGTCCTTAATTGAGATCATGAATCAATTGATGTTAGACCACCGTTGGAAACCTGGAAGCACTGGACGGCCTCACTAGTGACTAGCTTCGTAAGGGAATTCTCGGAGTTCTAGTGAGAAGTCGTGACCAGTGGAGCTAATCCGTGTCGGGTAGAGATAGGTATCTACCTCAGTACAATGGAAGTTGGTCGCGCAACTTCGTGGATTGGTTGAAGTTAGACATTAACACCGTTGGATGCCGGCTCAGTGGTCTATTTGGTTAAGCGCCTGGCGCGAGACCGATAGGTCCTGGGTCCGAATCTCGAGGGGAGCGGGATCGTGGATGCGCACTGCTGAGGAGTCCCATACTAGGACGAAGTGGCCGTCCAGTGCTTCCAGGTTTCCAACGGTGGTCTAACATCAATTGATTCATGATCTCAATCAAAAACTTAACAATCTCCACAACCCCTATACTGATAATTACTGTTCTTAAGTTATACTCAGTTTATTGACTACTGACTCCCACGTTCACAGCCACTTTTTGGCTTTATTGTGTACAAATATTATTTCCTATTTTATGGTGCGTTGCAGTCTGTTTAATTGATATATAAACCCAGTATGTCTGAAATAAATGATTGGATTCGCATAGTGGAAGCTGGTATTGGTGTTCTGGACTCAAGTGGACGGGCTAGGCGGACATAGGACCAATAAGGACACTAGGCTGCTCATACTGGTCGAACGTCATTGGTTTTGGCACAGTGCTAAGATTGTATAAGTCGTATTTTGATTGGTGGATAAATCACGTGATAAAAAGCCGGACATAAAGTTATAACATAATATACTTTTCACTGTTCAGAAGTTTCATATTATCCCATTCAATTTCGTCTAATTTTTAATATTTCAATTCTACGGTTAACCCAAATTAAAATAAAGAATTCTTTGAGAGGTTATTACAACATTACAAAGAATTATAAGCAGAGATGGATGGTGGGTAGAAGTGGAATCTTCCATTTTTTGGGACTAATTGGATAACGCAACGGCGTTTGAAGCGAATGGTACTGGGTTTAAGTCTCATAGTGAACATTAACTTTTGGATTCAGGTACATCCAGCTGACGAATCCTAAATAGGATGAAACGGGCGTCCTGAATTCCATTACTAGCCACCATCATCTTAGTTTACAATACTTATGGCTGAAAGCAATATCGAGACAATACGCACAGGAAACATATATGCCAATAAGAGATTAATCCATTACAGTTCTGAACATCAATGTAAAGATCCAAACAACCATTACAAAATGAATTAAGTACAAGTCATTGTTCTAATCTTTTTGAAATTTAATATTATTATCATATTCAGTGCGAGGTTTGGATATAATAAATTTACCATAGAAAGCCCTATCTTCTAGACACTTGAGTCAATGAAATTCCCAGCGTTAAGGAATTGTTCAGTTGTATCAGTCCAACCCATTATTTATGGTCGTTTTCTATTCATTCAATAAACGAGTACTGTAAATTAGAAAACATTTTTCATTGGAAAATCCCTTTTAATCTCTAACATTCACCACATTTATATTTTAATCCGGAATGTTTGATTGCGCTGCACTAAATTTGTTGACATCAGACACTTGTGGACAACTTCAACCTTAAGGGATAATTTCAGTTTACATGTAAGTATCGACGAACTGTAATCGTTTAACATTTTATGCGTCATTTCACACTTTGTTGAATAGACAAATTCTTTTCTCTGTAAGAGAATTTGTGGAGATTACAGTAACTTCAATAGTTGAACTCATGAGTTGATCTAAGCTTGATCATCATTGAAAACCTAGAAGCATTGGATGGTTGTTTTGACCTAGTGTAGAACTCCTCAGCAACGAACATCCATGATCCCTCAAAGAAGGTACTTGAACCCAGGACCATTGTTCCCACGCACGAACACTTGACCTCTGTACCACTGAGCCGACCGACATCCAACGGTGTAAATGTCTAACTTCAATTAATCCATGACCTTGCACAACCCATCATCCTTTGTCTGAGTTGGATGACTGTCTCACACCCGACACAGATTGAACTCCGGTGGTCAAAACATATCACCAGAACTCCAGAAAATCCATACTTGAAGCTAGTCCCTAGTGAGCACATAATTACACCAAATACGCCAAATTGTGTATTTATTCAAGAAACGTGTACAATTTATACGCACCGTCAACATTTACGTGTTTAGAGTTAATATTTATCCGAAAACTGTTTGTATTCAACTGAAAATTTAATCAAACGATTGAACAGTCGGATAAATGATTTGAAGTTGTTGTAACATTTCCACGCTGTTATTTCGTGTGTAGTGTGTGGAACACTCAGTAAACGTGTGTTTCACCTCAGTATCACAGTCCTCAGTGGTTGTGGACATTCACAAATCTAACAAGAGTTTCCGTTCGAATGAAATCTCATTGTGTGCATGACTGTGATGAAGAAAATGAGTAAATCAACAAGGTATCTTATAACAATTGGATTCAGTACATCTACTATGATTGTGTTACTGGTTAATGTCAGTTGAGACACTAAATTGAAGTCGGTTGATTTTTGACATGACATTCAATGTGAATGTTGGATGTGTAAATTTACCATCACGAAAACACTATATTTCAAGTGTTATAACTTTGTTGTATTTGTTTAATCGAATTTTTCGATCGTATCTTTGCATTAATCGAAGTGTTTAGAGGGGGAGAATTTCGATATTGTCATAAACTGTAGTTAGTTATTTACGTTCTGGTTGCAGATTTCTCAGAAATAAGAATAGATAAGTGAGTGGATGAAACTGAAACACATATATCTAAATCTCACTTTGAATATTATGGACAATATTTTTGAAATGTGCTTCGACTCGACGTTGTGGATTGCTTCAATGAGGACACGATACCACAATGTTGATGTGTAGGTGATAATATACACTAATGTAATGTGATCTGAACTGATTTATTCATCTTTGTGTAACATGAACGCGTATAATATCAATGTAATACAACTGTGGAACAAAATATGTTCACAGACTGATAGAGGAACATGTTTAGATTGATTAAATACGGAAATGAGAAAATGATTTCCACCAGAATTCAATTGAAATATGGATGTTTTGAAAATCTGAATTGTGTTGTTCACTTACAAGTCAATAAAACAATTAAGGATTCAATTCTCGAAGTTAATTCATTTCAATCTGTATGATAGAGATGAAATATCCATTTCTCTCCATACTTTCTAATGGTTCTCAAACTGATGTCAGTTTATAATAACAAACAGAAAAATATCAATGGTTGACATCATGAGTCAACATGGAAAACATGGAAGCACTGGACGGCTGTTTCTTCCTATTGTTGGACTCCTCAGTAGTGCGCATCCGCGACCCCCCGCGAGATTCAAACTCAGGACCCATCAGTCTCGCGTGTGAACGCTTAACCTCTAGACCACTGAGCCGGCATCCAATAGTATTAATGTTCAACTTCAACTAATCCACGAAATTGAGCGACACGCTCAATTCGGATCTCTCGAGGTGGGATCGTGGATTCGCACTGCTGAGGGGTCCCACATTAGGACGAAACGGCCATCCAATGCTTCCATTTTTTCCATGTTAGTCTAGCTACAATCAACTCATGATATCAACCATTAAAATTACTATAATATCCTCAAAACCCTTTCTGATATTAAGCAACTAATGAGCCTTATATTAGAATGAAACAGCCGTCCAATACTCTTTAGTTTCATATGTTACCTTAAATGTTATCATTACTATCCATAAACTAAATTAATTTCCACAAAAGTCCCTTAAAAGAAGCAAGTTATCTTGATTCATATATATATATATATATATATATATATATATATATATATATGTATACAGAAAATATATATGGGGTTAACTGAAAAAGAAAAAAAAAACTAACTTATAAGCACATTACTATAACATGTGATCCAAAGCTGAATGACGTCAAAGGCTAAGAAGATGAAGAGAGAGAGAGAGAGAGAGGCTAATATATTTTTTTATTTTTTTCCTTACGTAATATTATCGTGATTTGTTGGAAATCTCACTTATATGGTCTATATGGTCTGTTATGTAATTAAATATGTGAATTAAGCGTGGTTTTCTATTTTACAATTTCTTTATATCATGATAGAATGAATAAATGGATATTGGAAATATTGAAGTGAAGTGAGAGGAAGAGAGATAGAGTAGAAGATAAGTAGGTTATTTGTTGTGAGTATGAGAAAATATTACTAAATAACTGAATAAATAGATAATTAAATGCTGAGGAGTCCCACAATAGGACGAAACGACCGTCCAGTGCTTCCATGTTTTCGATAGTGGTCTAGCTTCAATTAACTCATGATCTCAACTATTAAAATTACTGTAATATCCACGAAACTCCATCTGCTGTTATTCAACATATGCTCATTAGCGACTGGCTACAAGAGGTATTTATTGGAGTTCTAGTGACAAACAATGACCAATGGAGTTCAACCGGCTCTGTTATGAGATAGTAACTCACTGAAGACAATGGTGGATGTGTCGCTCAATTTCATGGATTAGTTGAAGTTAGACATTAACACCGGTGGATACCGGCCAGCTCAGTGGTCCAGAGGTTAAGAGTTCGCACGCGAGACTGATAGGTCCTGGATTGAAATCTCGTGGTGGGCGGAATGGTGGATGCGCACTGCTGAGGAGTCCAACAATAGGACGAAACGGTTGTCCAGTGCTTCCATGTTTTCCATTGTGGTCTAGCTCTAATTGACTCATAATCTCAACTATTGAAATTTCTATAATATCCACAAAACCCCATGCGTTGATCTAGATTTAATGTGCTCAATTCGAAGACTTCACAGTTTTATGGTCTGATTCTTCATAGAATCATGGGGGCACTAAAATGAAACAATTACTCGATATTATCATGAATCGATGAAGAAGATTACTAATACAATGAATGATTTTCGTACATTATCATATCACAACGATTAGAATTCAGAAAGCCCTGAACATCTGTTCTATCACAATATGGAACTCCATAATGATAATATACATCCACGAACATATCAAACGTTGGACCATGACACATTAAGGTTTCACTGGTTAAGCATCTACTGACCAATTCGCAGTATAAAACGTCGATAGTCTCATATGACTGCTAAAAATGTTTTTTACTTTATACGTCTAAACTTCACTTGTCATCACATTATACAATGACCTGACGAATACTGAAAAATTTCAAACTGATGTTCACCTCCTTATCTAACATTTGAAAAGAAGATGACCAGTAAAAGTATGATGAAATTTATGAACTTGAAGTGTTATGGGCAAAATGAATAGTTTCTTCTTAGCATGGGACTACTCAATAGGACTCATGTACAACGCAACATTCAAGAATTTAACTGTCTCGTGAGTGAACACTTTTATTTTATTTAGTTCCACAGTAGGACAAATGGATTTTCACCTGTTTCCCAGTTTTCAATAGTAATGTACCTAAGATCAGTTTATTTTATAAAATTCTATAGTCACCACAAAATCCGACACTGATATTGATCATGTACTCACTAGTGAGAAGCTGTGACTATTGAAGTTCAACCATAACTGACATGAGATAAGCAGTCGAAAACGACAGCTCAATACTGTAGGTTGACAGAGGTTAAATGTTACTAATGTTGGATACAGATTCAATAGTTGTTCACAAGTGAGATCGAAATTCCTGGCACCTATTCTCGGATACAAGAATATAAATATGTACTGTTGAGAAGTTCAAAAGAAGGAGAAAACAACCGTTCTCAATGATAGTCTAACTAAGATTAGTTCATAAGAATAAAGTCTACAGAATCATCTTTATCATATTTATTCATCTTTTCATCATTTTGTTATGATTTCAATCAATGTATGTTTGACCTGAGATTTGAATGTACTTTTATGAAAAATAAAAGGTTCTATATGAATCATTATGTTTGTTTATTGTGAATGTAAATATTAAGCTTAATAGTTTTATAATTGACTTCAATGATTATTTTGTTCAATTTTAATTTATTCACATGAACTAGCTTTTTTTGTTGTTGAAAAAAAGTGTCGTTTTAGGTCAAAATGAGAAACAAAAGTAAAGAGAGAAATGATATTTGTAAATAGTTAGTCAAAGCAAGAGTAATATATCTATAAATAAAGAACATCGAGAACTCAATTCAACTGTCTGTCAATCATCATCAAGGTCAGAATCTTCAATACAAATATCAAGACAGTTCTACTGTATGAGGTGGAAATGTGGAGAACTATGAAAGTCATCATCTAGAAGATACAAGTGTTTATTAACAAATGTCTACACGAAATACTTCACATCCATTGACCAGACATTACACTATTAGCAACAATCTACTATGGGAGAGAACAAACCGCATTTTAGTGGAGGAAGAAATCAGAAAGAAGCGTTGGAAGTGAATAGGACACATATTGAAGAAAGCACCCAACTGCATAACAAGGCAAACCCTCACATGGAATCCTGAGTGCCAGAGGAGAAGAGAAAGACCGAATAACACATTACACCGAGAAATGGAGACGGACATGAGAAGAATGAATAATAATTGGATAGAACTGGATAGGAAATCCTAGGACACAGTGGGTTGTAGAATACTGGTCGGTGACCTATACTTCATTGGGAGTAACAGGCGTAAGTAAGTAAGCAAGAGAATAGAAATGTAATTGAATGATTATTTAAAATGACCATAGAAAAGTGACTAGTTTCTCATGGAATAATAATAATAATAATAAAACTAAGATACTTAAATTGTAAATATTATTTATCAAAATGATTTATGAATTTTTCAAGGTAATTTCCGACCTGTTTTTTCTTTTTTTCTCTTTTTTCTTTTTCTCTTTTCTTCTTTTTCTTTTTTTGAGAGAAGAAATAATAAAAGAAAATTCATTAATTATATCAGAATTAATTTATTTTCATTGTTTTTTTTATTGGTTTCTCATTGGAAAATTATTATTTTTTTCTTATTAACTAAGTGACAAAAAAAGGAAAATCATTCAAGATTGTTACTATGGTGGATTTAAAAATCTCTCACGTAAATAGTTGGTTAATGTCTTCATTATGTTAGACATGATAAATATGTTTTATTAATATATTTCAATCAATAATATAATAGTTTATTATTTAAAAGTCACTGAATATGATAGATTATTAACCATTGTTTAATTATAATCTTCATATTCTCATTAGCGACGGTCTCCAAGAGGTATTTATTAGAGTTCTAGGGAGAAACAGTGATCAATGGAGTTCAACTGGGTTTATTACTTACTGAAGACAATGGTGGATGTGTTGCTCAATTTCATGGATTAGTTGAAGTTGGACAATAATACTGTTGGGTGCTGGTCGCCTCAATGGTCTAGAGATTAAACTTTCGAGCACTTGACCGAAAGTCTTGGTTTTGAATTCCGCGAGTGCGATTGAGGAGTCCCATACTAGAACAAAAATGGTTTTCCATAGTGGTCTATCTTTAATTGACTCATGGATTCAACTATTAAACTACTATAATATCCACAAAAACCTCACTCTGATATTAATCTATAGACATAACGTAAACATAACGTTATCATTTCTATTAATAGTTTGTGTCAAATTGGGTCGAAATCCCTCTGATTATAATAGTTGAATTCATGAGTCAATTAAAGTTAGACCACCATAGAAAACCTGGAAGCACTGCATGGCCATTTCTTCCTAGCATAAGACTCATCAGTAGTGTACATTCATTAATTATTAATTATCAGAAGGGGTTTTGTGGATATTATAGAAATTTCAATAGTTGAGATTACGAGTCAATTAAAGCTAGACCACAATGGAAAACATAGAAGCACTGGACAACCGTTTCGTCCTATTGTTGGACTCCTCAGCAGTGCGCATCCACCATTCCGCCCACCACGAGATTTCAATCCAGGACCTATCAGTCTCGCGTGCGAACTCTTAACCTCTGGACCACTGAGCTGGCCGGTATCCACCGGTGTTACCGTCTAACTTCAACCAATCCACGAAATTTCACCACCTCTCCCCATGTCTTCAGTGAGCTGATATCTCACAACAAACCTGGTTGAACTCCATCGTTCACTGCTTATCACTAGGACTCCAGGAAATGCATCTTGGAGTCAGTCACTAGTGAGCAGATGATTATTTTCTGAAGGGGTTTTATGAAATTATGAGTAGTCTAATGGTTAAGCGCTCGAGCGCGACACTGATAGGTCCTGGGTTCGAATCTTGCCGGGGGCGAGATTGTGGATGCGCATTACTGAGGAGTCCCAAACCAGAACGAAACGGCCATCTAGTGCTTTCAGGTCTTCCATGGTGATCTAGCTTCAATTAACTCATGATTTCAACTAATGAAATTATTAATTGGTTAATAATGAAGAATTTTTTTAGTTATTTATTATTAGAACTAATGAAATAATTAATCTTTCAATAAATTATGTGTTTATATTCATCGAAAACTATCACTTGGTATAAGAATCATTGTAACTTAAATGTCACAATCCTATCTACCCAACTAGTTTATTTTTCACCTATTAATTACAAGTTTATGGAATTCTGTTAATAAGGGCACTTTATTATGTTCATTACATTAAATGAATTGAAATATAAGTGTAAGCAGTTTGATTATGATTGATATCCGAGCACTAAACCTATTTATCTTTCATACTATATTTCACTGATTAGTAAGATGTATGTGTAGATATATAGAAATTAGTACTTAGAATGACCACCTCATTTTGTATTTATCAATTTGACTGCTCATGTAGAGAAAGTTATATTGGTCGAAGTTCTAGGAATTTACATTTTCGTGCTCGTGAACACCTCCCAGAGTGGTTCAACAAAAGTTTGATGGAGAAAATGAACAGCTCGATATTGGCCTATTTAGTATAAACTGGTCATAGTGCCAGTATAAACCAATCTTTTTCAATCATTTATAAGGTCAGTAATTTTTGCCGAAACTTGTCAAACTTAAAGTCCTTCAAACGACTGAAAAAGTTGCCATCCGGATGAAGAAACCGGAGCTATGCGTGCAAAAGAAATATCTTCAACCACTTAAAAACCCGTTTAATTAAGTTTCACAGTATTAGATAAATTACTATTGGGTTATTTCAGATGCGATTGAATTATTTCAAGACTGAAGTGTTTGAACTAAACATTTACTTTTAAGTAACTTCTGTCATGTTTTTTTTGTTAGATGGTTGAGAGTAGTCTTTAGGAAACCCTGGACTGGAGTCAGTAAGACTTACATACAACGCTGTAGTTACTGATACTACCTGTGTGATTCAAACTCTTTTCATTCAACATCGCAGCCTGAAATTGTCTACTCGGTAGTACTGAACGAGCAATATCCTCCAAGTGATAACTCCTCTCTTATGGTTACACTGAGTAACACGGTTAGATTATTTCATGGAATACTATTTTCGTCATGACTAAAAATATAACTTACTGACATATCAACTACCATGAAATCTATATCATTTAAGATGGTTTGTATTGATTGACTTTAAGTGCCTAAGATTAAACTATGTGCATCATCTTAGTAATTTACTTAGAACAGTGACCACAATGGAATTTGATCAACATATAAAATACTAGATAACCTGACATGACTTGAGCCTATGTCGGTATAATCCAAAGAATTATACATAGTATGATACTATCGTGTATGTACTCCTACGCACTCACCTAATAGAACCGCTTAATTATTGAACTTTTGAGTTGATAAGTTCTTTTTATGACTTTTCATTAACCCATAATGTCAGTAACCGTCAATAATGATCATATATCCTAAAGCGAGAATTACTTGGTAGGTTACATTCACAACAGGTTGATCTCATTTGGCATGCAACTGAGAATCATGAGAGAATGGTTAGCCATTTAATCTTAATGTGAGAGTATATAGTAGGAATGGATATCTACTACTTTACCAAGGTCAAGCATAGGATATTCTATTCTTGCGATGACTGCTTAATCGACTAGACATTTAAGATAATCTCTATTAAAATCTTTATTCTACACTATGCTGGTCAGATCACTAGTGACTTATATTGACATGAGCTTCCAGAGTTCTAACAAGATATCATGAAAAATGGAGTTCATACATGCCAGCCTTCGCCAGTGGTGACTGTCAAGCTACATCGTAAATCAGTTGAAGTTGTAAATATATACAGTTTAAGACTATTATTATTATTATTGTTAGCTTTATTCAATATTATATTTTTGGTATAATATAAAATTATCAGCATAAAATATCTCAACGAGTTTCCGTTTCTTATTTCTTGATCGATCCTGACGATAAATATTGACTGGTCACCAGTTAGATGTTAGTAATTCATGAACCGACATTTGATTAATGTATGTTTTTTTCGATGCATATTGCCAGTAACCACGATGTCTCTAATTGGGCTTTTTCATAAGTTGTACAGTGAAATGTCGTAAACTTTTCATGAAATCATCTGAATAGGTTATGAGATTCATAGGCAGGAACAAGTAGCCCAGATATTCAAGCAAGCCGTCATAGTATTTCGGTGGTTCTGATAGACAAACACTCATATCGATTCACAAATATCATGTGTTCGACCCCTGTTGATGTTAGTATATTCTGTTTAACAGTCTCATAGCATAAAAAACAACTAACTATTCCTCTTTGCTTTTCAATTATATCCTAACTAAGATCAATCACCGACAAGTTAAAGAGATCGCCACAAAACTTCTAGTCATCTCAATGATTCCAGTATTCGTTATACTTATTTTCCAGATTAGGATATCATTTTTCATACGTAATAATTAAGACATTCTTCTTTCCCCTATATTCATTAAAACTAAGTATATTATTCAACTATCAGCTTTTATAACAAAGTTGAAATATCTATTAAGTTAATCAGTTGTAATAAACTTATTTTTAACTATATTGGTTAAAACTAGATATAAAAGTTGAATTCATGAGTTGATTAAAGCTAGACCAACATAAAAAACCTGGAAACACTTGTCGACTATTTCGTCCCAGTATGGGATTCTTGAGCTGTGCTCATCCATGATCCTGCTCTCAGGACTCAAACCCATGAACTTTGGCCTTGCGCACGAACCCTTAACGTTTAGACCACTAAACTGGCATCCAACGGTGTGAATGTCTAATTCCAACCAATCCACTAAATAGCTTAAACAAGATCCAGACGAATCCAGCAGACATGCAACAGAAGTAGGATGACAATGTGTTCCATTGTTGGTCACGAATCATCTATTTTAAGAAAGATATTAAAACGATCTTAATTTTTCAACTGTTACTATTCCCGACCACATTTTTACAAGACTTTCTTGAAAAATACGATGATACTAAGTGAATATTTCGATACAGTGATCCATGATGCTTGATATGCATTGTTAATTTATTCATTATTAACGACTATCTGGACTCAATAGATCAATGAATAACACGTTGTCGTTTGGAATGACAGACACTGGGTTCAAATCTCTGATATGAACATCAATGCTGTTATATTGGGACATTTAGATGACGCGTCTCTAAAAGAACAAAATGAACACATTGGATTCCTTAGTTAACCACAGTTCAAATCGTTCAAAAGTTCAAATGAATAGGACAGTTTGATTGTTCACCTTTCAATAGGTGTTCATATGTAGATCATTCAAATGTTTATTATCGAAAGTGCTTGAACTATAGAGGTTTCAATATGGTATATAGAATTACAGAACTTTCAAATATTCTGTTCAAATCAGTCAAATAGTCTAGTTTAGAGATTTTTACAGATGAATGACATAGGCTAATGGTGATATGATCACTGCCAGATAATAAAGTTCCTAGGTCCGACATTATGTATGTGTGCACTATTAAGGATCCCCTAAACAAAATGATATGATTCTCTAGGACATCTTAGTATTCTGTATAATTTCAGGTCATGAAGAAGAAAAAAACTGGATACATAGATAGATCACTGAGTAATGATCCATATCAAGTATTTTCTAATCCTTAGCGATGATTGAAATCTGTTTACTGTGAAATTGATTGACTCTGATTCCAATCAATCAGAAAACATCAGTACCATGAATAATCCGTGTACACCTTGTAGGAACAATCTCACCTATCACAAAACGTATATCCGGAGTTTCTTACCAATAACCTCCAACTACCAAACAGAATATTAACTTCATATTTCTGTAGTCGGAGACCAAAGGTTCCGGGTTCGAGTCCCACGTGTGAGATCGTGGATACACACTGTCAAGGTGTAAGACTAAATGATTGCCCGATACTTCCAGATTTTCAATGGTGATTCAACTTAGATTGATTATCTTTGTTTTTTACAGAGATCATAGATGTTTTGTACGTCTTTCAATATGTAAACCCTGATAATTATTTTTGAAAAACTTTAATCATTTGTAATGAATTATTTTCATTTCTAAAAATATCATGTCTCGTTACGCTTATTTTGTATCCACACCCTCTTTTTCTGATATGATTCAAAATGTTCCTTCTTCTTCATCTTCTTCTTCTTCTTCTTCATCGAATTGATTCATTGATAATTCTTTCTTTCTTTTTATTTTTGTCTTGTACACTCATTTACATTAATGTAATAGAAACAAGATTGAACTAATTTCTATGAAGTTCATTATTGAATGGCGTCAAAGTTAGTAGCATTTACTTTAATTATTAAAACATATGAATAATAAATTCACTTGGTATTGTTTTTACTTGAATCTTCCCATTGATGTTCAGGATTGCAATTGATCATTCTGTTATAGGAATATATGCATTATGTGAGTACTGCCTCAATATTGCCTTAAGTCAAAAGCTTTATAAGAACAGATAGATAGTTGCTAGCAGTGGAATCCACTTCGTCCTAATTGGAAACGTTAACTGGATGTACATGCATCTCACAGTTGATGTTCACTCTGAGACTGATCAATTGTACTCCTAAATAACAATGGGAAGATCTAAGTAAAGTAATACCAAGTGAATTTAAACTTCATTCCGTTGCATAAGCAAGTGCTTATCAGGACTCAGTAGTTGAATGGATAACCCGATGGCGTTTGAAGCAAACGGTACGGACTTCGAGTCATATATTGAACATCAAATCAGATGTAGGTATATCCTAAATAGGAAGAAATGCGCGTCCTTGATTCCACTGCTAGCCACTATCCATCTTCGCCCACATCAATAATATACGAAAAGAAATGATTTCAGATACATTAATATATGCATATGAAATTTATTTATTCGTTACATTGTGTTTTCATCATAAGAGTTTCACAAAATACTATTTTCTTTTTGGTTAAATGGGACGCATCAACTGGATGCACCTGCATCTCAGATTTGATATTCACTCCGGGACTCGAGCCCAGTACCATTCGCTTTAAATGCCACCGCGTTCTCTACTTAACTATTAAGTCCAGATAACCACCTGCATGTGCGATGGAGTGAAGTTTAAATTCACTTGAATCTTCCCATTGATGTTTATGACGACAGTTGAATAACGCGATGGCATTTGAAGTGAACGGTACTGGGTTCAAGTCATAGAATGTACATCAATTCAGAGATGCAGGTACATCCAACTGACTAGTCCTAGATAAGACGAAGTGTCACACGTCCTGGATTCCATGCATCTTTGCTTACAATACTCAACGTTTAACACAAGTAATTTAAAACTTCTGTACTGACTACTCACTTTTCTTTCATACTACGTAACAAATAGAATACAAAAAGGAACAACTCATTTGTATTCTTCAAAACTCTTTCTCATATTCCATAGAATGTTTATAATTTGTATTTACAAAAGTTATCTCGAATATATAGATAGATATATATGTCTCACATAATTTATTGTTGATAAACGAACTACATACTGTGATGATTAATTATTTGGGACTCGTCAACTGGATGTACCTTGTTTATTAACAGTTGTCTACGCAAAATACTTCAGATCCGTTGGCCGGACACTATTAGCAACAACGTACTGTGGGAGAGAACAAACCAGATTCCAACGGAGGAAGAAATCAGGAAGAAGCACTGGAAGTGGATAGGACACACATTGAGGAAAGCATCCAACTGCGTCACAAGACAAACCCTCACATGGAATCCTGAATGCCAGAGGAGAAGAGGAAGACCAAAGAACACATTACGCCGGGAAACAAAGACAGACATGAGAAAAATGAACAAGAATTGGATGGAATTAGAAAAGAAGGCCAAGGACAGAGTGGGTTGTAGAGTGCTGGTCGGCGGTCTATGCTCCATTTGGAGTAACAGGCATAAGTAAGTAAGTAACTGGATGTACCTGCATATCAGATTTGATATTCACTCTGGAACTCGAACGCAGTACCATTCGATTGAAACATCATCTCATATATTTTATTGTTGATAAACAAACTATATATTGTAATGATTAATTTAAATCGATATCGGTAAACAACAAAAATAAATTATTATGTAATGCATAACTATTATATATAAAGTATATAAATTTACTTATAAATTGACGCCTATACCGCTTACATAATCAAAGATAAACATTAAAATGAACAAACAACCAACCAGCTACAACAACAAAATGATGATGATGATGATGAATTTATTTCATAAGATGAAAGTGAGTTGTACTTTTTTATGCAGCAAAAAAAAAACAAAACAAAAGTGGATTAGGCGACATCAATAATATAGAATGTGGTTAAACAATAAAGGAGTCCAGTGGTATCCAAAAACAAAATATGTAAAACTTGAGGAAAAGATTTAAAATTTGATTTTATCTAACAGCCATTAGAAACAAAATTGCCACAGAGACAACTAAACACATTTACTATTTCATTTAATAGAATTAAATTATTAAACAGTATTGTTCAATGATGATAAAGGTCGGTAAAAACTACAACCCACGAAGTGATTTACAAATAATGCACATACATACGCTCAATTAAGATTGTTTTTCAAGAAATATAATCATAATTATGTTAGATAATGGTCTAATATCTAAGCGGTTTAATCAAGTTAATTAGACTTACTTCCAAATAGATAGGCCTTATTCACTTGAAAATTTGACTGGCAAGTTTGATAATAATCGATTATGACTAATGTTATTGAAGATTTCAACGATTTAGGACCATAGATTCTCATCTATCAACACTTTCCTTTAACTTATTGAGTTCTCAATGAGTTCCTCAAGTATAACACAACTTTCTTTTCATTCGATATTATAACAACTAATTATGATCTATAAAGCGATCTAAGTAAAAAGCTTAAATATTCAACGTTGACTAAATTGTAATAATGATTGAAAAAAAAACATAGGATTTTCCCGCTAACTTTTCATCTTCCTATTTCAATTAACATTTGTACAGAAGCTATTTTATGTGTAGATTGGAATGATTCTCGAAACTTAGGTCTCAGCTAACAAATGCCAACCATACAGTTCGTATGACGTTATAAATCAAATGAGTATTTTCTTGATTTATAATTGTAATCTTAAATTGTTAATCCCATTCGACCATAGGCCACCGACCAGCAATCTACAACCCACTCTGTCATGGGGCTTCCTTTCTACTTCTATCCAATTGTTGTTCATTCTTCCCATGTTTGTCTCCATTTCCCGGCATAATATGTTATTTGGTCTTCCTCTTCTCCTCTGGCATTCAGGATTCCATGTGAGGGTTTGTCTTGTGATGCAGTTGGATGCTTTCCTCAATGTGTGTCCTATTCACTTCTAGTGCTTCTTTCTGATTTCTTCCTCCACTACAATCTAGTTTGTTCTATCACAGAGTAGGTTGTTGCTAATAGTGTAGTGTCTGGGCAATGGATGTGAAGTATTTTGTGTAGACAGTTGTTAATAAACACTTGTATTTTCTGGATGATGGCTTTCATAGTTCTCCAGGTTTCTGCCCCATACAGTAGAACTGTCTTGATATTTGTATTGAAGATTCTGACCTTGGTGTTGGTTGACAGACAATTGTTTTGAGTTTCATATGTTCTTCAACTGTAACTATGCTGCTCTTGCTTTCATATCTGAATCAGATCTACTTCCCAAGCTTCTCCGTTAAGTGTGATTCGATTGGTGCTTTTTGGGTTGTATCGGAGAATCTTGCTTTCACTTTGTGTATATTGAAACCTACTACTGCTACACTGGTTGTTTTCTCCTGTATTTGTTATTGCGTTTGCGATAGAATAGCCAGATCATCTGCGAAGTCTAGATCCTCCAGCTGCATCCTAGTTGTCCACTGTAGTTCATGCTTCCCCCAAGATGTTGACGTCTTCATGATTCAGTCGATCGTCAGGAGAGAAAGAAAGTGTGAGAGTAAGCAACCTTTTAAATGGTTTGAATTATTTTTTTGTGGTTAGCGTTTTTTTAGCGAGGTAGTTTTCTACGGAATGTGGTCGCTAACATCCATGCCCGACCCTCGCCCTTTGTCCGGGTTTGGGACCGGCAGTAGCCCCTGAGGGGCTCCAGGCGGACTTATAATTCCAGTCTAATATACAATAAATGAGTCGATTCAAAGTCTCAGGGCATTCCTTAAAATTACGTGTTATCTATTCAAAGTAAATGATTAGTTTTATTAGTAAGAATATCAAGGAATATAAAAATAGTATGGTTATGTCTTAAAGTTTAAGATTTAGGGTTAGAGTCGGTGTTGGGATTAGAATGCATCATTGAAAATTTACCATCAATTTTTGAATTTAGATTGGTATTTAGGGTCAGGGTAAAGGAGTAAGATGAAAAGTTAGAAGTAGAATATAGGAAGTAACTGAGGAATATAAACCTAGACCTAAACTATAACCCTAAATATTAAACTCCCATCCTATTTCTAATCTTAAAGAATAACTCGTAGTTTTGACATCATAAATCATTTATTCATATTTACTGTTTCTTGATGGGTTAAATAAGGTCAAGAAACTGTTAAGGTCATTTTAAATTGTTGCCTAGTCTCATTTGTATAAGACAATTTAACGTACTACATGTCAGTTACATTTTTAAGGTTGATGATTTGCGTTGATCAGTGCTAATTTCATGAATAAATGACGTAAACATTAAAATTACTAAGTTGAAACGCTGTGAAACATGGCCGGTAACAGTAGAGGAAGCAGTGAACAGCTGTTTCATTCTAGTATTGGACTCCTCAGAAATGCATATCCACACTCTCGGCATCGTAAGTTAGTCTCCTGTTTAGGTAATGGATGAGCAATAGTGAGAGGAAAATTCCATATTCGTTATAAGCTCTCTTTAGTAACATAAGTGATTACATCATAATCATGATGTTGATGACGATAATAATAGATTCAATGAAACGAATGAATATAAGTAGAACATATTGGGACACGAATCAGATCTGATAAGATATGACTTTAAGATAAAAGGGGGTAGTAAACATTAGATAAAACTGTAAACTTATGAATTAAGGAAAATTCAGTAATACTCCGTATCACCGACGATTCTTTATCACAAGGAGGTATATATATATCAGTCTGATTATGTAAATGATCTCACATGCTGAGCCATGTTCAACCGTATGCTGTAAAGTAGGCAATTTCAGTGTTCCTTACTGAATAATACCGCCAGAGGTTTTTTAATTCGGTAGGAGTTCCTAAATGTAATACAACTAATGAACATAGATTCATAGTACTAATAAAGTAGACTTGCTAAAGCAATTCATAAATCTTTTGATATGATTATAGACATGTTCAAACCAACAGCTTATGTAGCAGCAGCCTCAGCAGCGGTAGGTAACAACATACACAAAGTGAAAGCATGATTCTCCGATAGAACACAGCAAGCATCAATCAAATCACACTTGATGGAGAAGATTTGGAAAATACAAAATCCTTTACATATCTAGAACTGAAAACAATTGTCTGTCAACCAACACCAAGGTCAGAATCTTCAATACAAATATCAAGACAGTCCTACTGTATGGGGCAGAAACATGGAGAACTACGAAAGCCATCATGTAGAAGATACAAGTGTTTATTAACAGTTGTCTACGCAAAATACTTCACATCCATTGCACAGACACTACACTATTAGCAACAATCTACTATGGGAGAGGACAAACCAGATTCTAGTGGAGGAAGAAATCAGGGAGAAGCGTTGTAAGTGAATAGAACATACAATGAGAATAGCACCCAACTGCATCACAAGACAAACCCTCACATGGAATCCTGAATGCCAGAGGAGAGGAGGAAGACTGAATAACACATTACACCGAGAAATGGAAATAGACATGAAAAAAATGAACAAGAATTTGATGGAACTAGAAAAGAAGGCCCAGGACAGAGTGGGTTAGAGAATGCTGGTCGGAGGTCTATGCTCCATTTGGAGTAACAGGCGTAAGTAAGTAAGTAAGTTACTCACCCCCTCCTCCTAGGAACTATTATTAGTTGAACTAAAGAGTATTTAAGTCTAGTAACGAGCTCTTAACAATTTGAATCATTGGACTGGCGTTTAATGTTACCCCATAATAACCTTAATTAATTTGCTATGTAGTGAGATGATCATCCTATGACACTAGTAGTAACTATTTCACTATCGATATGTCTGAACTCTACTAGTCAAAATGTTTTCATTTAGGTTTAAGAATATCTTGAAGTAAATCTCTTGTTAGCTAAAGAGTAAAAGTACAGTTAAAATGTGATATATCCGGACGAGAATAATGAATGGTAACAGTTGGGATCTACAGCCATTTTGGCCAGATCTTGTACAAATGTTATATTCTATTTTATTTTGCTATATAGTCTGTTTGGTTTGTATATAAACCCAGTATGTTTGCAATACATGATTCATATTGCGGAGGCTGAGATTCATGTTCTGGACTCAACAGGCAAGGCTAAACAGGAAGAAGTACCTATAAGGACTTTAGACTGCTCCTACAGGTTTATGCGTCATTGGTCTGATCGATAAGTCGCTGTTATCCAATTGGCGGTATCATTACGTTTTATATTGATAGGGCACAACGCCAAAAGTTATAACAAAATGAATTCTGGAGATCACTTTAATTTGTCGCAGTAAGATTCCAGTTGATTTCTTATTGTAAAACAAGAATACCCAAACATCTGTTTGATCCTCAACCTTTCCCGTACCAGCTTTTTTATTGGCAGCCCGATTGAGGTCAACCTATGGTCAAAACAACCTGTAAATAAGATAATAGTTAATCATATAATGATTAATAATAATATTTTATTTACCATTTATTTGAACACATAAATATTGGTACAACAGAACACCAAATACATATGCACCACACAACTCACTTCATTTGTGTGTAAGCTGTTATATTGCACGGGTGGCCAGAACAGAGCAGGTGGTCTTCTTAGGGAGCCACAAACCGGAACCTTCAACCTAATGGTCTGATCCACAAGGCAGTGGAGCAAGGTCAGGAGATATAGTCACGTGGTAGCCTGCGACCAATAATTGGTTCATACGCCATTCGTTCCTTCAGGATGATGAAGCTCATGTTCACAAGTGGTTTGGAATCAGTGTTTTCAAACTCCCCTATGTGGACTGCCTATGTCTACCGACCCGGTTAAACTGCCGGACATTCGCTTTTCATCCTCCCAACTTCGTAAACAACATTCGTGCCACGAGAAGGCAGTGGCTAGGACTTTTCTATCAGTGGCTATAGAATGTGTGACTATATGAGAGCATTTGGAGAGGGCGAGAGGACTCTCCCTACCCTTGGCCACACCAAGGTATTTGGAGGCGATAATAATAGTGATAATAATAATTCATACAGTGTGAAACAAAATTATTTTGTTTTTGAAAAGCTTCAAATTAATCAATATTGGTGTTTATTGATAGATTATGATGGAGTAATAGATTTTAAAATAATGAACTACTTAGTGTTCCCCTACAATAAATTAACAATTCAATATCAAATAATCTCAACTATATTGAATATGAAATAAATACGAATAATGACTTACTTACTTACCTGGTTAGCGTTTTTTAGCCAGTTAGTTTTCTACGGGATGTGGTCGCTAACCCTACACCCAACCTTCCTCCTTTATCCGAGCTTGAGACCGGCAGTAACTCTAGAAGAGCTACAGGTAGAGTTACAATCAATGACAGTTGACTGAAATTAAAAATATAAATCGTTATATTTTTAACTTTATGATCTAAAGGTTGAATAAGCTATACAATCTCTGTGTTCGATCTCTGATTGATTTATGGATTTGTATAGAAGAATGAAGTGGCAGTCTAATAATTGTTTTAGTTTTCAATGGTTATCTAACTAAAGTCGGCAGTCCATGATGAAAAAATTTAAATGATACGAAATAGTCTTTTACATCTTTGGTGATATAATTGGTCATTCTACTCCATATTGGTTTGCAATGACACTTATGAACTGTTCAATATCACACAGTACATCTTTACTTGTATACATTTATTTTAACAACTGTAAACACATAACTGACCAATAAAAGTGTGGAACTGTTGAACAGATTCAAGAAAATGAAAGCTAGAAAGTTTTTTTTTGAAAACTTCCAATTCAAGTTAGTTGTCAATCAATAAAAAGTATTGTGATGGATCCAACGTATCAACTACTAATTTTTATTAAAAAAACTCCATAAAACACTTTAGATTCATAATTGAAACAGAAATAGAAGTTAGCAATGATGGATAGTGGCTAGCAGTGGAATCCAGTTTGACGCGCGTTTCGTCCTGTTCGGGACTCGTCAACTGGATGTACTTGTATCACAGAGTTGATGTTCGCTCTAGGACTCGAACCCAGTACTATTCGCTTCAAACGCCATCGCTTTATCCACTCAGCTACTGAGTCCTGATAGCCACTTGCTTGTGCAATGGGGTAAATTTGAATTTACTTGGTATTGTTCGTCTTGTATCTTCCCATTGAGGTTTAAGACTGCAATTGATCAGTCTGTTATTGGCATATGTGCATACTGTGCCTATGCGCGTCCTGGATTCCACTACTAGCCACTATCCATCATTGCTTACAAATAGCTTGTGAATTAAGGTAATATCGAGGCATACGCACAGTATGCACATATGCCAATAACAGACTGATCAATTGCAGTCTTAAACCTCAATGAGAAGATACAAGCCAAACAATACTAAGTGAAAGAAACAGAAGTAAGTTAATGTCAGTATACACTTAATGAAACCAAATTAGATAATCTGATTATTATAAGATCAAAATTATAAGATTATCAGCTACTTGAAATGATATTACTTTTAGTAGTAAACATTATTCAATAGATATTCATCAATCAGTGTTAACTTCTGTAATTTTTTTTACTAATTCCACAAATATCCTTTTATCCTTCTAATTATAATCATGTCTTTAATTGTAATTAGCTTCAAGATGAAACATTTGGAGTTCTAGTAAGAAGCTGTGATACGTGAAGTTCAATCATGTTACCTATTACAGGCAATTAACGAGAGTTGTTCAATATAGTGAATAGACTAAAATTAGACATTAACACCGCATGATGTCAGTTTATTAGCTTACAGATTAAACGTTTGTGCATCAAACCGAAAAGTTTGGGTTGAACTTCCAGTGTTTGGATAGTGGATACTCACTGTTTATAATAGTCTCTTACTAGAAAGAAACACCCATTTACTACTTCAAGGTTTTCAGTAGTTGTCCATTAATAATTTCTATGAAATTCAATAATCTCCACAACTCATTCTGATAGTTCATATATCTTATTGAACTGAAATCATATAATCAAATAGTGATGTGATTTAGACAAAGTACCATACTTACACAATTGATTGATCACTGGGTGGTGATCAATCTCATGCTTGTCTAGTCCTTATTAGTGCAGATCGAATGCTATCGATCATGTTGCAATGTGGCCACCAGTCTAGGTGACTTGATACTGCGGGTACTATGTAATGAGATTAGATGGTGGTTGGAGGTAGTCAACAGGAAACCCTGGACTCGGGTTTCGTGCTACTTGGCACTCGTCAGCAAGATGTACCTGTAATGTTGAGGGAACTGGTGCTCCCTGGCGGATTCGATCTCGTGTCACCCAGCTTCACAGTCAAAGACGTTACCACTGAGCTATCCGAGCCGTGACTAACCTCCTGTAGGACTGAGATGTAATCACAATTGATTGATCATTGGGTGGTGATCAATCTCATGCTTGTCTAGGGAGCACCAGTTCCCTCAAGATTACAGGTACATCTTGCTGACGAGTGCCAAGTAGCACGAAACCCGGGTCCAGGGTTTCCTGTTGACTACCTCCAACCACCATCTAATACCATACTTACAACCTAACCAGAAAAGCAAAATAATGTTTCACAATCAATTCCTTCAATATTAAAACAATTGACTATTTACTTCTGTTTCTTTCTCTTTGTATCTATAATGTTAGGGTTACTATATTTTATCGTCATAGTTTAGTCTTTACAATTGTTTATTCACTTCATCAAAAAACAAACAAACATGTTTACTGTAATGTAATTCATTATTGTATGTAAATTTTCACTGATTTCAAAATAAGATATCTTACAAAACATAATAAATAATAATTTTATATAATGAATTTCTTTTTGTCTACTTCACTATCATTCAATCATTCATTAGTAACTAGCTTTGTGAGAGAATTCTCGGAGAAACCGTGACCAGTGGAGCTAATCCGTATCAGGTAGAAACAGGTATTTACCTCAGTACAATAGAAGATGATTGCGCGATTTCGGGGATTGATTGAGGTTAAACATTAACACTGTTGGATACCGGTTGACTCAATGGTCTAGGGGTTAAGCGTTTGCACGTGAGATCAAAGGTCTTGGGTTAGAATCGTGGATGTACACTTCTGAAGAGTCCCACAATAGGACTAACATCAATCAGTTCATGATCTCAATCAAAAAAAGTGATAATAAACATTGGTTTATCAATGAAAAGCTGTATGTTTAAAAGAAAACTTACTAAATAAAGAAATAAACACAAATTAACAACAATGCGATTGAATTTTCTGTACAATCTAGAGCAAACTATGAAATATTGAAATATCAAAATGAATAAGTTTATAATAGATTGACTATTATGTAGCAGTCATTCATGATCATTCAACTGCCAAATGGATTGCATAGAGTTAATTAAAAAATGGTAACTTTTAAGATATGAATTTGTACATTAAATAGTGACCAACAACGTCGTGTCTAGTCCCTAAGTTATGACTGTATTCGATCAGTCAAGTTACAGTAAAGTAGCCACTTTGCAAGCATTAGGGTGAAATGTTAAGTTTTTGGATGTAGTTCGTAGGAAACACAAGATTTTATGCTAGTTAACATTCATTAGCGAAGTATACGAAACTAAGTCACTAAGTTTTGCAGTCAATACTAAAAACAGCTAGAAAAACATATCAATGATCACTACTCAACGATCAGTCAACACACATACCTCAGTCGTGTAGGAGATATGTTTTGAATACAGCAGCTTAGTAACAAAGCCTTGTGCAGTGGAGCTGAATGATGCGAGTTTATTTCCTTAAGCGGACTAAACTTTGCACTAGGTTCGAATTGATCATACGTTATATCCCTTGGGGGAATTGCTAATGTACAACGCTGAGAAGTCCTATACAAGAATGAGACTGTTGTTCAGTACTTCCTACTTTTTCATTGATTGTCTAGTTGGAGGCATTCCTTAAACCATCCCCTATACTGAAAAGGTATTCCGTTTCCAAGTTATATTTGGTTATGAAGAAAAATTTCATCATGATCGGATAGATACAGTTACCAGTGATGACACCTAAGTAATCTGTTATTAAATTGTCCCGATGAATAATGTGATTTTCAAAATACTAATTAAACTGTCCAAGTGCAACTTGTCTGCCACTATTGTGGTGTGTGCTACTGATGTCGACAGATATAAGTAGTATATATCATCAATAGAAGGTGGAATGCCTGACGGCAGAAGGTTAAGAAAATCGAAGAGAACGAGAACAGAGAATTACTGATGTGGAAACGAAGGAAAAATCACGTTTGAGACAAGTGATTGGCATTTTGCAGATGGAGTATTCACTTTATGGTTCTCAGATTTTACTGAGTGATTCTGTAACGTTGTGTTAAGATACATTTGGTTGACTCCGCCTGTGTTCTCTCTAATATTAGTAATAATAATGATAATTAATAGAATTACCAATATTACTGATACATGTTTAGCATTCTTTTCGCTAGAGTACATTCCAACCCTATGATATATGTGGACTAGTCATGTGACGACAATTCGTAATGCAATAACCTTAATCTCTATATTAATACAAATCAAATATTATTACAGTGATGAATATATTTCTCAGTAAGTCGAACTACAAATTGGATTCCAGCGTTTTAAACAATTATTAATATGTCGTAATCATCTGTTCTCACAGAAGTTATCCTTAAAATTGACCTAGAACATGTAACTCACGAAACCCAATATCAAGGACATTATAATCCTTCCTAAAGCAAAAGTTACTTAATCCATGTTTTCTAAAGTTAATAGTTGAGATCATGAGTCATTTGAAGCTGGATCACCATAAGAAACCTGGAAACACCAGACGGCCGTTTCATCCCTTTGTGGGACGCCTCAGATGTGCGCATCCACAATCCCGCCTCGCGGGATTCGAACCCAGGACCTTTAGATCTCGCGCGCCAATGCGCAAACTTTAGACTACTGAGCTGGTATCCAGTGGTGTTAATGTCTATTTTCAACTAATCCAAGAGATTAAGCGACAAGTCCACCATTGTCATCAGTAAGTTACTATCTCATAACAGACCCAGTTGAATTCCACTGGTTACTGCTTCTCACTAAAAATCCAAGAAATACTTCTTGAAACCAGTCACTAGTGAGCATATGCTGATTAATATCAGTAAGAGGTTTTTGTGGATATTATAACAATTTAACAGTTGAGATCATGAGTTAATTAAAGCTAGACCACCATGAAAAACCTGAAAGCACTGGACGGCCGTTTCATCCAATTTCGAAACTCCTCAGCAATGCGCATCCACGATCCCGCCCCGAGAAATTCGAGCACAGAGCCTATTGGTCTTGCGCATGAACACTTAACCTCTAGACCACTGAATTCCTTTTATTTTCTCATTTGGATTTCCATTCTAAAGGTCATTATAAGGAACATTTCTAATTGTTTACTGAAATCAAAGAAGCTATTTATCTATTTGTTTATTTTATTAATAATATAGAATTACCATTTATTTAAATCTAATAGTTTTTTTCCATATAGGGTTGTGGAGATTATTACGTTTTTTTTCCATTGAGATCATGAACTGAGTGATGTTAAACCACCGTTGAAAACCTAGAATCAGTGGACGGCTGTTGGTCTAGAGGTTAAGCGTTCGCGCTTGAGACTGAAAATCCTAGGTTCGAATCTTGCAAGCACGGGATCGTGAATGCGCACTGCTGAGGACTCCCACAATAGGACAGAATGGCCGTCCAGTGCTTCCAGGTTTTCAATGGTAGTGTAATATTAATTCGTTCTTTTCCCTTGAATATTTATCTTTGTATTAATTGACATTACGACATATAAATTCAAATACAAATTGAGTATTTCTCATTATACAATTAGTTTGTTTTATTGATAGTATATGATTAATATATTTTTTTCTCTCGAAACCTCATCAACTATTCCATAGATACATTCTTATAACCTACCATATAATATTGATTATTGACAATAAGGAAGTTGATCCCTACAGGAAACTTGTTATATCCTATAGAGATATGTATAAATTACAAAAAAATAGAAAAAAAAAGAAAAATAGTAATTACATCTTAATTAAGTCATGCTTTGTTTCATTCATTCATTCTTTCCTTTTTTTATTTTTTTTTTAATTTTTAAATAGATAAATAATTCGAATTCCTTTGAAAAAAAAACCAAACAAACAAACAAAAAAATTACACAGTTTCGTGATTCACAATGGAAAAACTAAAATAAAACGAACTAATATTGAATGATTTCATTCATCTATTTGTATAAATAAGAATAAGAATGAAGTTTGTTTGTTTATGTTTGTTTTCTAAATGACTGATAGGTCTTGGGTTCGAATCTCGGGAGGTAAGATCATGGATGTGCACTGGTGACGAGTCCCACAACAGGACGAAATAGCCATCTAGTGTTTCCAGGTTTTCTATGGTGGTCTAGTTTCAATTAACTCATAATCTCAACTATTGAAATTACTACAATCTCCACAAAACCCCTCTTCTGATATTATTATTATTATTATAAATAAAAGATTAATTTATGTAATCAAATGTAATAATATTATTAATAATTAATTTCATTATTGTCAAGGTCACTTGAAAGACATGGGTAAATTACTAACCAGAATAAAAGTGAATATTTCCCTTGAGTAAAAAACAACAAACAGTGAAACTCAAATGAAAAAAATTGCGCGCGGAATTATATATATATATATATATATATAGAGAGAGAGAGAGAGGGAGGGAGGGGGAAGGAGAAAGAGAACGAGAAAGACACTATCATCTTGGCAGTTTATTGTATTGCAAAAACTTGGACAATAATCAGACGTTAAAAATCAATGTGTACCGTAATTTTTTGAAAAAAAAATCATACATAATTATAAGATTTAAATTCACTTGGTATTATTTTTTCTTTAATCTTTCAAATTGATGTTCAGAACTGTATCAGTAGAAAGATTCAATTAAACAATACCAAATGAATTTAAACTTTACTCTATTGCACAAGCAAATGGCTATCAGGACTCAGTAACTAAGTGGATAACGCGATGACGTTTAAAGTGAATGGTGCTGGGTTCGAGTTCCAGAGTGAACATCAACTCTGAGATGCGGGTACATCCAGCTAAGTCTCGTATAGGACGAAACGGGTGTCCTGGATCTCGTTGCTATCTACTATCACCTTTGCTTATAGTTAAGTGTTCTATATTTTAAGGGTAATTTTTTTTACCAGTTTCTGAAGTTCCGAATATAAATTAATGGTCAGAATGTTATTAGAATATATTTTCGGTTACTGAACGATTTTAAGCTGAGCCATCAACTGAGTGGTGTATAATATGAATTAGAAATTTGTATTCGAGTCGAAAAGCCATTGTTTTAATTGACTTCGAAATATACTCTCCATTGGACTTTAGGAACTAGGTTATTAAAAAGTTAGAAAGAGGATAAGGATAAATCGAACAAATTTCAAACCGTTAAAATTTTGTCAAATCAATCAATATTTATATCGCAGTTCTGTAGGACTTCAATCATAACGAGAATAGTTCAATGATCATATCTGAGATTGTGTTCCTAATTTAAATTGTTTGTCGAGAATTTATTCCCTCAAGATTGTCGATACGACTTACTGCTAAGTGTCAAGTAGAGAGAAACTTAATTACAGGGTTTTTCACCATCTACTGTCATCTAATTAACATACGAACGAAGTAAATTTGATGCTGTTTCATTTAAACATAGAAGGAAGTAACTGATTTACAGACATTTTTCAGTTAAAAATGAGTAATCGCAATAGTTAATTTGTTTTTCTATATGAACAAAAATCTCAGTCTAGTTTTAATGTATGACTGCTTGGCGCACCCATTCGTTATTTGAATTTGTTGAATAATAATTTTTTACTTGTGAATATTTCAAGAAATATCAGTAACCTGATGAAACACCAGATGGTGATTATCATTAAGTCTTTCATTTATGAACAAAGTGTACTTGAGTGCTGATAGATTGTGTGGAAGGTTATCACTTCCTGGTTGTTCACACCGTAGAAGGACTATTCTTGTTGAGGTACCTGAAAAGAAGACCTGATTGGTAATGCTCTTGAAGAAATCTACTTGAGGCTGATCACACTAAGACATTTTTTGAGTATTTTTAGTCATGTTAACTCAATATTTTCCTTGCTCCCAGTAATTTGAAATCACTAGATCAAGATGGACCGTATTGATTTAGAGCCAACGTTTTCAAACGGCGATCCCTTTATTATGGGAAGATATTCATCATACTTTTGTTAATTCGACAGTAATGATATATATTTATTTGTTTATTAACTACTATTTGTATACTACTTAAAAGTAATCAGTGATGAAGAATCAACCCTAAGTGAAGAAAGAGTGAACACTAGGAAGCTCTAAATGGTTGACATACCTCACTTATCCATAATCTATAACTTGTTACAAATTACAGTATGCATAATGTCATTCAATTATCTAATTAATGATCGGTATCAAGTATTATTGGTTAGTGATTAACTCATTTATAAGATGATTATCTACATTAATTACAAATCAAGAATAAATTATTACATTTATTCAAAGGATGATTAACTATAATTAGCATATGAACTTAAATTACAATTAAATTCATAACAAACATATCAAATTATTTCATATTTATTATGATTATTATTATTTGAATACATAAATATTGGTACAAAGGGGCACCAGATACATATGACAATTGATTGATCACTGAGTGACGATCAATGTCATATGTGTCTAGTCCTTATTAGTGCAGATCGAATGCTATCGATCATGTTGCAATGTGGCCACCAGTCTAGGTGACTCGACACTGTGGGCACTATATATTGAGATTACATGGTGGTTGGAGGTTACAGGTACACCTTGCTGATGAGTGCCAAGTAGTACGAAACCCGGATCCTAGGTTTCCTGTCGACTACCTCCAACCATCATCTAATACCAGATACATATGCTCCACACAAGTCACATGATTTGCATGTGGGATGTGATACTGTCCGAGTGCCCAAACTGAATCAAGTGGTTTTCTTAGGAGTCCACACCTGAAGCCTTCAAGGTAAAGGTCTGATCCAAAAGGCAGTGGAGCAATATCAGGAGATGTAGTCTCATGGTAGCTGGTGACTAACAATCGGTTCATATGTCATTTGTTCCTTCAGGATCCTGGAGCCCTTATGCATCATTGGTTTGAAATCAGTGTTTTTCCACTCTCCTAGGTGGACTCTCCGTGTCCACAAACCCGGATAAATCTCCAGAGATTCGCTTTTCATCCTCCCAATTTCGTAAACATAACCCCCGGTGTAAGAAGGAAGTGGGTTTGTCATTTTTGTTAGTGGGCGTATACGCGTGGCCATGTAAGAGCATTTGGGGGCATTTCATATTGATGTTACAAATCGAAAGACACAAAAAGGAAACGGAAACATGGAGAATACCGTTTAACAAAAAAAGAATAAAATGAGAGAAATATTCTATTCAGAAAAACGAAGATACACACACACACACTCTCTCTTCAACTTTAAACACATGAAAATAAGCTAAGATTAAGAGGATACGATGTTAGGGTCACTGAAGTCATTTCAAGTAGTCAATGACAAACAATGAAGTCCATTTATAAATCTTTGAAATTCTAGACGCATGAGGCTTTCTGAGCGTTAGTAAACTTCTAGAAATATACAAAACAAATCAATCCGAAATCAATAGATTATATCCTGAAGTTTGTACTGACGGTGTCGTTCAGAAGATCGATGAAAGTTTCACGACCAAACCATTCAGCTCAGAGAACAAAACACCATCAAAACAGATATATCTATATGGATCCATTAGGTTAACCCATTTGAAGAAAATCAATCAACTATATAGTCAAAAATGAATTAATCAAGACAATCATTTAAATTGGAAAGCAAATAGAAACAACAAGACCTAGAAATCCAATCAATTACAATTAAGGTTATCAGAACAAATTGAGTTAAAACTTGTGTGGTAATTAAAAGACTTACTTCTATATTAAATAGAAGCTAATCATATTGTGTTTTGAACAATAACAAGAGCTTTGCAATTAAACTGAATTTTATCTAAGCTAAAAAATTTTCATTATCTTAATATAAAACTTAATGTTCAATAAATAAAGATCCAGGAACATCCAGCTGACAAGTTTAGTTAGAATGAAACACTCGTCCTGAAGATTTACTGCTTGCTACACATAAACTATACTGAAATATCACATTCATTTCCACAGAGCTCCCAAATGCCCTGGTACGGCTGAGAGTGGGAAGAGTCCGCTCTCCCTCTCCCAATGCTCTCACATGGCCACGTGTATATAGCTTCTGCCAGGGAAGTCCTACTCTCTGTCTTCTCGTGACACGAGTGTTGCTTACGAAATCGGGAGGATAAAAAGCGAATGTCAGGCGCATACTCCGGGTTTGTGGACACCGAGAGTCCACCTAGGAGAGTTGAAAAACACTGATTTCAAACCAATGATGCATAAGGGCTCCAGGATCCTGAAGGAACAAATGGCATATGAACCGATTGTTAGTCACCAGCTACCATGAGACTACATCTCCTGATATTGCTCCACTGCCTTTTAGATCAGACCTTTACTTTGAAGGCTTCAGGTGTGGCCTCCTAAGAAAACCACTTGATTCAGTTTGGGCACTCGGACAGTATCACATCCCACATGCAAATCATGTGACTTGTGTGGAGAATATGTATCTGGTGCCCCTTTGTACCAGTATTTATGTATTCTAACAAACAAATAAATCCATTTCATTAGAATTTTTATAACCATATAAAAAATAAAATTTAATTAATGGTATGACAGAATATGAAATAAGTGTGGTAGTTATACGTTAACAAAACATATACCCAGGTTTAAAGTTTATTATCAGTATGGGGTTGTAAAAATTATTAAGTTTCTGATTCAGATTATGAACTGATTAATGTTGGAACATCGTTGAAAACCTGGAAGCATTGAAAGGCCATTTCGTCCTGGTATCGGGCTCTCCAACAGTGTGTATCCACGATCCTACACACAGGAATAGAACCTAGGACTTTCGGTCTCGCGCTAGAACGCTTAACTTCCCATACCACTGAGCTGCGTGCGAGATCGTGGATGCGCACGACTTAGGAGCTCCATAATAAAACGAAACGACTTTCCAGTGCTTCCAGGTTTTCACTGGTGGTCTAGTTCAAATCGATTTATGAATTCAAATATTAAAATTACTACAATCCCCACAAACCCCCATTCTGATGAAATTGATATCTGTCTAACTTTAAAAATCCGAGCAAATTACATTACGACATTTTAAGTTGTGATTTAAAAAAAGTTTGCAACTATAAATAAGAATCAAATCTCAATCAAATCACATTTTACTGTCTGCTCTTTTAAAAAATAACCTTTATTAGTACTCGTCATTACTGTTGTACACCATCTCGATTGTTGCCCATATATGTCTTCTCACTTCTGGTAGGGTATGCATATATACGGCTATATATATATAATCACTCACACTAAAAGCATAACTAATTCCATACCCTACAATATCAACATTGATTTGAATTACGAAGCAGTATCAAATGAATTAGAATGGTAAACATATATCTTTATTTGGGAAATAAGTTATATTATTCTTCTATTTGTATGAAATATCCAATGAAGATCTTTGACTTTTTTCTTCCTTTACTATGAACTAATAAATACCCAAACTTTAATCACCTAGTCTCCTAGTTCGAATTCAGTTAAACATTGATTTCATCACGAAATACTACGAAAACACAAAGAAATTGCGATCCATAGGTGAATCATTTTTGGAAATCAAAAACTATTCAAATAACTAGTCTGTAAAACCGTTACGCTAGATCAATGTTCATTATGATACAACCTAACTACGTAGTCTGAACAAAGAAAATCTATATATATTTGCAACTTAAGGAGAGAACCTTATTAAGTAATGCAACGTTTATTATTTTACATTGCCACAAGTAAGTAGAGTGTAATCAACATCATAAATCATGAAGTTTACAATTGAATTCTGTGAAAACTATTTTCAAGAGGGGAGTTAATAGTCACCATTTGAGTAAATTGCTTCTAATTGTAATCAAAAAGGGGTTTTGTAAATATTATTAGTAATTTTCAGTAGTTGAATTCATGAGTCAATTAATGCTAGACCATCATGGAAAACCTGGAATTAATGGACGGTTATTTCATTCTAGTATGGGACTAGTATGGTGGTCTAGCTTCAATTGACTAATGAATCCATCTATTAAAATTTATTATACTATCCACAAAACCCCTCTCTGATTACATTCATTATATGCTCGCTAGTGACGGTCTCCAAGACGTATTTCCTGGAATTCTATTGAGGAGCTGTGACCAATGGAGTTCAACTTGGTCTCATGGGAGATAGGAACTCACTGGAGACAATGGTGGATGTGTCATTCAATTTCGTGGATTAGTTGAAGTTAAACATTAACACCGTTGGATGCCGGTCGGTTCATTGGTCTAGAAGTTCAGTGGATGCACATTGTTAAAGAGTCCCACAACAAGATGAAACGGCCTTCCAGTGCTTCCATTGTTTTCCATGGTGGTCTAGCTTTAATCAACTCATAAATTCAACTATTAAACATTTCTAATTATGTTTTTTCTTTCTTCATCCAGCCCAATATTTCTGTTCTAAATATCGTAGATTCAATTTAATTATAGATGGATAGATTTATCAATGTTATAGAACATCTAATCTTCAAGTAAACAACTTCTTAGAATATTCCATCTCTTCATTAATTGTTCATTAAATATTAATTCATCAACTAGAAAGTCTATTTTTATTTCTCATTAAAGAATATACTATATAAACGAATAAATATACACGCACACCCACGCGCATACACACACTCACTCACACACACACACATACACTTACATACACGCATATCCATTTTGCACATAGTTTTGCGTAATTATTCAAAGTGATATTTTGTTACAATAGTAAAACAAAAAATTTTTTTTCTTCAATATTCCAAAATAGATGAGAAAAACCAAGAGAAACAAACAATGTTGGAACATTTCTTTTTTCCATTAGATTATTATTTTTTTTGTTTTTTTTGTTTTTTTCTTGGTTTTTGTTTTCTACACACAATAAAATCATAAATCAGTTAATTGGAAAATCATATGATTGAGTGGGTTTGTTTGTTTGTTTTTGTCTTGTTTCCTTTCTATGTAGAATACTACTACTACTACTACTACTACTACTACTACTACTACTACTACTACTACTACTACTACTACTACTACTACTACTACTACTGCTAATACTACTACTACTACTACTACTACTACTACTAATAATAATAATAATAATAATAATAATAATAATAAATTTTTCTGGTCTAGTATTGAACTACTCAGAAGTCTTCAATCATAGTCTTAAATAGGGATTGAAGTTAGGATATTCAGGTTTTGTTGTAAGTGTTCAACTACTGGAACTAATAGATTTTCAACTTCAATCAACTTTTTGTAATAAATACTTATTTAATTATGCCTGTTACTCTTAGTGGAGCATAGGTCATCGAATAGAATTCTACAACTCACACTGTCCTAGGCCTTGCTTTTTAGTTCTATCCAATCGTTATTCATTCTTCTCATGTTTGTCTCCATTTCTCGGTGTAATGTTTTATTTTGTCTTCCTCTTCTCCTTTGGCCTTGACGATTCCATGTGAGGGCTTGCGCTGTGACGTAATTGGATGCTTTCCTCAATATGTGTCCTATCCATTTCTAGTGCCTCTTCTAGAATTCTTCCTCCGTTGGGATGTGGTTTGTTCTCTCTCACAGTAGGTTGTTGATGATAGTTTCTGGCTAACTGTTAATAAACACTTGAATCTTCTAGATGATGGTTTTTGTAGTTCTCCGTTTTTCCGCCCCATGCAATAGAACTCCACCTGGAGCTCCTCTGAAGCTAATGCCGGCCCCAAGCCCGGATAAAGGAGGAGGGTTGGTAATAGGGTTAGCGACTACATCCCGTAGAAAATTAACTCGCTGAAAAAACGCTAACCAGAAAAAAAGTAATTTTATATTATTTAATAATATGATACCATTGAAGATTATTTTTTATCACCTCAGACATGACTGAACTTTATTAATTATAACTCCCTTTAATAAGTTTAGGAACCCATTTTGAAGAAATTTATTCAAGAGCTTGTTATATCGTAGTGACAATTCGTGACTCGTGTAATGCAGACATGTATGGATTGAAACAACCCTTACAAATGGTATTATATAATCGTCACACTATATTACAGTGATTGAAATTTCGGATTTTCGTCATTGCATGGAAACCCAATGGTTAAGTGCTCACAACCAATTATTCAGGTCGATTTCTGGTGAGATTGTGGAATCATAGTGATGAGGAATTTAATACTAAAATGAAATAAATGTCCACTGTTTCTAGATTTCCTATCGTACTTCAACCGATGTCAGTTAATGACGTATACCATCTGCAAATTAAAACAATCTGTAGAAAATCCTTCAAAGTAAAATCTTTTACTGGATTGTAATCAACTGAGGAATCTCTGCAAATAAGAAAGAACAAAGCAACTACTTCTTCTTGGTTTGATAAATTTCAGGAGTGTTTGCTCAAAGTCCAGTATATAGAATAAAACGATGACCTTACGAATGTGGAGTTAGCACGCTTCAAACTTAATGGGTTTTCAATGCTGATTATAATCCTTTGATCACCATGTCTCAGAACAAAAACGGTAACTTCGTATTATTTAGCATGTGTCTATTCTTATCATGATTGTCGCCGTAAATCATGTTCCACTTAAAGACACTAATTAGCATTAATCAAGTATCATATCATTCTGATAGTTGATTTAGAATCTCCTGAAACTCTAATACATTAAATGCATTTACTGTCATCCTTTTTATATTTGATATAATTGGAATATAGCCAAACTGATCGCAACTAAAAACTATGACGGTATAATACTAGCCTTAAACACTGTATTCTTTAATGAATCTAGCTTAATACAGCTTTCCAACCAGATGAATACAGTGGTCTTGAGTGCTGTTAGAGGTACGAGAGTGGTCATCACTTCCCGGTTGCTCACACCGTGGAAGGGTTCTTCTGGAGGTACATGAAAAGGAAATTGGGTTGTAGGTGGTCTTAGTGACCTGAGAGCGTGACCGTAGTGCCCGAGGGGCGACTGCTTGAGGTCGGTCACACACGACCTTTTTATGAGTAATTTTCGTGTTAGCTTCGTACTTATTGGAACCTTCCCGCCGGAGACGGATATCTGTGGGATATGGCGAGATGTACATTTTTTTAGTGTCGACCTTTTCTAACCCCACCCCTCCTTGTGGGAAGGCAGCATTGTTGTTATGCTGGTTGTCTGAAAGAAATACCTAAATGCAGTCACATCTATGTACAGCCAGCAGCACGACTTCGCCTTCGGACCTTGGGTTTGCTGCTTTTAGTCTTACCGTTCTTCAACCGACCTGTCTGGCATGGTAGGACCTTGAGAAACGATTATTCCAGCTAGTAGAGCTCTACTGGATCATCACTATTGGCAAGCCCGACCACCACTTCAAGGTAACAACAACGGCCGAGTTTACAACCAGATAGCTTGGAATGAATCCATATGTTTTGTTCTGATCTAACCATGAAGTTATTTATTGATTGATATAATTTCATTCTAATCCAGTGTTTAACTTTAAAAACTCTAAGAAAATAATGTATGGGATCAAATGAAAACCAACAGGTTCCGATCTCTGTTAACTGATGGTTGATAATATACTTTCTAAGTATATAAGAAATTATATTCATAACTATATATATATATATATATATATATACATTATGTGAGTCTTTGTGATTGTTTAAATATGGTACATTATTACTGTCATATGTTTATTTACCCAATTTGTATCCAGCACAAAATTATGTGTGTCATATTGATTAAAACAATTTGGAAATGGTGATCTGAATAAGTTGTCAAGTCGAACGTAAAATCCCTATATTAACACGAATGAAATTGGAAAAAAGTAAAACGATTTTGTGCAAACGGATCTGCTTCAATCTTTTGTATGTCGAGTTTTTTTTAAAGAATCTAATCAGACAGGTAATTTTCATCTCGAATTGACGTCATTATGAGAACTATTGAAAAACCTAGATGGTACTGAATAATTATTTGTATTATTTATTGATTTATTTGAATACATAAATATTGGTACAAGAGGTCAACGAATACGTATGCGCCACACAACTCACTTCATTTGTGTATAAGCTGTTATATAGCACGGGTTCTCAGACCGAAGCAGGTGGTCTTCTTAGGGGTCACACCCTTAGCCTTCAACGTGAAGATCTGATCCAAAAGACAATGTAGCAATATCAGGAGATGTAGTTTCATGGTAGCTGGTGACCAACGATTTTTTCATATGCCATTTGTTCCTTCAGGATCCTGGAGCCCATATGCATCATTGGTTTGTAATCAAGGTTTTCCAACTCTCCCAAGTGGACTCTCCGTGTCCACGAACCCGGTTAAATCGCCTGACATTCGCTTTTCATCCTCCCACTTTCATAAACAACAGTAATGCCACGAGAATACAGTAAGTAGGACTTCCTTGTTAAGGACTGTATACGCGTGGCCATGTGAGAGCATTTGGAGAGGGAGAACGGACTCTCTCCACTCTCAGCCATACCAGGGCATTTTGGGGCAATATTTGGGGTAATATTTCTCTAATGACAAATATACATCATGAGCATTCCACTGTTAACCATTATATAAATAGCGTGAAAACTTTTAGCTTTAAAAGAAATGTAGAGATAATTGGCTTAGAATAAACATATGCCAATAGACATTGACCATTTGTAGTTTTAACATTAATAATGGAAAAACACAAACCCCAAAAAAGAAAATCTACACGCATTATACAAAGCTGTGGACATTTGAACTTTATAACTCAATAAATAATGTTCTGACACTTGGAGAGAAAGGTTTCAGTTTGAATGTCAACATTGGGTTGCAGATATATTTAATTAGCGAGTCCTGGACGGAATGTGCTTTTCCTTAATAATAATCACTTATCTTTAATATAAAAAACGTACTGGGTAACTGTTTCTGATCTAATCGAAGACATTTCAATTGTATACATCCATGACCTCACATGAAACTGAACTCATGATCTATTTACCCATACAGCTTTTATGTTTACTGAATTATGTCATAGAAAATATCATTCTTATTTAAATAAACAACATGACTTGACTATTTATAAAATATGTATATTCAGCAAGCTGTGGAGTTCACAGTCTGCGTTTCATCATCATCTGAATGTACCTGAATCTAAGAGTTGATGTTTCGAAGCCAAATCCTAGAGTAAAAATCAACTCTGACATGAACGTACATCCAGCTGGCGATTCCTAAATAGAAAGAAATGCAAGTTCTAGATTCTACAACTAATCACCATCTATCTCTACTTACAATGCTTTTAACTTAAGACAATATCGAGACAATCCTTACAGAATACGCATATAGACAAAAGAGACTGATCCACTGTAGTCTTAAATATCAATAAGAAAATGTGTAATAATATACACAAATTTAGATCACAAAATATACTTTTACGAAATTCCTAGGAGATCCATCATATTATTAGAATATATCAAACTTATCAATGTAATTCCTCTATCTTCATTTCTATTGTTTGAATTATTCTTGAGAATCTTCATTAGTGAGATTGTTCAGTTGTCTTATTGTGTAGTTCATCTTTCACTTAAATCATATTAATATATGATTTTCTAACATTCAGTCTGTTGTGGATTATTTAGATAATAGATCAGAGAATCAAAATTACTGGACCGTCCCCGACTCCCTATGTATATTTGATTTTAACAGTTGAGAGCATGAGTCAATTGAAGCTAGACCTCTATAAAAAACCTGGAAGCACTGGATGGCCATTTCATCCTATCGTGGAACTTCTCAGCAGTGCACATCCATGACTGATGATGATTAAATAAGCTGAAATATGTCATTATAGAATGAATAATATTCTTGTTTCAAAGAACTGATGAAGTTTGATAAGAAGTTAATTATTTAACTAACTATATATGTCCTTCACTAGACTAGGTTATTCAACATATAGATTAATGCCAAGCCATGATTATGGAACCAATTGAAAAGAAATATATTTTCAATGTTTCCGTCTTTTTCTAGATATTCTCACAATTTTTCACTGTGTTTGCTAATAATTTCAGTGCTCCTTACAAATAGCAATGGAAACATAGTAATAATGTTCGAACAAAGGATCTCAAACTGAAAACACATGGAAATCAGGCTGGCTTTAGACCTGGTCGTGGTTGCAATACCACATGTTCAATGTTCATCAGATTTTAGAACACAAGCACGAATATCGGTGTCTGACAATGATAATCTTTCTTGACTTAAAAGTAGCATTTTACTCTGTAGATCGAAAGGTTTTGTGACAGTGTCTGTTATTGAAAGGCGTGCTTCAGAAGTACATAAACGTTCTGAATACTCTTTACTCGAACAGTAGTAGTCGAACGCGCCGACAATTTCACTTGTTTTGGAAATCTGATTAGCCTCAATGTGTTGGTGTCTGACAAGATCTCAGCAGAGATTCAAAAAGCTCGTCTGGCTTTTGCCAGCTTACGTCACCTATGGTGAAGGCGAGATATCCTCCTATCAGTTATGGAACGAGTATACTGCGCGGCAGTCCGTTCTGTTCTACTTCACGGCTGCGAAATGTGGACATTAAGAGTAGAAGATACTCGTAAGCTACTAGTATTTGACCACAGATGTATTAGAAATATTTCTCGCATTTGTTGGGATTACCGGGTAAGTAATAGTGAGGTTAGACACAGGGTATTAGGGAATGATGGTGAATCAGTTGGTAAGGTTGTGAATATACATTGACTGTGGTGGTTGGGCCACGTGTTACGTATGCCTGAACACCAATTAACACGACGCTCAATGCTGACTGGTGTTGGGAATGGCTGGAAGAATGTTAGGGGAGGCCAAACCAAAAAGTGGCATCAGCCCTTGAAGTCACTAACTTCTGATTTGAGTCATGTTGGCAGATGTAGACTACTGATTGAGGTCCACGCGACTATCATATTATTTCAACCTAATGACAACATCTCTAGTCGTTCTAAATCTAACTATAGATTTGTACCAATTAACTAATTATAACTGTCAACCACATGTATTGATTCGCTTTCACAAAATCTTTACAGGTTATTGTGAATCCATCAAGATAATTTGTATATCTTTCTTCCCCTATAATCCTTTGATGAAGGGAGAGATAATTACTGCCAAAATCTATATATCAGTTGGATTCAGAAATAAAAACAGATATACAAGACTGATTGCAGATATTGACAGATGAATGCAAATGATCATTAATTATTGTTTAAAAGCTTCCCCACACATATTTCTGTAATGTCCACAAGTTGAATGGTTATAAAACAGGAATTTTATCATAAGTATGTAATTTGTATAGAAAATCTTTGTACTGTAATCAAATATATATTTACTAATTGAACATTGAATCATATTGAAGAAATAATGGTACACTTTCTCCTATTCATTCTCCGATTGATATTAAATCACCATTGAAAACCTGAAAGCACTGGATAGCCATCTCGTCCTATTGTGGAACTCCTCAGCGGTGCATATCCACGATCCCGCTCGTGGGATTCAAACCCAGGACATTCGGTTTCGCACGCGAACGCTTAACCTGTAGAGCACTGAGCCAACCGCCATATAATGGTGTTTACGTTTAACCCCAACCAATCCACATAATTGCGCGACCATCTTCCATTGTACTGAGGTAGATACCTGTCTCTACAGGACACGGATTAGCTGCACTGGTCACGGTTTCTCACTAGAACTCCGAGAATTATCTCACGAAGCTAGTCACCAGTTGGTACATGGTAATTATTATCAAAAACGTAATAGTCTTCACAACTCCATACTGATCATTTAGTTATATGTTAAAAAAGACCGAATACTTTTCTAGAAAATAGTTAGAGATCATTTTGGAATGTGACTTTATAAGCCTATTTATATGTCATCTTGTACTGGGAAACAAATGTTCATTGTTCCTGTTATCATTTCCTTTCTACACATCTGAGATAAAATATTTCATTGTGATGCTTTATGTGTATAAAGAAAACAATATAAGATATTAATTATATAAATTATATAAAGTTAGATTTCGAGTTCTCTGTAGAATTGATCTGAATCTATCAAAGTTTCTATGTTTCTAACTCATTTTCCTATCAGTGAAATAAAGCTTAAACTCTGTATTCAAAAGTAATATGTTCTTATGTTTTACATTTGATTGATAACTCGATTCACTTTTGAGATGATCCATTTTGGTTTCAAGTATTTCAACATAAACTGATCAACTATAATTCGCTTGGTATTATTTTTACTTGAATCTTCCCATTGATGTTTTTAGGACTGAAATTAATCAGTCTCTTATTGGCATATGTGCATACTGTGCGTATGCCTCGATATTACCTTAATTCATAAGCTATTTGTAAGCAAAGACGGATAGTGGCTAGCAGTGGAATCCAGGACGCGCGTTTCGTCCTGTTTGGGACTCGTCAGCTGGATGTACCTGAATCTCAGAGTTGATGTTCACTCTGGGACAATACCAAGTGAATTAAACTTCACCCCATTGCACAAACAAGTGGCTATCAGGACTCAGTAGCTAAATGGATAATGTGGTGGTGTTTAGAGTGAATGGTACTAGGTTCGAGTCCCAGAGTGAACATCAACTGTGAGACGCAGGTACATTCAGTTGACGTTTCCCAAATAGGATGAAGTGTCGCGCGTCCTGGATTCCACTGCTAGCCACTAACCATCTTTGCTTATAATTGATCAACTTTAGTTGTTAGCATAAACAATGAGAACTTATAAACCCTATTAATATAACTTCACACTCTTTGAAACACGTTAATAACAGTTCAGTAAATAATAGTTTAATGCTTAATGAAAGATTGGTACATGACTTTAATCTGATTATGAACTTTAACACTGTAAAGCGGTTATATTCAGCTGACAAGTCTTATACAAGAAAAAAAACATCCGTCATAGATTCTACTGCTAGTTACATTTGGAATATATCCCAGTAATGTTTAAAGAAATTTGACAGAACATTAAAATTACGTAATAAATTTACAAAAGTTATTCGTAACAGTGAAAAACTATTGCGATATTTGAAATTAGCTGTTATGTCATTGAATAAAGAAAATCAAAGATAGGATTGATCAAGAACAAATACAAAGCCATTGAAAAGAAAGACTAAACTAGATAGTTGATACTCTCAAATGTCTTACTCTTGAATAGTTCATGTTCACAAAAGTTCAAATCTAGAACCTTCAGATTTCTTATTCAGTTCTATAGTTCCACAAAAGTCTACAATTGATTTTGGATAGAGTACTATCACTATCAAATATCACTAATGATAGGATATGCATTTCGTAAATCATTAGACTTCATCATAAAGCAAGCACTAAGGGAAAAGAAAAGAGGAAGACGAAGGAACACATTGCTTCAGGAATTAGAAGCAGATATGGAAAGAATGTGTAACAACTGGAAAAGATTATTCAGGCCAGAGTTCTATAATGAATGCTGGTGGGTATCCCATACTCCTTCACGAAAATTAACAGGCATAAACAAGTAAGTAAGATAAATATCTCACTCTGAATTTGGTCATCATCTATACAAGTTGGGAATTTATACGTATGATCCCAAAGTTATGTATTGGCTATCACATGAATTGATATCGGTTTACAATGAAAAGAAAATCTCTAAGATTTACTAGTGTTGTGGATGCGGAGGAATAGACCAATAATTATCACGTTAAGTCCAATGGTGTCCTTGGACTTTAAATGGACATTTTCTATTGATCGATATCTGTTCACTTGTTGAATATTGTACAAAATGTTGTTTTCTATTTTATGGTACGATGTGGTGTGCTTGATTGGTATATAAACAAAGTATGTTTGGAATATAATGATTCATATCTCCGAGACTGTGGCTTGTGTTCTGGACTCAACTGACTGGGCTAGGACAGACAGCGAAGCAGGGCCAATCAGGGCACTAGGTCGTCCACTACGTGTAACCGTGTCACCGAATCGGTCGATAACACGGTAAAAATCGACCTCAACATAAAGCCATAATAACTAGTCTTTTAAGTCAACTATTCAAAGAATAAATGATAATTAAATAGGAATACATATCAAATGCAGAGCGTTAAGTCTGATCAGTTTGCTGAAGTAAAAACGTAGTATAAATCAAGGTTATTTATCTGACGAATGAGGATTTCAAACTGGATTTTACCGTTGAGTTCATTAATTTTAGTTGACAAGACCTTATTCCAGTATCTAATAAAGACATGGCTCAGAATCGGTCACAATGGCGTAGGTGTATACACTCTCTCTCTTCTCTCAAACCGTGAGATTAAAATTTCTTCATATCTTTCTTTCTACGAACTAATTCTTTCTTCCTGTACTATACCCTTACATCCAATCTTTCTTTTATATATTACCATCACTAAATTAATTACTTCTATGAATCCAGTATTCATCTTGTTATGCCAAAGAGGTATGTCAATTTGGACCGATGCATATATATGCCTGGTTCTACGTTGTAGCTAACTGACTGACTGACTTATCTAATAAAGATTATGAGTATTTCAAAATAACTCTTGTAGACTTGTAAACACAAAATCACGGTTATATTAGATGTAAAGTTAGGAGCTTTATTATATTAAGAAAATATTAGGTTGTTAATTGTTTCATATTATCAAAACTGTACTTGATGATTGTATTGAAGCTTACATGAAACTATGCTTGAATCAAATTTAAAGTATCTAGACTACTGAAACATTTTTAAGCAAAGGTAGATAGTGGTTAGCAGTGGTATTAAATTTTTATGGTGAAGATAAAAACATCAATGGCGGCATGCTTGAACATCTGAACAACTTGTTCTTCCCATTTAGATATTTCGACAAGTTACCTATATTTTGTTTGTTTTATTAAATCATTATGGCTATTCATCGTATAACCTATTCAGGTACGTTTCTGAAAAGTATACAATCTTTCGTTGGACAACTTATAAAAAGCCTAATCAGAGATATCGTGGTTGATGGCAATATGCAGCGAAAAGAATGTCGACTGATTAGGTTGTTAACATCGGACTGGCGATTACTCAATATTTATCGTCAGGATTATTTAAGAAATAAGAAATGGAAACTTGTTGAAATACTTTGTTCCGAGAATTCTATTTTATACCAAAAATATAATATTGAATGAAGCTAATAGCAATAATAACAGGTCTTTGATTTTCACTCTAAACTCACTCATTAATTTGACTAAATACAGTTTTGGCATTACAGCTGATATCAGTTCGTGATGAAAACCCTAAACCTAATTCTTAACCCTAACCATCAACTTTAAATCATAATTCTAATTCCTCACACTAATTTATAACCCTCATTTGATCCTAGTTATCAGGTGAACACTCTCATGCTCACTTTAGCGTCGGTCAAAAGTCATCCGTAAATTACAGTTTCACTAAAATATCTAGAATTTCCAAGCCATTTTTTCGTTCATTTCTTGGATGAGTATTACATTCATGGGTATATTTTTTCATTTGGGATTTGTCTTTGATCATATCAAGCTATTTAAATATACCTTCTTTGAACATATCACCTATAGCACATCCTAAATTGATGAATAAATGATTCCAAATGAAAGTTTAAAATAAAAGTCCCAGAGATAAAATTTATACTCTTATATACAGTAACCATGGCAACTATTGGATACCATACCTATTAACGAATACCGAAAAACGGATATGTTATAAATACACAAACAAATATCTTATCCCTAATTTAATTTGCCTCCTATTTTGAAGTATCTTTTTTTAAAAAAAAGTGACTTTTAAACTTGATAATCGAATAGTAGATCATTTTACTTTAAATTAATTAATAGAATAAATGATTAGTTGCTATAGTTATTGGACAAAGAAAACAACAAACAAAAAATTGTTGACCTATTGGATATACATATACCTTGTACACTGTTATAATGTTAATTATACAACACTATCGACTGTGCCAATGAAAAAACTCATTAAACATGATGGGAAATTACAATTTGTTTTTCTTTTTTCTTTTCTTTTTTTCCCTTTTTTTCTCTTTTTCTGTTTTTTTCTCTTACAGATACATGACAGTTTTGATAGGTGAGTTATGTGTAGGTATTTTATTGTTAAAATAAAATAAGCGAATAGTTAAGATTCTTTTTTCTTTACTTTGATTCATTTAATATCGAATAAGAATTGACTGAAATCTAGTCACAGATATCAATATAAGAATAAGACAAAGCTGGGATGCAAGTATATCCAGCTGATGTGTTCCAAATAGAATGAAACGCGCATTCTGGATTTCAGTGATAGTCACCATCTATCTGTATTTATAAAGCTTGTGACTTATGGTAATATCAAGGTAGACTGCACAAGATGTACATATGCCAATAAGAGAGGCTAAAATATAATTTATGGACGACATTTGAACGAATCTTAGGTGACTTTGAGAAATATTAACCAATCAGAGAACAATTAGTATAGAGGAAAAATATATTATAAAACGGCAAACAATTAAAGTGGATACACTTCTTATACATTGTTCGAAAACTTGTCAAGGTTAGAAAGAGGTTCAGAGGTTCTAAGATCGTAATTCATATGGTAAAGGGAATCATCCATATGTCGCCATAATGGTCGACTTCTGGAGCTATGATAAAGCCTCAAAAACTTCCAGCCTCGACCACATAACTTCAGTATTTTTTGTGTGCACTCCGGTAAATGGATCCACAAATTGCCACTTGTGGATAACGATAAGATGCACATAAACAGGTCTATGTAGCCATCTGTACGCTTTCTAATCAACCGTATATATTGTAGTAACCGGTAGCAGCCAGTGTTACTGGTGCTTTTATTATCCAGTTCGCATAATTGTCATAATTTGCTTTAGTCTCAATCTGGATCGAGCGAAAAAAATCATATTCTGGCAGACTTCTTCCTCCAACACATATTAAATGGAAAGATAATATTATTACGGTAGTCTGTACAAGGTCCACAAGTCATTTGATGACCTTAATCACAAACAAAGGAACTTTTTAGTAATCCCATTTATTGTAGTCGGTCAATTATCACGTTTTCTCTGAAATTCGCTGTGAACCGATCGTACATGAGCATTAGGTACTGAGATTGGCATTGTGACCCAGAAACCCCTCAAACGCTTCTGACTAGCTCGTCTATAATCTCGCCACAAGAGATTAATCAACTGCAGTCATACACGACAATTGGAATATACAAGCAAATAATACCAAGTAAACTTTCTCGATAATGATACAAACATCATGATTGTTGAACAAGTTAGTTGTAATCTGGACTGAGCGGCTAAACCGTTTATATTTGAAATGAAATTGTACTTGAGGTTGAAGTCTCGATGTAAACATTAACAGAGGGATATAGGTATTAAAGACTCTTTTATTTTCAGAAGGGGTTTGTGGAGATTTTAGAAATTTCACAGATTGAAATCATGAGTCAATTGAAGCTAGACCACAATGGAGAACTTGGAAGCATTGAATGACTGTTTCATCCTACTGTGGGACTCCTCAGCAGTGTGCATCCATGATCCCGCCTCACGCGAGATTCGAACCCAGAACCTATCAGTCTCGCGTGCAAGTGCTTAACCCCTAGACCACTGAGCCGACTGGCATTCAACGGTGTTAATGTCTAACTTCAACCAATCCACGAAGTTGCGCCACCGTCTAGCCTCAATTGACTCATGATTTCAACCCGTGAAATTTCTAAAATCTCCACAAACCCCTTCTGATAATAATAATCTGCTCACTAGTTACTGACTTCAAGAGATACTCCTGGAGTTTTAGTGAGAAGCCGTTACCAGTGGAGTCCAACCAGGTCTGTTGTGAGATATCAGCTCACTGAAGATAATGGTGTACGGTGGCGCAACTTCGTGGATTGGTTGAAGTTAGACATTAACACCGTTGAATGCCAGTCGGCTCAGTGGTCTAGGGGTTAAGCACTTGCACGCGAGACTGATAGGTCCTGGGTTCGAATCTCGCGGGGGGCGGGATCATGGATGCTCACTGCTGAGGAGTCCCATACTAGGACGAAACGGCCGTCCGGCGCTTCCAGGTTTTCCATGGTGATCTAGCTTCAATTGACTCTTTTATTTGTCAAAAATCATTTATTTGATTGCGTAAGAAATTTTATGAAGATTGTTTGGTTTCAAATACATTTTATTCAGCTAGAGAATTATAGAAAATAATAAATTCTGGAAATTCTCTTCAAAGTTAATCATTGATGAGAATATGATGAAGTGGTGAGTAATAAGGATTTACCAGTATTTAAATTTAGTCTTCATCAACCACTAAAGGATCATTAAAAACTTAAATGGTATGTTTTGGTCATGTTTGGGACTTTTTACAAGTAGTGTGACTTCATGGTCCTATATGTAGAATTAAACTTACAATATTTATTTATCATAGTGAAGCATTAAGGTAAAGCATATTAGTCCACATTTCAAACTTTAGTCGACTTACGCTACAGCATGACTACAATCCAATGCCAATGATGACGTGTGTTTCAGTAATTCACAATAGAACTACAGAAAGTCTTCTCAGAGTTATTTCATTCTATTTTGATATCTATTTAATGTACTTAACTATTCATTTAACTGTTAACTTAATCAAATTGCTTTCAGTTTTTTTTAATGAGTTGAATATTCGATAACTCGTAAGATGGTTTTCAGCGACATTTGTCAGATAATTTCCCAATGCCTTAACACCACACGTAAAAAAAATGCATTCATATGGAATAAGGGTTTTCCAACTCCCCTACGTGGATCCTCCATATCCACCAACCCGCTTAAACCGCCGGACAATCACGTCACATCTTCCGAATTTCATAAGCAACACCCTCGCCTCAAGAAGGTAGTGAGTAGGATTTTCTTGGCAGTGGTTGCAATGCACGTGGCCATCTGAGAGCATTTGAAGAGGGAGATCTAACTTTCCTCACTCTCAGCCGTACTAGGGCACTTGAGGCGATTTTAATTAAACGATATCCATAAATTGTTGGTAAACCTTAAAATATGGAAAACATTTGATCAGTTTATTATGTTTTTTAAAATAATCTAGTCAAGATTGTATGGAAAAGCTTTTGCTGGAAAATAGTAAGTATCATGGACTAATTAAACTAAACAACTGATGAAAACCAAGCAGTCCTAGAGAGATATATAGTGACTGGTGGTCCTATGTCGAGCCTACATAACTTATTCTAGCTTCCGGACAAGCTAATTTATCCATTCTTCTCAAGCTACATTTTGACTTTGTTAATTATTCGCTAATTAATCGTGACTATTTTTATATGAACGTACGTGTATACATGCATCTTCCTACTTATCACATGTCTGTAGCTTATTTTTGTATGACTATGAATATCGATTAATGCTAAATTAAATCGAGTTTGCTCACATGCCATCTCCATTGCGCATTATTTCGCTTCTCTCTTTTCTCTTCACTTCATTCCTCTGATTGTCTGTCCAGAGCAATCAGTGTAGAAATTATACATATTTGAAAATCTATTCTTGTATTTGACTTATTTTAATTCCGTTATTCACTAACGTGATTCAAGTCGATGATTATATACCAAGATTGGCGATATGTATATCTCAATGACAATCATACATAAGATCGGTCTCGAGTCAAATCCTGAGTCACTAATGATATTTATCTAAACTTGAAACTGATGAACATACATTAGATCCAACAAAGTAATTCATACTTTCAACTAGAATTAATTCTCACTAAAAACTATTGTTATGTTATTATGTAAATGTTAATATAGTTGACATTGAAAACTATAACTTTCAAGTGAGCTACAGAAAACCTATCAGTCAACATTAGGCACTAATAAACAAATGTATAATTTTAGTTATTTATTTAAACACATAAATATAGGTACAAAAAGGCACCAAATAGATATGAGCCACATAAATCATTCGATTTGTGCGAGGGCTAGGATACTACCCGGTTGCCCAAACTGTGGCAAGTAGTTTTCTGAGTGGATCACACTACAAGCCTTTGACCTAAAAGTCTAATTCACAGTGCAGTGGAGCATTATCAGGAGATGAAATGCAATGATAATCGTTGACCAACGATTGGTTTATACGCCATTTGTTCCTTCAGGATCCTGAAGCCAATGTGCACCATTGATTTAAAATTAGAGTTTTCAAACTCCCCTAGTTGAATCCTCAACATCTACCAACCCGATTAAATCGCCGGATATTCACTTTTCGTCCTCTCAATTCCGCAAACACCCGTGCCACGAGAAATTAGTGAGTAGGACTTCCTTGGCAGTGGGTGTATATGCGTGAACTTGTCAGAGCATTTGGAGAGGGAGTTTTGACTCTCTCCACTCTCAGTTGTACCAGAGCATTTGGAGGCATATCATAACATATATTTCAACAGATGATATATCTATCAACAACTGATATAATTGAAAATCATTTATGAATTTAAGTCAATCAACTAAACAGAATGATTAAACACCATATGATTGTTTTCTTACAACCTAATGATTAAATTATTTTTTTAGTTTTTCATGTACGATTAGTTTTTGTTTTTTTTTTCTCTAAAAAGTTGATTCTCTTTTCCCAATGTACTACCATTAATCATTAAATGATTTTGATTAAAAGACGAAGAAAAAACTAGTGAGAAACTTTTTATTACAATGAACTACTGAAACCTACTAAGTAGTTAAGCTGAATTAAAATATCAGTATGAAGTTGTGAAGACTAGTAAGTTTTTGATTGAGATCATGAATCCATGAGTGTTAGGTCATCATCAAAAACCTGGAAGTATTAAATGGCTGTTTTGTTCTACTATGGGATTACTCAGAAGTGGGCATCCACAATCTCAATCGTAGGATTCGAACCCAGGAACTTCGATCTCATGCGAGGACGATTAACATCTAGACCACTGAACCGGCCAGCATCCAACGGTGTTAATGTCTAACATCAACCAAACCACCAAATTGCTCGACTATCTTCCATTGTACTAAGGTAGATAGATACCTGACATGGATTAGCTCGAATAGAATTCAATAAAATCAAAAACCTAAGTAAGATTAACAGGTAAATAATACCAACTATTATCATTTAAATTTGTCTATAAATATTATTGATTCAATTAAAAAACAATTGAATAAAATAAATGTTCAATGTGAATAATGATAAAGAAAAACAAAACCAATTTATTGATAATTTATAATTTCTGTGTTGAACAATGTTTGTCCAATATCTAGATCACTTTCAGATCAGATGACAAAGTCAGAGTAGTAGTAGTAGTAGTAGTAGTAGTAGTAGTAGTAGTAGTAGTAGTTGTTGTTGTTGTTGTTGTTGTTGTTGTTGTTGTGAATCATATCAGTGCTACCTAAATAAACTTTTCAATGGATTAAGGGAAATTCGCATTTAGGTATTACGTTTGGACTTAAAGATGAGAAAAACAATATTTGTAATATTCGTATTTCCGATTACTTTATTTATTAAGATTTAGCATTAGATTGGACGCATAAGTCATTATATGGAATCTCGCAAGGCAAGATCACTGATGGGGAGTCCCACAGTAGGACGAAACAGCCGTCCAGTGCTTCCACGTTTTCCATGATGGTTTAACTTCAATTGACTCATGATCTCAACTATTAAAATTAACAATTTTCTACTTATTATTTCTCAAGTAGACAATTATCTTCATCTTAATATTTCTGATTAACTGTTGAATTATTACACAACATCTTTCGAATAATTGAGTTTTTTCAAGCAATTTATAACACAATATCACAATATACAACACACTTCTATTTTTAGTAAATAAATCAACTATAAATACGACTATAAAACTTAAATAAATGAAATTGTCAGAAAGAGAATTTCCTCCACTGATTTATCTTTATTGTTCCCTTATGACATAATAGATTTTGAATTAAGATTTCAATCGATAATTTGTGTAGGGATCTTAGCTGTTTAAAAGTAGCTAATCAGAAACCATAGATTTATATTTTCTGATAGATGGTACTTTTCAACAAGGAATGTTTTGTATTTTGAGGAAACTATCTCTCCATATGAAATACAATTACGCACCACTTAGTTTGACAAGATATTAACTGTTAATTTATTTGAACACATGGATATTAATACAAGAGGTCACCGAGTGCATATGCGCCACACAATTCATTTGATTTGTGTGTGAGTTGTGATACTGCTCGAGTGCGCAGACCAAAGCAGGTGGTTTTCTTAGGTGAACACACCCGGGGTCTTTAACCTAAAAGTCTGATCCATAAGGCAGTGGAGCATCGTAAGGAGATGCAGTCACATGGTAGCCTGAGACAAATAATTAATTCGTACGCCATTCGTTCCTTCAGGATCGTGAAGCTCATGTTCACCATTGGTTTGTAATCAGGGTTTTCCAACTCCTATAGGTGGACTCCTCGTATCCATCAACCCGGTTAAGGCGCCAAACATTCGCTTTTTATCCACTCAATTTCATAGACAACACCTACGCAACTAAAAGGCAGTGAGTAGGACTTCCCTGGTAGTTGCTGTATGCACGTGACCATATGAAAGCATTTGGAGTGGGAGAGCTGACTCTCCCCACTCTCAACTGTACCAGGGTATTTGCGAGAAGGACCTTATAGCTCTGCGGTAACTCCTTAGACCGCTAAGCTGAGAGAAGTGGTTTTGAACTCAACAGGGAGCTTCAGTGCTTCAAGATCTCAGAAACACATTTCCATCAAGTTCCAATTAGCTTGTATCTCAGGTTAAGCAGGTATTCTGGCTCACTATCTTTGATCATCTAATATCAAAATTTAGTTCATGCGAAGTTTATGTTTGTTTAATTTTGAAGAAAGTCCATGATAAACAAATAAATCTATTGAATTGTATATTAATTATTAGTTAAAGCTTTTATAGAAATATAAACCTTTTGAAGAATTGGTTTCAGTTAAGAGATTACTAGAAATTATAATAAACTATGTAAATGGTTGATTCATTTTAAAGAATCCAAAGTTTTAATAGTATAACCTCTACTCAAATCAATATCAAAACTGTCATACATTACACAGAACAACATTATATTTGCACAAGAAATTGGTTGCCATATAGTTAATCATACTGAAAGATGCAGTAGACGCCCAACTTCGAGATCAACAAGCTGGATTCCGTAAGGATCGGTCGTGCACAGACCAAATTGCGACACTACGGATCATCGTCGAACAATCAGGTAAGTGGAACTCGTCAATATACATCAACTTCATTGGCTACGAGGAGGCGCTTGACAGTGTAGATAGGAGGATATTATAGAAACATCTTCGACACTATGAAGTTTCTGAGAAGATTGTCAACATTATCCGGAATTCATACGACGGACTACAGTGCAAAGTCGGGCATGGAGGACAGCTGACTGATGCATTCCAAGTAAGGGTCGGAGTCAGACAAGGCTGTTTACTTTCCCCCTACCTTTTTCTCCTGGTGCTTGCTGGATTATGAAGATCTCGACATCTGAGGAAAAGCATGGAATAGAATGCACAACTCAGAATCATTTAGAAGATCTGGACTTCGCAGATTACCTAGTTCTTCTACCCCATACACACTAACGAATGCAGGTCAAGACAACCAGTGTAGCAGAAGCCTCTGCATCAGTAGACTTGAACATACACAAGGGAAAAGGCAACATCCTCAAATATAACACAGTAAACACCAACCCAATCACACTTGTTGGGAAAACTCGGGAGGGGTGGAATCCTTCACATATCTGGGAAGCATCGTCGATAAACAAGAAGCATCTGCTGCAGAAGCAAAAGAGAGGATTGGCAAGACAATTACAGCACTCCTACAGTTGAAGGACATATGGAACTCAGAACAACTGTCAATCAATATCAAGGTCAGAATCTTCAATACGAACGTCAAAATAGTTCTACTGTACGGAGCTGAAATTCGGAGAACTATTACAACCATCATCAAAAAAGTACAAGTATTTATAAATAGCTGTCTACACAAGATACTCAACATCCATTGGCCGGATACCATCAGCAACAGCCTACTGTTGGATAGAACAAACCAGCTTCCAACTGAAGAGGAAGTGGATAGGATATGAATAGCGGAAATCACCAAACTGTACCACGAGACAAGCTCTAACTAGTAATCCTGAAGGGAAGCAGTAAAGAGGAGGGCCAAAGAACACATTACGTCGGGAAACAGAAGATATGAAAAGGATGAATAACAACTGAAAAAACCTGGAAAGGATTTCGCAGGACAGGGTTGAATGGAGAGTGGTGGTGGGCTGTCTATGTTTCTCCACCAGGCGTAACAGGCGTAAGTAAGTAAGTAGCTGTTTAGCTACATTCATCAATGTGCGATTATAATGTTTATCATATAATGAAATTCAAAACAGAATAATAATTGAGTGTACATTTTTGTTTGATGAATAGCTAGTATTGAAATACAAGATTTGTTTAGATATATCAGAGATATATCATAGCTGGATGTACCTGTATTGCGCTGTTGATCCTGACATTTGAACTGGAATCTCAATACCCCCCCGGTTACTTTAGCGTATTATCCACTTATCTAACGAGTTCATAAAAATTCACCAACTTGTTCATTGGGTGTGATAATTAATAATATTAGGACGAAACAACTGTTTAATACATTATGTAAACTTTAATAATTATTTACTTGGTATTATTTACTAGAATCTTCGCATTGTTATTTAAGACTACAATTGATCAGTCTCATGTTGGCATATGTGCGGACTGCCTCAATTTTGCCTGAAGTCATAAGCTTTATAAGCAAAGATAGATAGTGGCTAGCAGTGGAATCCAGGACGCGCGACACTTCATCCTATTTGGGAAACGTCAACTGAATGTACCTGCGTCTCACAGTTGATGTTCACTCTGGGACTCGAACCTAGTACCATTCACTCTAAACACCACCACATTATCCATTTAGCTACTGAGTCTTGATAGCCACTTGCTTGTACAATGGAGTGAAGTTCAAATTCACTTGATATTATTTACTTGAATCCTCCGATTGATGTTTAGGACTATTATATAGGTCTACTTATAAAAGTAAAATGATTTCTGTCAGTTAAAATAACTAAAAGGTATCGACATTTCGAGTATAGTTAGATTGAATAATAATATAGCTAATAGTATTTATTAATGTGAATCAATTGTGAACGTTTTACTTTATCAAACGTGATTGATTACTTAAAAAATTGATAGACAAATATATACAAATGGAATTAGATAGATAGATAAATAAATAGAAATGATCAGAATAGATAGTTAATTCGAAACGTATTACATCAGTTAATTAGATTGACATAGAATAGTTCAAGTGATCTAGATAAATTGAATTAGTTATTCAAGTAATTGACTATTTAACATTGTTAAGAATATAAACAAATGAATTTATCCAATCAGGATAAAAATAGACTAAACCAATCAATTATAGTTAATACTGAATAGAACAAATGGTGTATGAGTTAATCGTTGGTCAGCGGCTACCATTGGACTGAATCTTCTGACGTTTCTCCACTGCCTTGTGGATTAGATCTTTAGGTCAAAGACTTCAGGTGTGACTCCCTAAGAAAACCACATGCTACGGTCTAGGTACTCGAGTAGTATCCTAACCCTCACATAAATCGAATGATTTATGTGGCGCATATCTATTTGGTACCTTCTTGTACTTATGTTTATGTTTAAGAGTTGGATACGAAGAAATCTAGGTAGATTTGAACGAATCATTGAGCTTTACTGTTTGGGTTGTCACGTGAAAGTCTAGATGGTGTCTGGTTGTCTTGAAAACCAATGTAAAATCACCCTAGCCCACAAGGGTATATTATATAATTATAATTATATAAGTATTATATAACTTTAATTTAATCCAGCAAAAATACTGTATTACTAATGTTAATGGAAGTAGTTTTGTGATGTGTGCTACTGATGTCGATAGATATGAGTAGTATGTATCATCAATAGAAAGTGAAATGTCTGGCTAAGAAGATGAAAGAAAAAAGAACGAGAACAGAGAATGATTGGTGTGGAAACGAAGAAGCAATGAAGTCTGACACGACTGACATTTTGCAAATGAAGTATTTACTGTATGGCTCTTAGATTTTACCAAGATTTTCTATAATACATTCGATTATCCCCACTTGTGTTCTCGTTCAGTACAGTTTCACTATAGTGTACTGTCGGTTGAGTATAGTTTATATTTTAAGGCATTGTAGAACTTCAGATATTTATGGTATTATTATTTCATAGTTTGAATGAAACTATCACAGTTACTTTGGAAAGGATTATGGTATACAACGATACTATTATGGAAGTTTAACTGGAGTTTGAGTAGGATTATACATGATGTTGTGTAGTATTAAACTGACGCCAATTAGTTTTATAGTGCTTTCTGAACTTAGAATTTTGTTCATGTCATTTGATTCTTTCTGTGTGAGAGGCAATATTAAAACCTGATATTCAGACATATGTAACGTAAAAGCTGGTACATGTATGAGTAGGCTCACATTACCAGAACAGACTAACAGAATGAGATAAAGTTCTCAAGATAAATCCTGGAGTAGTAGAAGTAGTAACAGCATTATTAGAAAAGAAGTTTATAAGGAGATTTTGAGATACAATAACTAAGGGAAGATAGTGAATACATCTGCACCATTGAGGACGATTCTAGGCCATCTCGCCCAAAATCTTCAATCATTGATTGGAATAGTTTTGCGGACCCTAACCAGGTAACATGCATTTACCTAGATGGCTCAGCTTAACAACTGATAACTTCATGGATTGATGTTGCATTTTGATTTATCAATCCCTGCTTTCTTCCAACTTACTCTTACATTAGCGAGCATAACCCGTCAAAGTAGGAGGTAGTTGTTCATATGTAATACGTTTCGAAATCGCCTCAGTTGATGAAGCTTCATAATCTCAATAACCGATATGCTATAATTACGTAGTCACCCTATGTCTAACCTCACTATCGATCATTAAATGATCCCAACATACGTGGGCAATGCTTCGAAGACACGGGTGACTGAAAACTCGTAAAACACGAATTTTCACTTCACAGCCTAAACTAGAAAAGAGAGTAATGTTGAGCAGTATATACGCCCTTAGGTTAAGAAACGGATAAACCGCATACGCCACAAGAGGTGAAAGTAAAAAGTAACTAAGATTTTTCAGTCCATCTCGAGATTGTATCGGACGCTAATCCATTAGGGCTAACAAGACTTTTAAGAAAAGTGAAGTAGTTGACCCACTCAACTATTGAAATTTCAGGTGTTGACTCAGGCCAGTTTTCAAGTAACATATTGCACTAAGAGAGAGAGAATCCTTCCCTAAACACGCTTTGAACTATACTAATTGCTTTCTAATCTAATTCCTAACATTATAAGGAAGAATCTATGATTGCTATCCATCTTGAAAAAATTGTTTCCTTTCCAGTCGAGATCCAGACACACCCGTTAGAAGTCTAGAATGGGATGAAATGAACATCTTGAATTCAAATCGTATACATTATCCAAAATAAAAGCAAATTGTATATGAAGACACTATCAAGGCATACTTTCAAACAATTTATATTACTAACAATCAATAGTCAATTAATTCAGTCGACAGATGAAATAACATGTTAATTGATCGTAAAATAGGTAATTAACATTGCTGTTCTTAAAAACAATTAAAATCATTCTGTGAACTCAGTCAGACAATAACAATGTAGAACATCGTACGTACGTATATCAGTTCCAGTTGTCATACCACATTAGCACAGAGGTACAATTGTCCATTCAAATCCCATATTGGTAGATGTAGTAAGAATATATGCAGTAATCGGAAAGATTAGGGTTTGAAGATGTTATTCAAAGAGTATAATACAATGAGATATATTTAGAAAGAGAAAAAAAGGAACACGAATAATTCAGAAGATTAGAATTTGGGAGAACTGATATAATGGAAAGAAAAGTCAATTTTCGATTGAATTACTCATTATGAGTTTCGGTTCAATATTACATCCGTTTTCATTCAACGTGAGGATCATTCAGTGTAGTATTTGATTTGTTTTTCCAGTATATTTTCTTCTGTATAATATACGATATTCTTGTATTCACTTGACATCAACTATGCTCAGTAAGTGATTTCTTATAACTGAGTATGTGATCTAACCCTAATTATTAATCAAAATGGGTGTCCAATCAATATATAAACCAGTGTATTTCAGACTATTTTGATTTGTCGTTGTCATAGTGTTTTGGGGCTAATAAATCTTCACTTATACTAGTCTTGTGTTCTTACTTTCGCATCGTGGGAATTGCCAAGGTCCCTCGTTCCGAGTATAAGTGATCAGCGTTTTTCCGGCACAACAATTGCAACGACTAAATATAACAAGAACGTAAAGAGTGTATGCACCCGCGCCATTGCAAACGATTTTTAGCCATGTCATTCAAGGTCTCTAACCATCGGTTGCTTTCGTCTCACGGATCCTAACCAGCTAGTCTACACCTACCAGTCCACTTATCAGTGACTTCGTGTATGTGTGCCATGTTTTAGTTCGACCGTCTCTAGCTTTCTTCCAACCTACACTCCTATAAACTAACCACTCATTGTTTTATCATATGGACCAGTTAGATTATTTAAGTTCTTTACTTGATAATATTGTTTTTTTATTATTCAAAGACATTATCAAAGAATAATTTTATCACTTCAAAATTATATTTTCACGATATCTTGGCTTGGAGTAACAAAAAAATATCCTTCAAATGTGATTGGCTAAAATATAAATCAATCACTAGTGTACAATGGGTGATATCCAATAGTAGAAGTAGACATCATATCTTTAATTAGTTCTAGTATAATAGACATTCCCTTTTTCAAGTAACTCATTTACCAAGTACAAAGTTGTTTACTCGGTTTCAAGATTAATTTTTGATATTGGGATATTGATTACTAATTAGGTATCAACGCTGAAGTAGTTTGAATGAGCTTCAAACCTCAAACTTAGTAGTATAAAGTGAATATTAAAATATTTCTTTGGTATTTTTTCTTCAGAAAAAAACAATACCCATGAAGTCTTTGAATGAGAATTATCCCGTTGGCAACATTGATTGAATATATCAAAATATGAATCAACAAGGTAAGAACAAGCATAGAAAGTGACAAAATCGACGAGAGATACTGTTCAAAGACAATGAATTCACCGGTTTAGGGGTTGTGGAGATTGTTAAGTTTTTGATTGAGATCATGAACCGATTGATGTTATATCACCATTGAAAACCTGGGAGCATTGGACGGCCGTTTCGTCCTATTAAGGGACTCCTCAGCAGTGCGCATCCACGATCCCACTCGCGGGACTCGAACCTAGGGCCGTCAGTCTCGCGCGCGAACGCTTAACCTACTGGACCACTAAGCCGGCATCCAATGGTGTCAATATCTAACCTCAACCAATCGTAGATGCCCACTGCCGAGGAGTCCCGAAATAGGACGAAACGGCCGTCCAGTGCTTCCAGGTTTTCAATGGTGGTCTAACATCAATCGGTTCATGATCTCAAACAAGGAATTCCCATAAAATCGTGACATATGTGAAGTGTTGTTTCTTGTATATGTGTGTTTTACATCTGAACGATTTAATATCAATTCAACAGTCTAAAGGTAAGCCATTCTTCATAATGGTAATGAAGTCCTAGATGGGCATTGATGTGTGGTTGCATACTAGGACAACAATGCTACTTAGAACTCTCTGACTTACATTGATTTTCAAACCATAATCAGTGTATAATGCACATTAGTTTTAGAAATTTATACATCCTAAGCATATTGAACTACCTTCGAACATATAATCCAATACCTAAACGTTTGATGAATTAGGTACTTTTTTCTTAAAAATAGACGTCAATTTCCCGAGGTTCAGTGACGAAAAGTAACAGTTGAAAGCTTTAACCAATAATCTATCAGTCTACACTGATCAATATTATCAATAGGAAAATTTGACTAATCAATACAAATGAAACGATGAGTTGTTAGTTTAAATTTCACTTTGATTTATCAATATACAGATTTGTGGAGATTGTAGTATTTCCAGGTATTCAATGGCAATCTAGTTGAGATCAACTTGTGAATCCAACTGTCATTTGATTTGAAGAATCAGATAAGAGAGCTCACTATTAATTTCATACAAAACATATATGACGCAAAACTCACAATACAAGAATGTATTTAGTTATTCCAATTAAAATCAACTAGAGATAATAAAGTGTCTAACTTAGAGTGTCCAACATCAAATACCAATGATAGCATAGAATTCCATGATAGCAAAATGTTACTGTCCAATTAAAATATTAAACCCTTAACATTTCAGCCATCTCCTGTCATCTGTTCATTATGCCTGACATAATATTAAAAATCATTTAATGCGAGAAAATATACTGAATACCTCAGGAAGCGGTATATAGACGCTTTTTCTTTAATAATCAATATGAATTTAATAACAGTGTTGTTGAATATATCGATAAGATATTGAATGCGAGAATGGAAGAACACAAACTCTGTTCGAAATAGATTCTTATATGTCCAACAACAACAAAAAACCTGAAAACGAATTGACGTTCTGATCTTATATTCAGTAGAAACCGGATACATAATTGGCTTCGATGGGACAAAATTCCTTACAAACAGTTTTGGCTCTTAATAATAATAAAAAATAAGATTGACAACTGAAGTTCTAGATATATGACGAAAAGAACTCAAACAACATAAGAAATCAAAGTGAAGAACAATATGTATGTGGGTAAGGATTTTTATATAAGAAGTGTATATACAGAAATATAATTTATCAACTACAACATAATTTTTATTTGAACACAAATATTGGTACAAAGGGGCATCAAAACATATGCGCCACACAACTCACTTGATTTGTATGTGGCTTGTGATAATGCTCTGGTGCCCAGACCGAAGCAGGTGGTTCTCTTAGGGGGTCACATCCCGAGCCTTTGACCGAAAAGTCTGATCCATAAGGTAGGGGAGCAACGTCAGGAGATGCAGTCACATGGTAGCCGGTGACCAATAACTTGTTTATATGCCAATTGTTTCTTCAGGATTCTGGAGCCCATGTTCGGAATCAGGGTTTTCTAACTCCGCTAGTTGGATTCTCCATATCTACCAATCCGGTTAAAGAGCCGGACATTCGCTTATCATCTTCCCATTTTCGTAAACAACACCTACCCCCCGCCACGAGAAGGCAGTGAGTAGGACTTCCCTGGCAGTGTTTGTATACACGTGGCCATGTGAGAAATTCTAGAGGGGAAGCAGACTCTCCTCATCCTTGACCGTACCAGAGCATTTGGGGGCTACAACAAACCGAATATCTTCCATGCAGAATGACTCACATCTGTACACAGCGAAACTTCATTCATATTCAACATCTTAACAAGTTGAGACATTCGTCCAGTACACAAGTAATTCGCAACCTTATTTCTATTAAATGATTTTGATTTTCAAGAAACATGTAATAAGACAATGATACCATAACATTTAGGTCGTAAATATATACTATAACTATTGTGCATTTATTAACAATGATATTTCATTGAATTAGTATTCAGAAGGGATATTTTTGTGGATATTACAGTGATTTCAATAGTTTAGATCACGAGTCAATTGAAGCTAGACCACCATGGAAAACATGGAAGCATTGGACGGCTATTTCGTCTTACTGTGGGACTCCTCAGCAGTGGGCATCTACGATCCTGCCTCCCGAAATTCCAACCCAGGACCTATCAGTCTCTCTCGCGCGAGTGTCTAGTCACTAGACCACTGAGTGAACCGGCATCCAACGGTGTTAACGTCTAACTTTAACTAATCCACGAAATTGAAGCCAGTCACTAGTGAGTATATGTTTATTAATAATAGAAGGGTTTTGTGGATAATATAGTAATTTTGATAGTTGAGATCATGAGTCAATTGAAGCTAGACTACCATAGAAAACTTGAAAGCATTTGGACAGCAAATAGATAATCAAGTTCTATCTAATAAATGTTTAGCGATATAAAACACTTGTAATAGTATATATTATATTGCAATGAATTGCTTACTGTTACATTCCATTTACTAAAGTTATCACTAATTAGAAAAATATTTACCTTGGTATTTGTCCTTATAATCAATATATTCTGATTAAAACATGTTGATATGTATGTAGTACAGGGAATGATAAAGTACTCTAAGGATACATTAGTCGAATACAAACAACTAAATGAGTTAGATTGATACATTTACGAAGATAAACAAAAGAAAAATTATTCGTTTTTATCTAAACAAATACGATGTAAACATGTTTACTAACCGGTATATGGTTGAGTTTCTGTCGTAACTCAATCGATACATTGTGACGTAACAATTACGAATACTGTAAACTCTAACAACTGTTAGATGAGTGAGTAGTGACCAATGTCATATTCATCTAGTTCTTTAATGTTAATCAAATTCTATTAATCAAGTTGTAATTAGGCCGCTAGTCTAAGTGACTGGATATTACGTGCACTACGTTGAAGTGTTAGATGGCTGAATGTGATAGGTTGGAAACCCTAAACTTAAGGATGATTAGCATTACACACATAGAATCTCCAAGGAACTGATGTTTTTGATGAGACTCGAACTTACACAAATCAGTTTCAGGCATTACCATTCAGCAATTTTAAGGGGTCATGATAAAAGTTGTTAGTAAATTGAAGGCAAAACATCTTAACCGGAGAACACCAGTGAAGTTTATCTATAGTCTCTCTCCTAGAGTCAGACCAGTTAAAACGTAAAAATATATAAGAATGAAATGTTTACATTTATCTAGTCACAAATATCATATGTTACCTACTTTGTACATGTGACTGAATTCTATCGTTATAGTTCATGTGATTTAATTTATTCACTCAACTTTTTTGGAAACGATTGAACCTGTCTACTAACATTTATGGTTTGAAAATCATGAGAATAGTAGATTATAATAACAAAAACAACCAACAAACGTTAGTGAATGGAACATTCAAGCCAGTACTTGATCGTTGATAAATCTTGTTTGAAGAAAGAGAAAAATCTAAAATTACTGAAACGTTGCTGTACAAATGCTCTATTACGACTGAGTGGGGAGAGTCAGCTCTCCCTCTCCAAACGCTCTCACATGGCCGGGTGCATACAACCACTGACAGGGAAGTCCTACTCATTGTCTTCTCGTGGTGGGGGTGTTATTTATGAAATTGAGAAGATAAAAAGCGAATGTTCGGCGCTTTAACTCTGTTGGTAGACACTGAGAGTACACCTAAGGGAGTAGGAAAACCCTGATTCCAAACCAATGGCGCACATGAACTCCAGTACCCTGAGGGAAAAAATGGAGTATGAACCTATTGTTAGTCACCGACCAGCATATGACTGAATCTCCTGAAGTTGCTCCACTGCGCTGTGGATTAGATCTTTAAGTCAAAGGCTTACAGTGTGGCCCATTAAGAAAACTACCTGCTTCGGTGTGAGCATCCGGGTAGTATCCCAGACCTCACATAGATCGAATGATTTATGTGGCGCATACGTATTTGGTGCCTATTTATTTGGTGCATATTTATGTGTTTAAATAATTAGAGAAGTTGTATTTGCCTAGAGAAATAAAAATTTTAAAGTTGCAGTAACATATCTATCATATTGACGGAGTTTTGTTCTTTGAACCAGGCGGTTTAGTCGTGGAGCTTTCATTGTTATTCTGAACGACATCAGCACAAACTTCAGGTAGAAGTGAAGTGTTTGAATTTCTCCACATATGGTTCGCAGCTTGTACTATGGACCTCGGTGTTGATTGGTTCTTGTTGACATTAAATCTGTTATTGTTCACTTCTTTGTCTTGAGTGTATCTCCCATTGGTTTGATTTTTGGTCCTATGTTTGTCCAAAGTTTTCCTGCGGACCATATGTGGAGAGATTTGAACACTTAACTTCTACCTGAAGTTTGTGCTGATGATGCCGTTCAGAAGAACGATGAAAGCTCCACGACTAAACCATCCAGCTCAGCAAACAAAACTCCATCAAAATCATCCACCTGAGCTACAAATCTCCACCATCTCAAATATCTATCATAATGTGTATTTCTACCAAGGAAAAAACTAGCATGTAGAATATTACAGAGAAAAACGTTTCTTTTTATCATTTATGTGAAGTTAAACTTGAACTATTCTGGTCGGTGCTGATTACTTTTAACACTGAAATCCTTAGGCTGAGTGATAATTGAGTAGCTTTATCGATCGGGATTAAAACTTAATCGCTACGTTAAGTGATTCGATTGAAATGGAGAAAAAGAAACAATCTACGAATATCTCTGTTTTACATTATTCTACAATGATATTGGTTTGAAAAATATTGTAACGCGGAATTTCCGTTGCATCCTATTTTGGTGTGCTCGTATAACTCAGTGGAGAAACTTAGAGGTCCCATGATCAACCTCATGTGGGTTTGTCTGTTGCACATCAATAACCTGCTCCGCATAAGGAAAAAACAACCACTCATTGTTTCACTGAATCATAATGATTTTTCAATTAGCATGAGTTAGTAACGTAAATAAAGTTAGGGCCGTAATTAACCGTTTGCCCGTTTAACTGAATTGCGGACCTTCTGAATGCAATGATGTGACAAGCAGTTGTGTTATGTGTAGTTATTATTACCTACGGTATTGCTTCCCTGAAACACGATTACTTGTAACATAAACCCTAAAGGAATCACAGATATTCGGATTAATTACAGTCTGGAAACTTTATTCCTACCAACAATCAACCGATAAATTTCGATAGGCTAAGTAACACACGTCTTCAGCAAAGAAGAATAGATGAACAAAACGTACAATCTGAATTAGACAGCAAAATACCTTTTCGGATGTACTAATAATCAGGATCATTACAGGAAATCAAACCACACTGATCCTGTTAGGACCCGGGTTATACCCACTAGATTAATTATTGCTTGATATGATGGAAAGAAAAGTCAATTTTCGATTGAATTACTCATTATGAGTTTCGGTTCAATATTACATCCGTTCTGATTCAGCATGAGGATCATTCAGTGTAGTATTTGATTGTATTTCCAGTATGATATTTTCTTTCGTATAATATACGATATTCTTGTATTCACTTGACATCAACTATGCTCAGTAAGTGATTTCTTATAACTGAGTATGTGATCTAACCCTAATTATTAATCAAAATGGGTGTCCAATCAATATATAAACCAGTGTATTTCAGACTATTTTGATTTGTCGTTGTCATAGTGTTTTGGGGCTAATAAATCTTCACTTATACCAGTCTTGTGTTCTTACTTTCGCATCGTGGGAATTGCCAAGGTCCCTCGTTCCGAGTATAAGTGATCAGCGCTTTTGCTTTTCCGGCATAACAGATCCACAAAGTAATTTGCATACGAACCGTGTTCAAAGGAATGAAAACTCATTGTAGCACCGTCATTGCACAGGAAAACGAAAGGAATTACCCTATGGATGTATTTCGAGGAAATCAATACCTCGGAAAAGCTTTATTAAGAAATATTTATTAAACAGATCACCAAGCACAAAACCAACAAAAAACATCAAAAGTTTAATTCTACCCCTATATGAAAAATACCTCCTAGATAACGAACGGATTGTCAAGCCCACAAGAAAAAAGGTGCAGCACACAAAATGCTTTCTAACAATATTATGCAGGCCAGAGGAAACTATGACAGACAAAGATAAAAAAAACATCTTCAGCAAAATTAATTGCATCAACTGCAAGAAACCCTAGATAGGACAAAGAGGTTGCCTGTTCTGTCTACAGGAACATCAGTTTGCGGCTAAACGTCACGATATTGTTTTTTTTTAAATCAGTGCATGCGGACAACTATGGACACGATTTCGATTGGAAAAACATCAAAACAATAATCAGAAGAGACACAAAGTTAGTTAATGCTCAGAAACATGAAGCTTTGGTAACGCACCAATCGATAGACACATCGAAATTGGTCCAGTCTATCAGCCCACCAGGAAAAGGATTGACATCTTGAAGGTCAGAGGTAAAAACAATCAAAACGAACATACAGGCAACGGCCACACTCCAATGGAAAACAATCGACCAAATTATAGATCAACAGAATAAACAACTAATTAACTGCGGAGAAATTCTAAAACTCACTTCTTATTGAAGTGTGTGATGACGATGTCGTTGAGAAAGACAATGTAAATGTAACGGAACCATTCAGCTCAGAGAACTAGAAATCTCCAAAAACTAGTTGGTTATACGCTCACGAGCAGTGACAAAACATAACTGATGTCTTCCAACTAAAATAATGACTGGATACTGACTAGTAGACAATTTAGAATATTTCATATCGCTACAAACTGTACAATAGTTGCGAGGTTGATATGATGAACTGACTTTTTATAGAAGTGAGACACACCACTCAGAGAATTCTAAAATAGCTTGGAGAAACTAATGGCTATGAGAATCACACTATATTGTTGTGAAATAAAACACTAACGCGGTGAAGCAGTTTTAACAGTGACAGGTTAATTACCTAAAAGCTACTCAATTGTAAATTAGACTTAATTTCATATCACATTGAATGTCAATAGATATATGGATATAGATCTAATCTACTAGTCTATACCAAAAAATTTGTTAAAAAGGACCGACTCGGTTGTCGTAGAATAAAAAAACGCATATCAACTTGTAACAGGCGTTGTAAATGCCCATAAAGACAGCAGAAAATTCACGGTTGAACCAATCAGCTTAGGAAATCCCATACCAATAACCGAGGACGGCTGCAGGCAATTGACAGAAGGTTCTAGACCCGGGTTTCGTGCTAGTCGGCATTCTTCAGTATGAAGTATCTGACATCTGGAAGGAATAGATTTCGATACACATTTTCGAGTCACTTTTTGAGGGCCAGTGATATTGTCAGGGTAGTCAGACCGAAGTAGGTTTGGCAAGGTATGAAGTTACAGCATGATGATTAAAAGCAAATGCCCTATCAACTATCCATTAATATTTACTTATCACATTGAAAGCTCCAGAAGTGGATAGTGGCGAGTTAGTTGGAATTATTCATTGATCCTTACCATAAACTGAGCCATAGAAAATCATTTGTTAGGAAAAATCCAGTAGTCCGGACTGTTGATAACTATTTCAACGTAGTATAATAACCGAACAAGTTAAGCAACAATATAGTACCTAAACACAATGTCACCGTTACTTATTAAAGAGAAAATTAAATAAATAATAGAAATATAATTGTAATATCCCTATGCGTAGAAAAACTAGATTTTCCGACGTTTCGTGACTCAGTGCAAGCCACTTCTTGAGAGAATAAATAACCAAATTCAAAAGGAATAATGTTAAGTCTTTAGTGTTTCCCTAGAATGTACATAGTAGATCATAGGTCAAAATCAAGTAAGCGTACGTAATGCAATGCATTTTAAATGGAATACCCGCTACCACTACAATAAGAGATTTGAGGTTAAAAAACAGAATTACAAGATCGCCACAAGAATAAGCCAAAAACCCGAATAAAACTGGCAAGCTCAATCTATTGTTACCTTCTTTGTAAACACAATGGCGGACTGACAAAGAACAAATTTTCATAGGTTTAAACGAATTATAAGAGAAACTTAAGTTATTTGGTAAAGGATCCCCTCAGACTCGACATTTGTTTCAACAACCCGCATAATCAATCTTACATGTAACTAGTAGTAATTTCCACTAAGACTGAAGCTTTGTTGCAATTTATTTCAACAGAATGCTTTTCAACTAGAAGCGGGGAAGCTTTACTATGACACCTAAGATTTTCGGAGTTAATTACATAAAGGCAAGAGCCTGGCCCCTAGTGACGCAGCGTTGTTATCTAAAATTTTCTCAAACCATAACTGACTACTGGGAGGTCTAGATCACTTAATCTATAAATCGGTCACTAATTTATGACAATCGATAAACTACGGTCTCATATAAACCTTACCCATACATTAAAACAAAGTGTATAGTAATGAGTCAATTGTCCTCAAAACTACACTTTGTCCTTTCATTAATGAACACAAACTAGCGTTTGAAGCAAGTACTAACTACCATAGGATAAATGTATGCTCTACCAAATGCAGAACAGGAACATTACCCCAATATTGTTTTGAAAAACGATTGCATTTTTGTCCCCTCCCTGCTTAAAATTGATAAATGTTCATGGAGCACTGCAAACGCATAATTTTTCTACACAACTGGACCAACGTTTCTGAGCAGGCGATAACTGTTTCGGCACCAATATTTAAAATGTATGGTTCTCAGTTTACGACGTTCATTGAGCTGCTATACCATTTTTAGTCACCCAGAACATCATAGTTACAATTGCAGAACATTTGGCTTTCTAAATCCGTACGTATTAGTGAAGCATACAATACAATCTAAATGCATGCGAAGAAAACTAAGTATATCTACATAACGCGATTGACGTAGGGACTAGATACTATTAATATTAACATAACTTATATAATTACAGACTTAATTATAACCTAATGAAAAATAGGTTTATATTGGGAAGCTAGACAGTGGTCGTGCACTTCACTATACAAACACAACTGTGTACTACCGGAAAAATTTAAGTACATCCTACAATGACCAAAAACATATCATTTATCCTCCACAATAATTCATGGTATCTTTGCACCGTCATTAGCAACTGTTAAGTGTTATTATTGTGAATCGAATTATGTTGACTGCTTCAAGAAAGCAACAAGAGCAGGAAATCTGCTATTCAAGCCCCTGTTATGAGCTGAATCAAAGTCATCTTAAAAGGTGATGGGAGATAGTCGAAAATAGAGATGGATAAGTACAACATCGTACACATGCAGCAAGACAAGAAATGTTTCGATTTCAGTTAATCCACCGTAAGTTGGTGGGTGTCATCTTTCAGACCCATCAATAACCTACAGTTTGTTGGATAAATAAAACTTCATAGCTTGATAATAAATCTTCATATTAGACAAACAATGCTTTTTGGGCATGTTTGTCCTTGTGAGCAAAGCTAGGGAGTCCAAGATAAATAACATCATATATAACGCAATATTGATTTATGGCTTGCACAGTTATAAAATTACATCTGTTCAACCTGAGTTCAATAGCGCGATTATACATGAATAATGCTCTGAAGATAATAGTTAGCAAATCATTGGATACTTTTTATGCTGTTTACCTACAGACAGTATACTAAATAGGAAACAATGCTGAACTGCTCACACACCACCTAAAAAGTATGAAAATATCTGTCGCAGACGATGGTATTTACAAAATTACATCGTCTATAAAATCCAATATTTGTAAAGACCTAAATGGACTCAGTAAAAAAACGTGTAAGCATAAAACTGTAGAGTTGGTAAAAGTTTAATATGGATTAATTAGGATTGAAAGTGCGCAGATCCTAAAGACAAATCCAACACCAGGAGCCAATCGGATGGAAACTGCGATCCCGCTTTCTTTATGGCTAAAACAGGTATGTTTACAAAATAACATTATATCTATTAACAGGACAATTCTACCTAATCCATGGAAAATGATAGCACAAAACGAACGCAGCTAAAACCTTGTAAAGAACTCAGGTCAGTAATGATTACATACTAAATAAAATTTCGAGATATCAAGGGCAGTTGAAGACGTATTATTAAAACCTATACAATGAATAACATATTTGCAACATAATAATAAAACTTACAAGAAACAGATTTTCTTTATCAAGTAAGAATCACATCTACGGAACCTCCTAAATAACTGAACCACAGCAGTAGAGCTTAGGTTTTCAAACATATATGGTACTAACTCATGATTTTCTACTGATCATGTATTTACCATCGACTTGTACTCGCTAGTTAAATTCAAGTAAATAAAATATCACAATTGTGAGTTTCATACATAAAAATACTCAGGTACCTTGCAATATAATAATCACATTAACGTAAGGAGTTGCAAAAGCCCTGGTAGGATAGTTATGATTGAATTAAAGGCAAAATCAGAATTGGGACCAACGCCAGGTGTGACACCAGATGAAGTAAAGAACTTATGGTCTTTCGCTACACCGTCACGATCTGGACACTTAAGGAAGATTAATGGATGTCGCCAAACTAGTTTTCATGGTGGGACCATTGGTTGATTAGTATTTAGTAAATCCTTGAAGTTCTATCATACCTGACGGGTCAGTTAGAAAATATTTGGTGGGGTTTTGTTCTCTGAACTGGATGGTTTGGTCGTGGAGCTTTCATCGTTATTGTGAACGACATCATCAGCAAGAACTTCAGGTAGAAGTGTTCGGATTTTCCTACATATAGCTCACAGCTTGTCCTGTGGACCTCGATCTTGACCTACCTGGAGTTTGTGATGATGATGCCGTTCAGAATAACGGTGAAAGCTCACCGACCAAACCATCCAGCTCAGAGAACAAAACCATCAAAATCATCCATCTGAGCTACAGATCTCCACCATCTCAGGTTTTATGACTGGAACTAACAAATGTAAAACGTATAGACGAAATCATACTGGAGACGATCAACCAACATCTCTAATTGTGTTAGCTACTTAAAATGGGAGAGGATGAGAATGTCGGTAGTGAAAATAACCGAACCCTTAACCAGGGATAGTCTAGATAGGGGAAACTAATACGACACGAATTTAGTTTATTAATAAAGTCCCGCAAGAAGTACTCTCCCATACTGTAGGCTGCCGGTGTCAACCATACAAATGTCACAAATACCATTTGGACTTATCAAGTTAACCTTTAACCCCTTTCTTGTTTCCTACTACTTCATCACGAATACAAGATATCCGGCTATAAGGGATAATACGGATATTTGGAGAAATATATGATCTTGTCTTTGAGACTGAGGTTTTCTGGACCATAATACGGTACTCAGGATTTTGAACGATATTACAGGCAAGATCGTTACGCAAATTAACGAATGCCAAGAAACGAAGACTAGGTATTCAAAACAGTAATAGATAAACTAAAGGCTTGTGTGCTTGGCTTTGAGCCACATGCTTTTGTGTGGTTATAATTAAGTCAGATGAGAAAATTAAAATTGGTGGGAAGCTCGAGCTTGAGGTTTATTGGTTGAAAGTCGAATACTTGAACTATTAAAATCGTACATCTGACTTGAACCAATCTAGAAGAACTATGACATTCATGATGTTTATTAAATGTTAAATGCAACTGGTTGACTATTGTGATTTTGAATACAAGCAGATGCGACATTAATTTATCTGACAACTGAAGAATTATGAATTCCCAATAGTATAATGGTCAAAGTGAAAATAGACGAAGACATTTAAGTGGTTACACCTTTAGAACCATTCGCAAAGAAAACAATTTTTATTATTCAAATGCATGCGTGTACAAGTACAGTTACAGTGAGTGCGTGGTTTGTTCACTTTAGTAAAAAGTTTTACTTAGCTGAAGCATAGAAATTAGGTACATCTGAATTATTTCTTGAAATCACTATTATTGCTAAGAAAAATGAAGCCACAATGATACTCAAATGTGTAATAAACCAAAATAATTGGCTGCAATTAATACTCAAATTTTTCAAACAAAACTAGAAAGGACAATTAGTTGGATCAAACATATATACAATATTAGGGAATGTGAAGGAAATGAATAAGGTACATAACTAGTCTGTACAAATAAGTATAATACATAGGGACAAATTTGATATGGAACACGAAATCACTGTACACCCGTAATGCATTAGAACTATGCACATTAGTTGACAATATACATAAAAATACCAATACATCTCAAACATAACTGAGAGAAATTAAAAACATAACAAATAAGTAAAAGCTGTACATAACATACATTAGGAATGAAATACAGAATACTAAGTGGCATGAAATGTACAAATCCAAGTGAAGTATGTAAAGGCACTATAAACTATACTGGATGGTTATTGAGAAGCACTAGACTGGGTTGGATAATAATCTAGGGAATCGGAGTATACCTATCTACAACAATTGTCTCACAAAAAGTATTGCAAACAAGGATTTACAAAGCTACTAGTTCATCCATTTTCGACAATTTGGAGCTCTGCAAAGGCAAGGAATTTTGTCGCTTCTATCTTCGAAGTCAAAATTGTAGTCATAACATAACTCTTCACCCTTTTTTATCCGTCTATTAGTAATTATCACAATATGTGAATGACCGCCGAAGTTGACGAACTCGGCGAGGCAGTTTGGTTGGCAGGAATGGTTAATATATCGAGCGAGTCCTCCACAAACAGTCGCATCGATTACTGTATCATCATCAAGACGAAACATATATATGCCTCTATTATGAGCTTCATAGTTCTTTTCCCTTTTATTGGCTATTTCTAAGCGGATTAACTCTCCTACGTATTCAATTACCATGGTTTGTTGTTCCAAATCCCGTGCAGCAAATAAACCCAATCCTTGAATACGCGATCGACCGAGTATAACGTTGGAATTAACTTCTGTCTTTAATTTTCGGTACTGTTGAGAACGACTGCTTTGATGCTGTTTTGATGCCATATTATCTATATTATATACTCCGTTGCTACAAGTCGTTCCATTGAAACTTGGATGAGATAAACGTCGAACACCTGGTAGACCTGTTCGATGACTAAATGAAATGGAATATTCTCCAGTATCATGCATACGTTTCATATAAGTTTGCATTTTCGGCTCTGATCGTGCACATCCAGATGGGTTTATGGCCAACGGCATTTCAGATATTAATTCAAGACGTCCAAAATTGAAAACATAATCTCTCAAACTATCTACACCTGGTAGAGATTCTACGGCACGAACTATATGAGATTCGTTTAAACCAAATAAATCTTCGCCTCTAAGAAGTTGTGGGAAAAGTTTTACTAATTTGTGTTCTTTACAAAGGGCCTCAATTCGTGACAGAATTATCTGCCAAGCCCCATCACAAGTCTCGTGCGTAACAGACATATTTTCCATATCCCTATCAATTGCTGTTATGCGGAAAAAGGGATGACAGTCCTTTTCCAATATTTCGCAGACATATTTTGCTCGAGAACGCGGTCGGCGCATTGACCAGTAAATCCGAGTGGAGCACATCCCAGTGGGATATATATTCCGACGATTATGAAAGTTTCCACTGTCAATCTGATGGGGTAATAACTGACCAATCGAATGTAAAGATACTCCTCCAACGCGAACAACATGTTTATCACTATCTTCATGCACTACACGAGCTACTTGACTGTTTTCATCGCGGCTAATGTATACACGTCGACTGACTGCCAGAGAAGATAACTGCATTGGATGGATTTCTTTAGGTTGGTGTTGGGGACAATACATACCACGATCCGTGAAGAACATGCATCGTATTCTGATTGCACATGGTACATGATAAACGTAGGAACATTTCGGATTATAACAAGGCAAACCAGCACCAAGTAAACCACACTGTGTACATGCTGTCTCTTTTGCTTTAGCTAACCAGATATCTAAGTTATTTAGGGATCCGCCGATAGTTTCATACACCTCATAGCACCATAATGCACAGTTGATGTGTATCCAATTATCTAAGTCTAGAGGGAGTAAACGACCAGCACCATCTTCAGGAGCATCTCCAGCTTGTTGACACAAATCACACACTCGTTTATCTCCAGAATGTGGAGCATGCATAACTGCAGGATTACTTAAAAAAGGACTAAGAGAATCATCGACTATATTACGTTTGGATGACATGTCTGATGGATGATGTGCATCGGATACATATTGTCTCCACCGGATACCTTGCCATTTTCTAAATTTGGAGGGGACTGTAGAAGTATTTATTGGACGTTTCTTATTTGTAACGCACTGCTGGGGATGCTGGCGTTTGACGTTAGGTTTTGATTTCGACAAGTTGTTTTGTAATAATATGGGCACAGAGCACGGAAAGTCTGTCATTATAAGCTGTCGCTGTTGTTCAAAGTTATAGCAATTCCTGATGTTTAATATATCTGTTTGTGAGGAATAATCCAGTGACGTTTCCGAGTACTTGCTTCGATAACAAGACAAAAGGCGGGCGAAACCATACAAACAGTCACTAGAACAAAACAGAAGATCAACTGCATTATCAAAACTCATGGATATCCCACTGACCGAACATAATTCATCCAACCATTTGCGTTGCATCATATGAGGGGAGACTGGCTTACCACACATTTTGCACGATTTTGCAGAGCGGTTCCTGCTGGCAAGGATAGAAGTAATGCTGACGGGTTCCTCAGAGTAACGACAAGTTTCCTGTGTATAAACTGGACTGAAATCGTTTTTATTAATATCACACTCTAATTTGCATGAACTTAACTGGGGTGGATTAGATGGAAGAAGTTTCGTATGAGGCGTGTTTTCTAGCGTGCTAGATTGTATATGACCGGAACTGTGGATTCCCTGTGCTAAACAATCCCTTGAATCTTTTTCGAATTGTAATGACAGTGGTGTAAACTGCTGTCTTAAGTGAGTTTCTAGGTTACGCATAACAACTTCACTTTGGGATTGCTTCTGATCTAAAGTTATTTGTGCACCTGATCTGGTGATCTGACAGTCAATGGAATTTTCTTCTACACCCAATATTTCAGAGATACGGTGGATGATTTTCGATATATTTACAGTTGCTGAAGGATTTACAGTAAACGTGATATGCAACTTGTCATCCTCACTTAAAGTAGGACCTAGAGACGCTTTTGTTGATTTTGGCTGGGGTGAAATCATAGTTTCACCAGTTTCTGAATCGACGAATGGAGTGCATGGATTCAGATCAACGGACATTGGAGACTCATTCATAACATTTTTATATGAGTCTAGACCTGGCATATCGTGTTCAGCCTTTAGAGTAGATATGTTTGAACCGTTAACCTTAGTTAGTCCTGAATCTATACCCGTTTTGACACAAGGAGCTAAATGAATGGGTTGACAAAGCAGGCGAGGATTAGGCATATGATATAGAGCAAGCGGAGGAGTACATCTATCTGTTTCTGTCCTTTCTAAAGAATTTGATGGGTTTTGAGAAAACATTTGAAGCAGTGACTGAGGTATGAGTGTCTCACTCGACAATTTGCACGAGTCGTACCCAACTTTGACTTCATCATAAACATCTTTTGAATGTTTTTTGGTAAATTGATTCATTCTCGAGAATAGAGTCTTCATGTTATTCTCAAATGATGGAGGTTCCGGAGAAGCACACACTGAGTGACACTCAAAAGATTGTCGCTTGAAGCATTTAGATGGATAAATAACGGGACCAGGTGGTACTACAACTTTAAGATGTTGTGTAAGATATGAGTCGATAACTTCGTGTGAGGTAGTCGGGTCTATACACTTGGGGAATTTAAGAGACATACGTCCACGAGAATATTTTAAACCATGTTTGTGGTAAAATACTTCATCAGCACCTCTAGGAAACAGCGAATCACATGAACCAGTGGGTGGAAGGACTGAAAAAAAAGGTTGCAAAGTGGGAGCTGAGACCAATGATTTTAGATCAACACCTTTTAATTTATCAATTTGTTCCTGAGCGCCAGAATGTAAAGAACGAATAGAAGCTTCGTGAATGGTGACGTTTTTGTTTGAGACTGGAACGACAGGATATGGTGGACTGCCGAGAGTTTTTCGACGTTTATTATTCCCTGATGTTGAGGCATGAGACCGCTTCCTAGGTGTAGTTGTAATGCTTTGGGAACAAGTAGTGATGTGGCTGTTAGTTACTGGAAGACCGTGACTGGATACACCAACGGAAGATGTGGGGAGCATAGGAGAGGTTGTGTTGACAGGAATAATGGGATGACGGAAGGCCACCGATGAATTTAGCTGTGAGCAACTTTGGTCACTAGTAACAGTAGAAACAGGTAGTGAGTACTTAACGTCACCTGAAGCTTCTAAAGATACAGGTGTTCCAACAGTACCACAAAGCAAGGATTGAGGAGACTGGACAACACAAATATTTGGAGGGTTAATGGAAACTGGTTGGGTGGAAATGGGTGGATTCGTACTTTCCATAACGTGGTTAGATACAGGATAGGATGTTATGTTGGTATCTGAAGGTTTGACAACTTGATTAGAAACGTTCTGGATGACGCTAGTTCGTACTGGAGACAAAATTGGAGTACTTATTCTTTGAACCGAAGCAGTAGGTAGTGTGGAATGTGGTATTGTAAATTGAGCTTGTGACCCTGGATGATTCTGAAAACTATGTAGCATACTGGGATGAAACAAGACGTGGGTATTTGTTGTTAGAGGCTGACTGATTTGTGAAACGATATGGTGCTGTGAAACCTGAAATACAGGGTTTGAGGAAGAGTCTGAGCATAACTGGACGAAAGAAACACCCTGGTTACCATAATGAGCAGAGACACACTGAGAGGGATTTGATGACAACTGAATAATCCCATGTGTTTGATCGACTATATAACGCTGCATAGGCTGTGGAGACACCATGCTACATGAGGAGTTGGATTGAAACACAGCTTGAGTTCTACAGGTTTGAAGCACAGGAGAATTTAAATTGTTGGAGTGAGGAGACGGAGTTGGAGAAATTGTCGGAGAATTTATAAGTTCAGAACTAGGAGTATTAACTCTAGGATTCGGTGAGGACGTAACTGCAGACTCACGTGCTCTACAGGTAAGTACAAACATGCCTTCACAAGGTTCGTCACTCCGTGCGACTGACAGCACATAGTCAATTGTTTCATCCAACTTATCCAAGTCCATCTTAGCACGTTCCTGATCGTGCGTCGGGGAGACATCAGTAGGTCTGCAACCATTAACATCCCTACTTGGTTCAGGTTTATCGACCTGAGACGATTCATCGCTGTTACTTTCTGTTCTAGATAAAGATCCGTTACATGGAGAAGGGATACACACCGCATCTGGTATTAAATTGCTTGACGGTGAAGGTGAGTTATTTCCTACTTTTGTTGCAGAACAAGGATAGGCCTTATCATTGAGATCAGGTTTAAGAAGTACGATTGTGTCACCTACTTCAGGAACTGCCAGTTTTTCGTTGTTATTTGGTACTTTTGAGTGGTCAAACTCAGATCTATCAACAAATCCAGATAATATGTCCGATGGGACAAAACGATTGCACATAGCTGACACCATAGGGATTTGGGGGGATTCACATTCCCTAAGGTCGTTATTAAATGGACAGTGGAACGCGTCAACTAAACGAAGAACCTGGCCTTCGGGCGAACTATGAGATAAACTTTTTTCACCATATTCATTACTAGGACTATATCGCAAAGTTTTGTACAGAGAAGGATGAGCTGTTGCCGAAGAACTCAGATAACTTAATGTCTCCTCGGACGTCTTATTCATTCCACTGAACTCCATACCACATGACGCGCATTAAAATGTTGCCTCCTGAGCTGAAAAAAACCAGTTTGAACAGAATAACTAATCATCGTCATAACTAACTCGCAACTGCATGCGACTATTAAGGATAGCTATTGAAACTATTGTGTTAATAATTACGTACTTAGTGGCTAATTTCAGTTAAACACCCTGGCATAAAACATGGTAAAACTACTTACCGTCATGAGAAATAATTCCAAACATTAAAGCATTAGGACGAACCATACGCGTTCAAAGAAGGAAATCATATCATGCTGTTACTTTAAACAAAGCGCATACATATCAGATTTTTACACAAATCACTTGGCAGAAAGACAGATACAGTGGGTGATGATTCAAATTCTCTAAACTTCAGGTACATTCAGTGCTTAAGTGAATGCATAAGTGTTGATAATAATAGCTGGTCACGGGTAGCTGTAGCTATATCGGGAGCAAATCATATTTATCACTAATAAGGGTTTAAAGGTTTGTGACATTTTGAGCATGTTCACGAACTATAAGTGACTGAAAATTATTGGTATGGTATTCCTAATGAAGATCCCATTTCGTTGGGCTGAAGTGCAACGAAGCCTTACTCGTATATCTATAGTTTTGGCTAAATGTTTGGGGCTAGTTGATATTCTGTTCACTTAAACACTATAGGCTATTACTATTTTTACACATAAGGACATACACTTTCTACATAGTGACCGGTTTCTTTCTCAGAAAATTTAAAAGACCAGGATATTTCCTGATAATCATTTATTGTATCAGACCCAACCTGATAAACAATATGAATGCTGCAAAACTCACATTTTGATTAAATACAATAGACACCTCGGAAGCGTTTATTAGCTATCAAATAAAATGTTTGGGTTTGTAGTGGTAAATAAATTACCAAAATCAATAGCTCTGTAAGTCCTCGACATTTAATGCTGACCGCATTAGTTTTAATGGATTCATATAGCTGAAGGTGCTCGGCCATGCATCCACACAGGATCACGAGTGGTTAAGTCCTTCTTTACTTCTTATACAACCACTAGCCAGCTTACATTGATCACTTCTCTACATATCGACATTCTATCAAATATATCTTTGAACCTCTTCGCTTCTGACTCCTGCTTTCACTGGGTTGGCATATTTCGACTATAAAAGGTGTTACTGGTTAAGATGTTGTCAAACTCCGAATACTTGTGGCAGCTTAAGTGGTGAGCCCGACGTGATCTGGTACGTCTATTCGTAGCCTGTGAGTCTGTTCCCTCTTGGAACTTTATATATCAAATCTTTAATTTGTATATATTGTGAGATTTCTTTCATGTTTATTGGATTTTCTTCCTCGTTCATTGCTATACTTTATATTCATCATGGTCGTACAGACTCCCAGGTCATTTAAAATCAAGACTCGTTCGCCTCTCATTTCAGCTAATTTCATTTTGACCCGATCATATCGAAGCGATGACTTCTACGAGCACAGCGTGTCAGACCCAAGTGCACAATTCCTTGTAGTAATGAAGGCATCATTGCACGATTTTAAAAGGTACGTCGTACCTAGTATGTTTGCTATTGATGCCTCAAAACCTTACGAAGCTCTATAGATTAGATCAAATCATTAACAATATCGACCTAAAATAAGGCTCAACAACGAACGTCACGAGTAAGAGAGCTCATCGGTTAACGGACCTTCGACGAGGGCCCGTTTAGAGCTCCTTAATATTCGTCATGGCCGTAGACGCTCCTAAATTCCTCGAAGGAGTTCTTCACGAAAACATTATGTCTCTAGATCACGAGAGTCAGATAACCCAGATTGGTGCTAGTATCATATTCAGTGCAGAAAACCCTGTAATTTTCTGAGCTTCAAACCGACCGACACAAAAATCCTATAGGGAAACGTCCCGGCAACCGTAACCGGCGAACTTGGCCATTCGCTATACGTCAGTGGTGTGATTTCGGATTTCCACTACCTCGTCTACACGGGCGTACAAGTTGGCGTTCTTCCAGAAAATTCTAACGACCGACTGAGTGAAGCAGTTTTCAACTAACAGGTGGAAAAAATGGAGACTGATCGCCACTTATGGTGAGTGGTATGCCTAGCCTAACATGGGTTTACGCGAACCCATTCACTGAGTCGTCGTTTTTGCAAATATTTCTATGCCAATCATTGGTGTAGACCTGCTACAACATCATAATTTACTCATCGACACGCCTAAAAAGTGGTTAGTGGACGGAAATACTAATTTATCTGTTTGCTTAGCTTCTTTTTCTGGTTGTGGATTATTCCTAGTCATAGTAAAACATATGATCAACAAATACTCGATAAGTACTTTGAGATATACCAAACGCAACCGAAATTGTCATGTGTAACCAGCAATTTTATACACCACATAACGACTACAGGATCACCTGAATTCTCGAGACCACTCCGACTAGCTTCCGAAAACCTGAGGTTGGCTAAAAACGAATCCAACCATATGATAGTCTTAGGAATCATTCGGCCGTCAAACATCTCATGGGTATCTTCCCTGCACATGGTCCCTAAAAAGGACAGCGACGACCGGCGTCCAACTGGTGACTATCGATGAGTGAATGAAAAATCCTTTACCCGTTGCCTCATATTCACTATTTGACAGGTGCCTTAAAGTTACAACTGTACTTTTTGAAGATCGACCTGGTTAAAGCATGTAGTCAAGTTCCCATGGCCGCTGATGACATTCCTAAAACCACTATCATCATACCTTTCGGTTTCTACGAATTTTCGTGAATGCCTTTAGGCTTAGGAAATGCTGGATACACTTTCCAGAGATTCATGTATGACGTTTTTCGAGGTCTCAACTTTGTAAATGTGTATGTTGACGATTGCTTACTTACAAATCCGGACACAGAACCTCATCTCCAGCATCTGGACCTTGTCTCTGAACGACTGCAAAACATGGCATTACTGTAAACATTCAGAAATATCAAATCGGCACCTACTCTCCAAATTTTCTCAGACATACTATTGATACTCAAGGCATCCGCCCTCAAAAAAGCAAAGTGACGACCATTCTGCATTACCGAGAACCGACCACAACCAAGCAACTACGCACGTTTAACAGCCTGATAAACACTACAAGAAGTGACTAGTGAGTGTCAGAGGTTGGTGAACTTAAAACACGACACTTCTATGGTTGAAAATAGTGGCCGGCCACCATACGTGCAGATAATAAGTGGCCAGAAAGGTTCTCTTGTACATAAGAAGGACAGTTCAAACAATCAGCCCTCATCTCCATGTTGGTCATGTGGAGGTTGGCACTATAAGAGGTTCTGCCCATATAAAGAACATTGTTCTAGTAAATGTCATCGGAAGGGCCATAAAGAAACCAGCTGCAGGAAAAGAACCCATAGACGACATTCTTCGAAACCCTATTCCAAGAAATACAGATCTAGTGCACTAACTAACAAAATATTGGTATCACATAATGGGCAACGCTTCAGGGGTATCGTCCACTGATGGGGGTTGCGAGCACTTGAAGGTCAGACTGTCGCAAGATGATTGGTGCATCACGTCGAAAATTCGTGAAGTTTTTCAGAAGCGGTCAAATCAAGACATTTTTAGATTTGAATTGAGTTCAGCCACACCATGTCTAATAACGTCCATCCTTCAGGTAACGAAGACGATGCCACTGTGATAATGGATGATGTAGGACCAATCTTCAATGATATTATTTTATCTAGAAAATTTACAAGTTGGGACAATTTTGAGACCTGTTTGAAAAAAGTACATAAGATAATATGACTTCTGTGGTTAATAATTATTTTTTTAGTATACGCATACTAAGTACGTCATGTCAGTACGTAAAAAGAACAGTGATGACCCATGCCTAAAGTATTTTTTGTGAGATGTCTGTACATATGGAAGTAAACGCAGTTCGTCAGAGTCAGATGCTTGCGTTCAGGATGTAGATGATGAAAGTGATCATCATTCTTCTGAAGAGCATATAACTTCTAACTCACCACCACAACCTAGACAAAGAAAACGACGTCGGTCATCTACGTATGCTTTACTTCAAATGAATTTATCCTTCAGGTCGAAATATGACCATTGTCAATCTGGATTTTGGGTCCGTGCAGTAAACGGTGAGCTGAAACTCACCTCTATTAAGACCGTGCACAACCATCCTTGCACAGAACGATATATTTCTGTCAATCCATCGAGACGACAGTTGACGCCAAGTTAACGCCTATATTTAAGAACGTTTCTGTTGAGTAATATACCAACTCGTAGCTTATGGTATCTGGTTTTTTGGAAGTTCCATAAACAACTTACCAAGGACGATATCGCCAGAATGTGTTCACAGTTGTACCCAGGTCGTTGTACTCACATTGTAATTAATTGGGTTTAGACACTAAAAATATCAATGACATTTTACAGCGCGTTCAAGCAAATGCTGAAGTTTAAGTATTCAATGAATATGGGGACATGTCTATCTACGCACAGTCATTCTAACATAGTACTATGTTCGTTCCATGTCTTGAGGGTATTTTTCAGGAAGGTATGTGTTAGCTGTACGAATTATTTTCTGTAGTTCCTAAATCGTGATGTACGCAAATGCTTGGAACACCTTGTGAAGACTAGACGGTCTGACATTTGAGCTTCACTTTTCATAACGCACTATATTCAGATTTACTCAGAAGTACGAACATCTAAAAATCCATTTCCCACGAACGTATGATTATATAAAAGATTACTCGATCGCCCGGAAGTCAATGTGGGCTCGCTGTTACTGGCGACATGTATTACGCCTCGGCAACCATACAAACAACCGTAACGAAAGTGCTCATAGACACCTAAAAGAATGCATCAGAAGAGGTGATTCTCTGTTATTGACGTTCTGGAAAATTTGGAGCAAAACAGACACTGACCTACGTTTGCGTCCATATGACGCTGTAAAGGATCTTCAACGTTTTCCAATTCTTCAGGTAAGAAATGCAGTTAAATGTATCATTGATTCCAGGTTCCAATGTCATTTCGAACTCTTTCAAATGAGTTCACATCTTTTGCAGCTAAAATTGTAGCTGTAAATTATAAACGTGTTAGGACAATGAAACACGAATTTATAGAAGGAAAATACATTCGATGCTACGACAAGCGTATGATGTATGTTGTTGATACTTCACGTACACGATGTGCTTGCGAGCGTTTCAATGACTACATGCTGCCCTGTGGTCATATTCTGTATGCATGCTCTAAAGTTATAATTCGTGGAGGTGAGTGTGTGTTTCTTTGTCTCTATAAGCTTTGTAGACTTATTTCGACATAGCGGCCGGTGGACAAGGAAGTACATAATGGACTTGGTTCTTCGTGCGCTGGACAACATGTCAATCTCTACAGGGAGTGGTGATCTGCTAGAGAAGTTCACCAACAACTACCACTCAATTCATGCTCTTAGTGAGCCTTTGGCAAGTAAACTAATCCGTTGATGCCTCGAAGCATCGGAAGACGTATGCGCACAAATGATGAGTTCAATCGGTGCTAGTGATGAAGCTACATTGTCAGAATCCATTGTTAACACAGACCATAGCTATGCTTCTTAATAACAAGTAGTTCTAATATTGCAATCTTTTTATTTTTACATAAATTCATTTGTATGGCCATTAACGTATTCTTATAGCGTAACGACTGGGAGAGTGTACTGTGCAGTCTTATGTGGCTGTGAGACAGAGATGTTGTTTCGGGTTCTTGTGTAATAATGACCAGTTTGCCACATACGCGATTAGTCGTACAGACCGTTTACCAAATACTACAACCTTGAACATGGTGTACTATACTACTAGTTCGAATTTTGACTTGCCACGATAGATAAGCATTGTTGTAATTAAAAGACTGGTGCGTTATAAATGAAAACGCTTATTAAAGTTTAAATTCAGCACAAATTATCCATTAATAAATAACTTCCAATTCTTAAGAATTGTTCCCGTTAGGTCTGTGAACACTTGTGAAGCCAGCTGGAAATAAGATAGTCAGGAAATAGTTATTGCAGTATAAATATTTGCCAGAAACTAGTATGAAAACAGAAACCGGTATTCAATTACAGATCGAAAGTGCATTTAGCACACTCTTACTTTGGACAGTCAATCACGCTTATTTGCTTTATCTCCTGCGTTGCTTAGGAAAGCCTGGGTCGCAACACACATGACTTGTATTATTTAATTCTTTGGACAGGTTGCACCTCGTAAACTTAGATAATAAACATATATAAAGACTACTATGTGAACTGATTTTGAATCGTCCTGTGTAGTTTGCAATTATTGGTGCCTATTTTATTTCAGTCCCACGTAAGGCATAAGTAATTGTCATTTACGGTATCAGCACGTAAGCTAGACAGGCCTTGGTCGACTTTCGAAGGTCATCACATACGATCTCAGATATGCTGGTCACCTGAGATCAAGATGTCTTGATTATCGAATCATGCTTCTCAATGCTTTCTCGTAAGCGCTTTATAATAGTACTTATTTCTGCTGGTAGGAACCTTTGCAAGAATACCAGCAGCCTAAACATTCGAACTACGTTAGCTTAGTCTCCTCCTCATGATTATGATTCATTTCCTGCAATAAAGTCATTTTGTGGCTAATGTATCTAACTGTAGAATGTGACATTAACATCTTGGTATGTGTTATAATGATCTATAGCCTATACATAATATGTACAACACTCAGGACAGCTAATATTTTCACCATTAACCTATTTCTGCCATAAAAGTCGAACAAAACAGTGAAATTCGGCTAAAATTGTGATAAAGAAGGGAAAAACGACAAATCTTATCATGGTATCGTTACTTATAACGCAATTTTGGTAGCCTTGACGAAAATACAATTTTTATGACAATATATTCTTGGATCGTGATATTTTATATAAAAATGAAAGATTTCTCTACCCTCAGTGTATAATTAAGTAGAAATAAATACTAGTCTGCGATGCAAATACGAAAAAAACAGTTATAGCAGCACCTGAATAATGAAGTTTCAAGGACTTCGCGATACCATGTACCGCAAATGGAAAAACCCCTTTTCACCTAATTGTAAAAACGGAAAATGAAATTTCAAAATTATTTATAACTAGTTTCAAATTTTGGCTGCGCAAAAAGCACAAATGAAAAAGTAGCGCAAAAGGTGTCGTGATACCCCTGGAGCGCTGCTCACACAATGGAGCACGAATTTACCGCCAACGAAGGTAGTTAAACTTAGATATAAATAAAAAGCGCGTCCGTCTGCAGCTCGACACTGCTTTCGACATCACACTTATTAGTCGAAGAACCTGGAATCATATCGGAAAACGCCAGGTGCTCTCAACAAGCCAGTTAGCTCATAGTGCATCTGGAGGGAAATTAAATATTGTTGGAGAGGTTTGTTGAAGAGTTTCAAAAGGAAATACGAAAACAAATGCAACATTATATTTCACAGAGAATCCAAGTCTAGATTTGGTGGGTCTAAGCCTAATAGAAGCACCACAATTAGCAAATTACTCCATTAACCGCATATGCAGCTCCTTGAGAACCAATAAATCAGCGGAAAAGAATCTCAGGGATGTTGTGTTGGAAAGACACAGTCAAGTGTTTATGGAAGAACTGGAGGAGTGCAAAAAGGTAAAAGCACCACTGATTCTCAAACCGGGAGTCACCCCCCTCTTCAGACCAAAACGTCCGGTACCCTACGCAACACTGCCTATTGTTGAACAAGAATTAGAGCGTGTGCTAAGAAGTGGAGTAATAGAACCAGTAAATTTTTCTGACTGGGCTGCACCAACAGCGATTGTCAAAAAGCCAAATGGAAGTATCCGGCTGTGCGCAGATTGTTCGACTGGATTAAACGAAGCACTTGAAGCCCATCAATACTCTTTGCTGTTACCAGAAAATTTATTTGCGAAAGTGAATGGGGGTAAGCATTTTGCAAAATTAGACCTACCGGGAGCTTATCTACAGATTCCAGTAGCGGAAGAGTGTGATCATTACTTGACAATAAACACTCATAAAGGGTTGTTCTGATATAACAGACTTCCTTTAGAGTAAAGACGGCCTCTACAATTTTCTAACTAGCAGTGGATACTATGTTGCAAGATATTCCTGGTACCGCGGCCTATCTCGATGAAATACTGGTCATGGGTACAGACTATGCTGACTTAGAGAATAAGGTGGACACTGTTCTCAGACGCATAGCAGATTATGGGTTAAAACCAAAGCAGCTCCTATCATCAAACCTTCTACTTACACACTATGATCCAGATCTTCCAACTATAGTCGCAGCAGAGGCGTCAAACTACGAATCGGAGCAGTAATTTCACATACCTACCCTGACGGGTCTGAGAAAGCAGTCGCCCACGCTGCAAGATCACTGACTGACTGAAAGGAACTACAGTCAGATAGAAAAAGAAGCCCTCTCCATCATATTTGCTTTAAAAAATTCCACAAGATTCTGTTTAGCAGACAGTTCACCTTACTTACAGACCATAAACCGTTACTGGTAGTTTTTGGATCCAAAAGAGGTATCCCTGTATATAAAGCAAACCGTCTACAGCGATTGGTAACTACACTGCTGGGCTATGATTTCAAGATAAAGCATTAACCGACAACTGATTTTAGACAGGCAGATGCCCTCTCAAGATTGACTGGTTCTCATTCAAAGCAAGAAGAGGAGGTGCTTGTAGCTGCCGTAGGTGTTGAGGCTGAGGTTCACAAAGTTTTTGCAGACGCAGTTTCCGGACTCCTGGTCACATTCGAAACCATTAAAGAAGCTAGCAAGAAGGATAATGCATTGAAGATTGTTCGCCACTGCATACTCAACAAGTGGCCTTCATCTAAATCACATAGAGAACCCTTACAATATTTTCGTCGACGAGAGTCCTTAACAGTTGTCGATTCGTGCATCATGTTTGGCCACCGTATTGTTATCCCCAGAAATCTTCGACACCGAGTCATTAGGCAGTTCTATAGCGGACACTCGGGGATAAGTAAAATGAAATCACTGGCTCGCAGCTATGCATGCTGGCCGTCAATGAACCATGATATAGAACAAAAATGTCGCAGTTGTTGGTTCTGTCTAGAGGCTGTGGCGAATCCAACGAAAGCTAAACCACAACTATGGCCAAAACCGGACGAGCCCTGTCAAAGAATACACGCTGATTTCTCTGAACGAAGGCAGAAATTACTTAGTTGTTGTCGATGCTTTCACAAAATGGCCAGAAGTATATGACATGCCAAAAACGACATCAGAGAGTACAAGAAGAAGATTGTCAAAATTGTTTGCCTGTTTCGTTGTTCCAAAGATCTTAGTGATAGACATGGCACTCAGTTTATGTCATCCGCTTTCAAACGCTTTTGCAGTGAAAATGGCATATCGCATCTACCATCTCCTCCGTATCATCTTCAGTCGAATGGCCAAGCAGAAAGATTTGTGGATACGATAAAAAGAGCTCTGGTCAAGGGGGGAGGTGAGGGTATCCCAGAACAAGTGATCAATAAGCTCTTAATGTCCTATAGAGTTACCCTCAATCCGGCAGTACCAGAAGGAAAGTCACCAACCGAGTGTATGTTCGGAAGGAAAATCCGTACAGTGTTTCACAGTTTGTTGCCATCCAGAAAGAAAAATAAACCCACGAATGAGTATCCTACGGTCACTCGTAGCTTCCAGGCGGGTGAAAAGACACTTGTCAAATCGTATCTAGGTAACAGGAAGTAAGAACCAGGTGTCATAGAACGTCGAATCGAAAATGTACTGTACCTAGTCCGGAAAATGTATAAGTCATATAAATCAAATGAAAAGAGACGTCAGTACAGCGTTCGGTGCTCAAGTTATACGCAGCATATCAAGAATATAAGCATCTGGATATAACATAAAAGATCGTTCCAAGCATTATATTATTCTGTGTTCCAACTTTAAGATTGAGTTCTCACGTATTCGTCCTTCACCTAGCTACTTTCTGTTATCTCCATAGGTAAAACATGCATAAAATGTTTAGTCCATGACTCTGATAACATATGTGGTTTCGCCATCATACGTTTTACCCAAAAAAATTTCTAGTACATTAAAGTTCATATAGGTTGATGTACATTTTCACGTGAAGCTGCATACTGTAACATATACCAACTAACTGAATGCATTTAGCCCCAAAAATCATATCAACTTCGTGATTGTCTTTTCATGATTGCTTCAGGCTTTTCTCTAGATATAACTGTACATTCATGAGAGGTATGAGGTATAACTCTCCTTCACAATTTTCTCAAATCGATTATTTAAAAAGAACTTACAGATTCATCGTTATACGTGTCAAAGCTATCTTGAAGACTAAAAGATTCACCAACAGCTTGAGTAAACAGCTTGTAACCATTGATCATCAACAAAATTCACACTGAAATTCCAAATAAATTGGAATCTGATGGGGGCTAACGATTATTTCTACTGTCCCTGCAAAAACCAGAAATGTGGATTCTACTCATCTCGTTTTGGTTTAATTTGTTTTTCGGGCACTCAATATATTAAGATGTGAATAGAGTTAGTAATATGATGCCTATTTGAACTTACAAACCGTCAGCCCGATGACATTTACAAAAACATCAAAAAATTCAAATTTCTGTGCTGGTAGTTCGAACCTTACATCACAGAAGGTGATAGCAGAAAACAGAGTGGCAGACACTCCACATGTGCTATCAGAAAATTTGATTTACATTAAGTAATCAGCGTATGAATTTCCGTGTCTTTGTTTGTGGAAACCCGTCTACTCATACATTTATTTGTATATCCCATTTACTCGTCTTTTCAGATGAGATTATTATAATTTATTCCAACTGGAAATTCGGCTTCCATGAAGTAATAATGTACCCAATAAGAATTCTACAACATGGATTCTTTTTGTCTCAGTTAACTTAATGATATCACAAGTATTCGGAGTTTGACAACATCTTAACCAGTAACACCTTTTATAGTCGAAATATGCCAACCCAGTGAAAGCAGGAGTCAGAAGCGAAGAGGTTCAAAGATATATTTGATAGAATGTCGATATGTAGAGAAGTGATCAATGTAAGCTGGCTAGTGGTTGTATAAGAAGTAAAGAAGGACTTAACCACTCGTGATCCTGTGTGGATGCATGGCCGAGCACCTTCAGCTATATGAATCCATTAAAACTAATGCGGTCAGCATTAAATGTCGAGGACTTACAGAGCTATTGATTTTGGTAATTTATTTACCGCTACATGCTCCTAAATGTGGAGACGGTGATAATCTCTTTCTGAGTTTTAGTTGGTGCTGCTTGAATTGATGGGATCGGTCAACCATCTAACGACAGATGAATATTTCTAAATTATTTGAAGTGTTGTTGTTATGACCAGTGTCTAACATGTATTATTTAAAGGTTCAATAACTTGATGTAAATTTGTATTTGTCCAAGCTTGTCACATCAGTGACATCCTAATGACATGCACAATAGCTCTTTTGACTAAATTTTAAATTTTCTATATTTAATGTGAACACAGAAACTGCTTCCCATATAACCTCAAAAAATAGCACGGCTAATAATATTGTATCGTCATTTCCCCGATAAGTCCTGACTGGTTGTATTGTTGGATTTCACAAACTGGGTTGCAAATAAACAAGGGACATTTATTTGTGAATTTTTGTGCGTTTGTTTAGAGATCATCTAAACGTGTACATATCATATAAAAAATCCATTAAACCATCTTAAAATAGCACAAAACCCAGATAATAAAATCTCTTTGCATCTTTTTCTGCTCATACGGAAGCTCCGTACATACTGTGCAGTTCATTTAAACGTGCAAAATATTGAACACGAATTTCGTCCACTTAGTCTTGAAATAAAAAAAACTGTATTGCTCGGTAGAGATATGTCTAACCCAAATAACCGTTTATCATTTCTGAATACAATATCTGACTTAGCGTGTGAATGTAAAATTCATGAATTCAAGATTATTAGTGTTCAGCTGTATTATACACAAAAATATCTATTATCCTTCATTAGAATAGCGTACTTGATCACTAAATGAGCAAAAAATATTCAGTACTGAATTCGCGCATAACAGTTAAAAATACGTTTGTTATCACTCAGAAGGCTGATCATAGTGTGCTCTGAATAGAATTTAAACTATAAGGTAAAAAAATGCCTACTGAAAATCCTTCGAGGTTTCTTAAGCGAAAGACAACATACCATCATGCACTCTGTACTATCTGATTAGCTTCTGATGACATATGGAGTGCGTAGATTTCAATTCCTAGTCTTTTACTTTCATTATTGTTTGCTGACCACCTATCTGGTACCTTCTATTGTCAAATTCTCTTATACGCAGATGACCTTGGGGCTCATTTATAAAACATTAGATACTTTTATGGCATAGTATGCAACACCACTCGGATGTGAGAAATCAGGCAGCAGAAAGCTAAAGAGATCTGTTTGAAGAGAATAGAGTGAGAAACAGAAATTAATTATGAACTGGAAAAATCTGAAGATGCCGCAAGTATTCGGAATTTGAGAACGTCTTTACACATAACGCCTTTGCAATCTCGGCATCTCAACTAATTCAAATCAGAAGTCAGGAATGAAGGAGTTCGAAGATATATATTCAGGAGGCTATCGGTATGTTGAAGGAAAGTTCAGTCTGAACTGGTTGGTAGTTGAAAGGGACTCATAGCACAGCATATCCACTCATGATCTGGTGTGAATGCATAGCCGAGCACCTTTAGCTAGGTGGGTACATCAAAACAAATGCGGTCAGCATCAGATGCCGAAGATTCACGGAACTATTGATTGCGAGGACATTTTACTGTTTCAGACCACACAGAATGTGAAGAACAACTGATAAAACTTGAAAATGAAATATTTAAAGTATAGTTATCATATTTTACGAAGACACTCTGCAATTCTGCATTAATCAGTAAATTGGTATTCAAACCAAAGTCTTCGTTCACAACACCCTAACCCCAAGAATATTTACTAATATTTTCAGTATTTACTTGAAACTCTGTCGTGGAAAATTGTTTTCCATATTTGACGGTCACAGCTTATTTGTAGGATGCTTCGTTATGTAGTTGATTACTTCCAGTATCATAGGTGCAGCGTTTCGTTTGTTACGATTATTGACTAATTGACTAATTGCTTTTATTTTCAACAGGAATGCAACAAGATTTGCATCTTCCCATAATCAAGAACTAAATCTTATTACTGAGGTGGAAAATCCAAAGAATGAACAGATCTTCGAATGTAGGTTGTTGTTGTTGTTTTGGTTCAATCAAACTATTTGTATTGTGGGGATAGACCTGGTAAGCTTGTTTTGTAAATAGTTTTTAATATTATTTGTGTTTATTTTGTCAGTCTTTCACTGTATGCATATTTATCATTAAATGACTTAACCTGTTGTTTTAGTGAATGACCTTCAGCACACTTTCCGTGGGTGATCTTATCCGCAACGCAACCATGTAAACTTAATGTATCGCACACTGTCATTTGTGCGATCAAGTAACCACAGATTTTGTCATTTCATAATGTATTTTTAATTAAACAACTAGATTATGTAGTTAATTTTGCTCTGTTTTTAATTTTTATTCGCCACGTCCGGCTGCGTTACACTGTACGTCCATTGCACGCTGGGATGATAACTCAAGTCATAGTGAGTTTATTCACATAGTTGATTGTTTCCAGATAGATTGTCAGTGCATGGTTTTACTGAAGAAAGATTTGTTGTACTGTAAACTATGTTTTTATGAACAACTGCCTGTTGTCTTCAGTATGAAAGCAGTATATAAGTATCCTTCTTTTTTTCTTAGGTATGTTCAACTGGCCTATATTTCGTGTTTTGGTTTTATCGGCTTAATTATGTCCATTTAACTACTTTGAGCAACATGTCTTTGCAAGCGAAACAATAACTATGACACTTGCTTAGTTTAGTGTTCTTGATTGTCGTATAATTCAGTTTAGTTGAAAGAATTATGATATACTTAAGTATAGTGCTTGAAGCCTGTAACGAAACAGATCAGTTTAGTAAGTAGAGTTGCCCGTTTCTAATGTGTATACGGATTCAGATCAGTCTAATAAAAAAATAGGAAAAAACGTGTCTTTGATGCTGTTGCTGTCATACATTATAAGATAGCGATAAGTATGTTTGGTGTTTATTTCTAAACTGTACATCTATCACTGACCATATTTCATGATCACTGTCATTAAACAATTTCCCCAGCAATAACATCGGTAGCAAGATAGCTAAGTGTCTGAGCTTTTAGTTGCCCGCAAAACAGAAGTATACAGTCTTAGAAGATGTTCTGTGTCTCAATTAAATGCAGCTGGCTGTGGACAAATGTTAAGAATCTTTTTGACAACTGGGACTTTTAGTTTATCATACACTTACTCTGCTTGTATGTTTTCCTGTTAAACTAGACTCAGATGCATGGGAATACTTAAATGGGAGCAAAATAATAAAAGCATTGCAATACGGTACTAAGCCCATGTTATGCTTTGCACAAGTAATAGTAGCTGACCTTATCTAATATTCATGAACTCAAGGTAAATCACAACTGCATAAATTCTTTGCTAAAAAACATGTGATTTGGTTATTTATATATTCCACATTTCTGACAAAATTCATCACTTAGTTCATGTGTTCAAATGGTTGTGGACGGGATGGAAGGAGCTTTCGCTTAACAGGCTTCCGTGTCTAGTAGCAGGGGGTCACCAAAACCTCCGGGCAGGAACCTAGGTATGTTAACAATAAAGGAGGAAAGAGAAATCGGTAAATCGTAGTATGATACTATCCTTAATCCTTAAGAATAAATCCACTTGCCTCTTAAAGGACTCCTGGAAAGTCGCTTGGAATAGCTCAGCCGTCAGACAATTCCAGCATTTGACAACTTCCAAGGAGTAAGAGCTGTGTCTACAGTCCGTTCTGCTATGTTGTGTCTCCAATTTATGGGTGTTGCCCCTTAGGTTGGTACTGGGACTAAACTTAAGCAGGTGTTTTAGGGGATGTCCAGAAGTGTTAAGGTTATTGTAAGCCATTAGGTCACCTCTAAGACGTCTATACTCTAATGAGTAGAAGTTAAGTGATTGGAGGCGCTCTCCATAAGGTGATTTGGTGCATACCTTCGTCATTTTCTTGGGAGACCTACAGACTCGGGTCCTCTCATAGCTTATTCTAACCACCATGGGTTGTCACTCCAGCTGATAGATGGACACGGGTCACACATCCTAACCGTACCTGCTTCTTATCTTATAGCTTCTAATTCAAATGCCATATGACAAGCAAGCAATGCCCCTACCCGCACTAATGGAACACTAGTAACTCAAATGCACCCTGTATGGTACCTTACACTGGTTTACGCACTCGCTTAGCTCTTTAGTGAAAATATTAATACGGTCCTGCTGAAAATCCCATGAACCCCCTACCTCCATCAAAACAAATAAGTCTGTATTTGCTGCATATAGCTATTTTATTATTCAAAAGTAAGATATAACAGTTAGAATTGGAGTAAAATGGCAGTATACAGCAGATGCACGTGGTACATGTCTTCATCGATTAACTGAAATAGCGAATATGAATATTAGCTTAAAAGGCTTATTTAGAAAGACTAGTGTCTAATTTGAACTTACTGCGTGAGAAAGTTATACTGGAACTACGAATGTTGTAGAAATAGAGTTTCTCGGGGCGTACGAAGCACTCAGACTGCAAGACAGTTGTCCAAAAATAATTCGGATATGAAAGTGAAAATTTGCAAGTACTTTTCATCGTGAGGGTGAACATATTAGGTACCAGTTGACATCATACCGTAAAAAAACACAAATTTGCGAGTGGTGAAATATGATCTATAAAAAAGTGAGCTTAATAACAGTTAATTACCTTTTTACTCCCTGATCATGACCCTTCGGCTTCCTTTTATGGCCAAAACAGCAAACATACACTAGACACTGGTAGCAGATTTCCGGCTTTTCAATGTTAAGCTTGCTTTAACGCACTGAATAATGAGTACAACCCCTCTATTACTGCTATATGGGATAATTTTTCATAACAAACCCTCTGCAATAGATTGGTAGCATCTGTGACTTCATCTATAATTGTCGGAAGTCTGGGTCCTTTCGAAATCAGTACCGATATACCCTACTGCTGGACACTCTGTATTAGTTTGACTCGTTGGTGGGATAGTGTTGTCCGTACTACTGAAGAAAATAAAAAACGCAGATTGTTTCCTTTCATTTTGCCGATAACATCATAAAGGACAGTTAGGAACGAACATGCGAACAGTTAGAGTCACAGGCGGCAGAAACAATTATTTTAGCTAAATAAAAACGAACTTCGGCTTCGGATATCTAGAAAACAAGGTAAGACATAACCGATTGTCGTTTAAAAACGTAAGGTCTTATGTTGGTACTAGCCAGCTTAGTTGAATAAATACAGTGACTTCATTAGCAGCAGGTAAAACCCAGAAATTAAAGCAAAATCAGGAAAAATTTTGCTCCAACGTTCAGAGTATTACACTAACTTCTGGATTTTAGCACACTGAAACATCAAGTTCCGTAGCTACACAAAAGAAATAGCTGAAAAAACACAGAACGAAGAAAGCCGGCCGACATTTTATAACACAAGACTAGCCAGATTGCCTGAAGAAATACATTGACTTGAGTAGAAGCAGCAAAAACCCAGAAAACATCGCTGATTCAAAATAAACTTCACACCAACATATAGAACATTACACTAACTGCGGCATTTTAGCACACTGAGACATTAAATTACATAGCTACACAAAAGAAATAGCTGAAAGAAGCACAGAACGAAGAAAGCCGACCGCCATTGCTTACAAAGATGGCGGATGTAATAGTTCCCGCCTCATTCTGATTGGTTGCTAAGCTGAAGGGGACATTTACGAAACTGAGTTGCGTTTAATTGCAGCCCTTTCCGTTGTGTTACTGACATAGTGTGATATACTGTTGCTTGCTAACAAATATATTGGTATACACACATACCTTGTTCTACCTTCGTCTGTGATTGAGCTAAATGCATTCTAACTCAAATGTTGGCGAGATTCTAATTTAGGGACGAGCCAATCAGAAGCACTTGAGCAATTTCAATCATTAGCCAATCCGAAGACAGTATAAAGTGAAAATATACTATAAGAAAGTAATGAATTACAGTGGATATGATTTAAAAACTTGTTAAGGTTTGATAAAGGTTAAGAGGTTCTGAATTCATAATGCATATGGTATAGAAACTCGTCCATAGGGTTAGGGTTTGGGTTAGGATTTAGGGTTAGGGTAAGGGTTAGGGGTAGGGTTAGGGGTAGGATTGCAGCCTTTCAATAAACATCTCTTCTCTAAAATCCGTTGTAAACCGATCGTATGTTAGCACCCCAACTCTAACCTAACCCTAATTTTAACCCTGACCCTAAACCCTAACCCTAACTTTAACCCTAACCCTAACCCTAAACCCTAACCCTATGGACGAGTTTCTATACCATATGCATTATGAATTCAGAACCTCTGAACCTTTATCAAACCTTAACAAGTTTTTAAATAATATAAAAGAAGAATATCCACTGTAATTCATTACTTTCTTATAGTATATTTTCACTTTATACTGTCTTCTGATTGGCTAAGGATTATCAAGGTCATTTAAGACTCGTTCAAAGGTCGTCACTAAATCAGAGTCTCGCCCAAATATTTTCTGCAGTTATGGACTGTGAGTCAGAATATATCATACCAAACATTGGTTTACATGACTGGAGAGTCCAACAACCTGAGCGGAATTACCGAACATTTATAATTGTGGATTTTTACAACCAGACACAATCCGAACACGCATCAACTTGGTGAATTTAAGTAAAGTCCCAATTTTTCTGCTGTATTTGTGACAATTAACACTATTATTTACTCCCAATAACTTGGTTAATACTTTTTCATGTTCATATTTGTCTGGTCCACCACAATTATTTGGTGAGCCCGACGTGATGCATTCGTGTTCTGTCAGTATGTCGTTGAAAACGTTGTTCTCAGGCTTCATTATTCGTACACCATGGATTTCGTAGTCGTTGGAAAATGTGTACCATCTACCTGTAAACGTGTATGTGCATCGATTAATCTCTTCTTAGTAATATCTACTAACAAGTTGTACGCACTGAGAAAATCGGCTCCGAGGACGGATCGTTTGACATGAGCAACTATGAAAACCCATGTAAATCGTCTTCGGAGTCCGAGGTCTAATATAAGTGATTGCTCTCCGTAAGTTTTGATAACGGATTCGTTAGCCGCTATTAGGGACAGTTTAGAGCTTGTTGTCTGTTGTCTGTTGTAGTGGGATGATGCTGATTTCTGCCACAGTGTCGACTAAAAATTCCAAACCAGAAATACGATCCCTGACGTGAATGAGGCAGCTAACGCGTTGGCCAATAACAGCCGCCGCCATCACAGTCTGGCCGCTTCGTTCCGCTTTGTTTGTTTGTCTTGAAGTTACACGGTTTAGTGCAACGGAGTGCTTTCTCACCATAATTCGCATGATACCAACGAATTCCGGCTGCCAGTTTGGGTGACCTAAGATGATGTCTGGATACTGATCTCTTTCTGGACGTAGATCTGGCAGGTCGAGAATGAATGGTGGCAGTAGTCGCCTGCAGCGATGCTAACTGCTGTGTTAACTGTGTTATTTGTTGCTGGATGTTGAGTGCGTCGCTCATGTCTTCTCTACTTGAGGATTGTATCGCGTTAACGCCGCGACCATCGGGATATATTTCTATCATCTTATCGGCCATGTCTGCTAAATCATCAAGATTGACGAAGGCTTCTGAAATACTGGGGATTTGTCTGACGTTATGTGGTAACCTATGTAACCACATCTACTTAAGTAATGCTTCGTCTAACTTATATGAGCCTGCTAACTGTCTCATATGTCTAAGCAACTGTGAAGGTCTTTTGTCCCCTATCTTGCATGCGGTGAGCAGTTGCTGTAAGCGTTTTTCGTCAGATTGCGATGTACGGTGGATTACTGCGGCTTTTATTTTGTCATAGGGGTCCGTTTCTGGTACATTATCAATCAGATCTCCGACTTATGTTGCCCCTTCTATGGGTAATGCTCCAACGACGTGGGCATATTTTGTCGCTTGCTAGCGTATACCTCTCGCCAGAAATAATGCCTCAACCTGTGCAAACCAGATTCTGGGATTATTAACACCGTACGTTGGTAATCTCAACTCTGAATTAGTGTTGATCGAGCTTAAAGCATTATCTTCTGGTTGTGAAGAGTTTAGGGGGTTGGTCGGTGGACTATGTATATCAGTGAGTTTACCAGGAGAGTTCGTAGTGGGAAAAACAAAAATGGACTAGCGTGCCAAGTATCCATATATATATATATATATATATATATATATATATATATATATATATATATATATATATATAAACAGTAAACGTCTATAATGAATTCGAGGCTCACCAAATAATTGTGGTGGACCAGACAAATATGAACATGAAAAAGTACAAACAAGTTATTAAGTATAATAATACTGTCAAATGTTACAAATACAACAGAAAAATTGGAACTTTACTCAATTTCACCACAGTATCTAATATCTGGATTGACCCAACTGGATGCTCTTAGAGATTCGGAACTGTTTCTCAACATTAAGAATTTTGTGAAAAGATATTTCACCCATAATCTCTGTCAACTAAGATTTTAAAATTTTTTCTTGTTAGAGTAACTTATTTGTTATTGTATATGAAGGTCAGTTGACTAATGTAAGCTGTGCGCTCTTCAACAACCTCGTTGATGGACTTTATTATGATTCATGGGTTCATCCTGCATTTAGTACGAAGCGATCAAAAGTACTGTGTTTCAAAAAGATGGGCATATATTAAGCACGACAGTCTTTTTATCTTTCCGAGTAAATACAGAAGGTCCTTTTATATTTGTAGATCATCTAAACCGTAAGAATTGCCTTAAAATTTTTCTCAATCATTGTGGTGTTTCTGTATCATATCAAGAAGATGATACGCCCTGGATAACAGTAAGGTGGTGTTTTCCATGAATTGTTTCAGATCACAGAATACTCTGGAGCTACATATTATATTAGACCAGAAGCAGAGAAGACTTTTCAAAACTGGCTAACTGCTATTTACAAAGCATCTAAAAAGTATTTTTTTTCTCAACATCTTACCAGTTATGAAATTTAAGTTGCAAATCACAGTCAGTGGGGCTTAATATGGAGTGCCGACCACATTTCACAGATCAACACTTGTCCAACTCAATAGAACAGAAAATCCTGACTTCGAAAGTTAGTTTATTATTACCCTGAAGATGAATGTACTAAAAATTATACCAAATTTTTGGTTTGGATAGTTTATTTCCTGCAATAGAACTATAGTACTCCTTGAAGTTTAAATCCACTCAGTTATGTGCAATATGTTGTCCAAGCTGCTATGTGAAATAATATTAAGTGGTGATTCCAAAAAGACTCACTTCTTGAATAACCATTAACGTGAAGATTTCGGCGAATGCGATTGGTTTGCTAGATAGTTGTTGTAAATTTCAGGCAAAATGTTATGACAAAATTTTGCACATAATGATGAGATTGTCTGATCTTATTACTTTCTTTTATATCTATACAAAAACTCTAATTAGCAGTAGAATAATAACATATTCATTGACAGGCCTATTCTATATGATATATTTATTTATTTATTTGAACACATAAATATTGGTACAAGAGAGCGCCAATATATATGCGCCACACAAAACAATGAAAATTCGAAGAGAAATAGAAAGAAAAAAAAAACTAGGGAACGCAAAAGAAAAAGAGAACAATGACGAAGAGATTGGAGTAAGGTAGTGTGGTAGTAACGACGGAACGAAAAGGTACAATCAGAAGAAATCTTTCAGGTAAAGGAGACACAACCACTTTTTAGAAAGAAAGTAAAAGAAGGTTACAGCAGGATCGCCACTGGCTTCTATTCTGAGCCATATCTGATAACGTCTCTAGCCACTGTGTAGCACCATCTCTCGGACCCCAACCAGGGAGTCGTGAAGGACCAACACAAGCCAGTCCTTTGCAGCTTTCTTTCATGCCACGACACCATGTCATGCACTGACCACCTCTCCGCCTCTTCCAACCAGTCCCAGAGTCGGCAAATAATGCACGACGTGGAATTCTCTGGGACGACATTCGGAGAACATGTCCAAGCCACCGAAGTCGGTGTTTCAAGATGGTGACACCAATTGAGTTATCATCTCTGTGCCCGAACACACGATGCCGAACCTCTGCATTACTGACATGGTGTTGCCACTGAATGTCAGCAATCCTTCGGAGACAGCGATGATCGAACACAGAGAGTCGTCTAACGTCCTCAACTCGGAGAGGCCAGGTTTCACAAGCATAGAGCAAAACTGCTCTCACCGACGCGTTGTAGATCCGACCTTTTACAGCCAGACTAACATCACGAAGGCGCCAAAGGTGGCCCAGATTGGCATAAGCCGCTCTGGCTTTCACTATTCGTGCATTGATCTCATCACTCACACCCCCACCAGCACTTATGCAGCTACCCAGATACACGAACTTCTCAACTACGTCTATCTGCTCACCGTCCAGGGTGAGTACAGGATTAGAATCCTGCCAGTCTTGTAGAAGTACTTTGCACTTCGAAGGTGCAAAGCACATACCATACCTACGGACACTGATTGCCAACTGATTAAGTGCGGATTGCATGCCTTGGGCATTATCGCACAGTAAGACAATATCGTCCGCATACTCAAGGTCGAGAAGTCTTTCTCCAGGCAACAGATCCACACCACCATTACTTACATTCATCAGAGCTGTTTCCAGAATGTCATCGATGGCAAAGTTGAAGAGGAATGGTGAGATTGGGCAACCCTGCCTAACCCCACTGCTCGAATGGAACAATGGAGAGAGGTGGTTGTATGCCCTCACTCTGCCTGAGGTGTTTTTATACAGGGCTTTCAGGATGTTAATAAACTTCTCAGGCACACCCTTCTTCAATAGACAATCCCAGAGAACAGTCCTGTCCAACGAATCGAAGGCAGCCCTGATGTCAAGAAACACTACGATTGTTGGCCTTTGAAAAGTATGGCGGTGTTCTAACATTTGGCGGAGGGTGAAGATATGATCAATACATCCTCGACCAGAACGAAACCCAGCCTGCTCCTCGCGAGTCAATCTTTCTCGGGTTTTGAACAACCTACGAAGAATGACGGAAGCCAATAGCTTGGACGCAATCGGAAGTAAACTTATCCCCGATAGTTGTTACAAGAACGACGTGAACCCTTTTAAAGATAGGGACAACTATCGACTCATTCCATGACGTTGGTACACTCTCTAGTTCCAAAACCTTTGTAAACAACGTCGTCAATTCCTTAGTCAAAAAGTCACCACCATCTTTAAAAAGAGCCGGAGGTAAGTCATCTGGGCCAGGTGATTTGTAACGCTTCAAGAGTTGGAGTTCCTTGCGGACTTCCTCCTCATTTGGTGGATCAGTCGTCACCGGCTATGTAGGGCAGGACAGTCTGACCGATGTTGCCGGAGCAGCAGGCCAGTTGAACTGCCCTTCGAAAAATTCTGCCCATCGTCCAAGACGTCGATGGATGTTAGTGATTGGCAACCCATCATCCTCGCAGATTGTTTCACTCACACCAGACTTCTTGCTGCCAGTGGCTCGGATGAGCTGGAAGAGCTTCCGGTAGTTACCAGATGCAGCTGCTGCTTCCAGCTCATTAGCACGCATCGACCACCAGGCTTCTCGGTCCTTACACAAGCTTTGCCCAATCTCCTTACGTAACATCCTTCGTTTATGGTCAAACTCACGGTCACCCGGAGTAGACCGACGGGCTTCAATGAGTTGTAAGGAACCAGAAGAAACCCAGTGCTTAAAGGCGGGACGTTTCGCAAACCCACAACTGACTGTTCCCGCCATTTTCATGGCGTCATGCAATTGCAACCAATGCTCATCTATACTTTTCGGTGGAGTGGTAGCTAGCCTAGAGGCTAGCTCGGTTCGATACTTACTTGCAACAGAAGTTGCAACCAGCTTGCTAACATCAATCCGTTGATGGCGTTCACTTCGTTGTCCACTGAAAAGTAAGGTAAGATTGGCGCAGACCAAGGCATGGTCAGAGTCCAGATAGGTACTCCAAAAGGAGCGGCAGTCTTTTACACAACCACGCCAGCGGTAGCTGATCGCGATGTGATCAATCTGAGTCCAGGCTTGAGATGCAGAGGGAGGACGCCAGGTGGCACATCGGCGATGACTGTGCCGAAAGTTAGTGCTAGCCAGAAACAGGTTGTGGTCTGTGCATAGTTGCAGTAGACGGTCCCCGTTATCTGACCTGCGACCAACGAGTCCCCATCGGTCACCTAAACGACTCTCTTCTGTGCCTAGACGCCCGACCTGATCATTCAAGTCTCCGGCTAGTACTACAATATCTGTCGAACGCACTTTCTGGAGAAGAACTGATAACTGGTGGTAAAACTCATCCTTGATTGCATCCGGGCTGCAATCTGTCGGGGCATAGGCGGAGATGACGAAAAGACATCGTTTCTCACGCCGATTTCTTCTCACTTTGATGGAACTTTCTAATCTAACAGCACATAACCGACTGTTAATGGGGATCCAATCGACTAGTGCCGCCTCAGCTCTAGCGCTTAGTGCGACACCAACGCCAGCAAGACCAGACGAAGATGCCACAGGGTCCCCGGATAAGCGCACGTAAAACAAGCTTTTCGAAGCGACAGATGGAGATCGAATTTGTAGTACTTCGCCAGAGTCTTGAATACGGGTCTCGGATAGACAACACACGTCGATATTAAGACTTTCCAAAGACATAGCCAGCCCTATCTGTTGTCCGACCTGCATAAATGTGCGAACGTTGAAGGCAGCCAGTTTGAATGGTGCACGTGGTTTCAGAAAATCTGCTTCAGTCCTCGTATTCGGTGGTAACATACAATTTTCAAACCGGACAGTGACTCGAGAACGTATAGATACAGTCGGATTTCCGCCAAAGACGAGCCGCTGTATAAGTATAAAAGAGGATGAGTAATGTGGAAAATAATAATAATAATGATAATAATAACAATAATGACAATAATGCTAGTAATAATAATAACAGTATTAATAATGACAATAATTGTAATGATAATAATCTGAATCAATTGTTTGTTTTTCAAAGCAAGAAAGGTAATTTCCGTAGGCATAAAGAGTTCATCAATTTGTGTGTGGGCTGTGATACTGCCCGGGTGCCCAAACCGAAGCAGGTGGTTATCTTAGGGGCCACTCCCCGAGCCTTTGACCTAAAGGTCTAACCCACAAGGCAGTGGAGCATCGTAAGGAGATGCAGTCCCATGGTAGCCGGTGACCAACGATTGGTTCATACGCCATTCGTTCCCGCAGGATACTGGAGCCCATGTGCACCATTGATTTGGAATCCGGTTAAAGCGCCGGACACTCGCTTTTCGTCCTCTCATTTTCGTAGACAACACCCCCGCCACGAGAAGGCAATGAGTAGGACTTCCCTGGCAGAGGCTGTATACGCGTGGCCGTGTGAGAGTGTTTCGAGAGGGAGAGCGGACTCTCCCCACTCTCGGCCGTACCAGGGCATTCAGGGGGGCTAAACTTTTGATCGATTTCTGAATAAAATAAATAATTTTAAGTAAACAAACTTCGTATTTAACTGATTCACTAAGTATTAGCGTATAAACCAAACTGTGAGTGTCAGGGCTAATGTTGCCCTGTTGTCCAAACTGAAGCAGGAAGGGCGGGGTTCGGTCTTGAGACTTAGTGGCTGAAAGTCATCCACCAATTAGTCACCTCCCCATTGCAGATGAATTATTGACTGTCGTTGACAATCTCATAGTTTTAACTCTGGCTTCAACAGACATTTCGCTTTATTCAGGAGAGATATATGACTTGTAAATTTCTGCGACTCAGAGAAGCGTTTGTATTAGTTCTGAAGAATTTTCAAATGGATAGATAGAAGGGAACATTTTATTACAAAACAGTATATATTGAATTAAATCTACAGTTAATATCTGTGTTATATCTATTATCTTTATAGTCGATGACCAAGAATAAACGAATTAAGTAGAAATGGAATATATATATTAGCAATTGAATTGACTACCGTACACATTAGTAATAAGAATAGTGTAATAGGACTATGTGGACACTGCTGATCTGAAATAAATGTAGCATTAGATCACACCAAAATCAGAAATTTTTGTAGTGGAATTAACGTTTTTTCGACACTGGCACTTAGAATCACCAACATTTATACTGTGCTGAAGAGAATCCAGGACTGAATTAAATGACTGGTCTAATCAGTATTGTATTTAAATGAGTTCAAACTGTCTTGAGTGTCAATTAGTCAGCTTGCCTCGAGTATTTATACATCAATATAATAATGGAATATTACTAATAGATAAATAGACAGACAGATAAACAAACAAACTAATGAATATTGGGAAGGTCCACACATAAAGCATCCAAATTTATCACACAACTGAGCATAAGTTGAAAAATCGAATTGTACTGATGTACTTGACATCCACATGCTGAGTTAGACATTTTATTCCGAAATGAGTAAACGATTATGTTCATTTAACCTGTTCGCATAGAATACCATACTGTGCTCAAAATTGATACATGATGACAAGGTATGCCAACTAACGTAGTCTTTTGTGGTTAGTTTTGAGTAATTCTCAAATTAATATACTGCATCTGTGACATTCAGTTCCAAATTATTTTGAAAATAGTAATTTTGATCACCAAGGCCAATTTTTGCTTCTATTATACCCATATCTATGAAGTGTGAATGGTCCGAGTTCTTAATTGCTTTTCACTACCTTCACAAGACTCATAAAGTCATTGATCAGTCGTATAGATGTTCATACACGTGAAAATTCATCCCGTTGATTAGCACACTATTGCTATCATGTAATATCTACTGTCTTACAATTACTCATATTAATAAAGCTACCTTACGTACTTACACCTGTTACTCCTCATGGGGCAGCATAAGCCGCCCACCAGCATCCTCCATCGAACTCTGTCCTGGAAAATCCTTTACAGTTGCTATTCATTCTTTTGATATCAACCTTCAATTATCGACATAGTGTGTTCTTTTGCCTTCCTCTTTTCCGTCTCCCTTCACGACTTCAAGTTAGGGCTTGCATCGTGATGCAGTCTGATGATTTCCGTAATGTATGTCCTATCCACTTCCAACGTCTTTTCCTAGTTTCCCCTTCAGATGGAATATAGTTTGTTCTTTTCCACAGTAGGCCATTACTTATGGTATCCGACCGACAGACATTGAGTATATTGTGTAGACAATTGTTCGTAAATACCTGTGCTTTTCCGATGATCGTTGTGGTAGTTCTCTAAGTTTCAGCTCCATATAATAGAACTGCCTTGACGTTCGTATTGAAGTTTTTGACTTTGATATTGGTTGATAGTTGTTTTGAGTTCCATATGTTCTTCAACTGTAGGAATGCTGTCATTGCTTTTCCAATCTTCTCCTTTACTTCTGCATCAGATACTCCTTGTTTATCGATGATGCTTCCCAGGTATGTGAAGGATTCCATCTCTTCCCGAGGTTCTCCATCAAGTGTGACTGGGCTGATGTTCTCCATGTTGCATTTGAGGATGTTGCCTTTTCCCTTGTGTATGTTCAAGTCTACTGATGCAGAGGCTTCTGCTACACTGGTTGTCTTGACCTGCATTTGTTAGTGGGTATGGGTTAGACAAACTAGGTAATCTGTGAAGTCCGAATCGTCTAGCTGAATCTAAGCTGTCTAAATAAAACTACGTATTGGGAAGTAAAAGACTTCTGATGTAAGTTAGGTTTTGGATCAAAAGCTTCCTGTTAAAGCATAATATGGTTAAAAGTCGTTCACTAGTGTTTTTGTCTAAACATATATTTTATTGAGCACAGATAACAACTCAAATTGTTGTCGTTAGCTTTTTGATTTATAACGTTTTATTGATTTCTGAAAGTTGACTTTGACACAACATATCACCGATCTACTCAGATTATCATCTAAATTCGAACTATATGGAAAATGCTATCCTTTACTCTGAAATGGTATGAAAACCATGATGATTAGTTTAATTATGAACAAACGGCTATGAAATCTTTTAACAACGTTGGCCTAGTCAACTAGCGCTACTTATCTGGATCAATAGGATTCAATCTTTAATTTGTACCATTGGTGTATTTTATTCTAAAGACCGTGTATTTCATTATGCTAATCTCATGAAGATACACTAAGCATGTCGTGTGTACTGATGTGAATGTTAGACCTTTAAAATAAATATACTACAATAATCTACACACGGTATTAGTTGGCTCTCACTTAAAATGAATAGCCTGTAGATAAACAGACTAACCTGTACTTATATATATATATATATATATCAGTAATTGAAGTGAATATGAATAAATAATTAACTATGAACTTATTCAATTCAGAACTATATGTAAATTTTGATTTTCACTGATGGATAATATTTACTATTTTTGTTTAAAAACAGAGGTTAAATGAAAAAAGAAGTCTGGATCATTTAGGTAAGTTATCATCATCTTTTTGTTAGTAAGATAATCTTGAGATGAGTAAATCGTTAAAAGGCTCAATTTCGGTCACTACAGGCTACCTTATTGAGTACTTATCATTTCAATTGTGCTTGTGGACCATATTATATAATCTGCATCAATCATCTACTTTCCAAAGACATATCTAAGCATCATCCTGCATGGATGTAAGTCATTCAAGAATTCCGGTGCTTGCCAGTGCTTTAATTTTGATTGTATGACTTACTTAGATCAGTCAGTGATGTAGATCGCTCCAAATAAACAACAACCATAACATTCAATAAAATACTGAGTATATTGTCTTTTTTTAAATTTAGGCCCTGAATATTCCAACATTTATCAATCTGATAACAATGAACTCAATGCTCAACCATCACTGAATTCAGCAGTTCAACCTATCAACAGTAATTATTTGAATAGAGATTTGGAAACGATTCATTCAAGGCAGAAAAATGTTAAATATGTTAGTGAAAATACATTGAGAAGTAAAAATGTGCAAGTTGAATATAAACCGAATGAAGATAAACCACCACCTAGACCACCAAGAAATCCACATGTGTTACACACTGTTAAAGAACATGCAAATATGCGTGATGATGAGATTGTTGTAAGTCATCGCTTGTGTAAATTTGTAGACATTGTTCTAATTTTTCTGAAATTAGAGGTGATTAACCACCAGTCTTTCATTCAAATTTAGTTAGTCGTGCAGACAGTAAAGACATTCATGCTTTCAATTAGCAGGTTATAAATTCAAATCCCACTTTATTCTTTTTAGATTTGAACAATCAAATTAGCCTTCAAACGAGAGTAAACTATGGGTCAAAGCTGAGTACATACATATATCCATGGTAAACGAATTACTTTCATTTTTGTGGACAGTATCTATCAAAAGTTGATCACACTTGAGTTATCGCTGAAAACCAGAAGACACTGGACATCTGTTTGTTTCTAGTATGAGAACCTTTAGTAATGCATACCCACGACCCTACCAGGGATCTAGTGGTGAAGTATTCGTCGTGAGACATGAAATGTTTGCGTACCAAACATTTTGGGGTATTTCACCTAGTGTATGGGTTCTGGATATATATGAGCTCAATTTTTACTGAGGATTTCGTTGCAAGCCCTAACTTAAACCTTTCTTTTATTGTCTGACATGTTGGGATGTGTTAAAGTGCCATATTCATAAAAGACAGATGTGGATAACTTCAGATGGTTGAATAAATTCATTTTGATGAACTTGTTTGCTAAGGGTTTTTTAGTGGCCTTGTTTCTTTCTGTGTTATGGTATATCCGTCAATTGTTTTGTCAGATTAGCTTCTAATCATATGATCGACTGGTTGATCTACCCTTCTTTGATAGATAAGTAAGCAGATTATGTTGATCTTGATATCTATTGATTGTAAGTTAAATTGAATATCATGCTTCAGAAACTCTTTAACACTCACTGAGTTTTGTCAGTTCCCAAGTCAACTATGTGTTTACAGTTGTCTGCTTACATTGTTACAAATAATGACACATTGTTTCTTGTAACTACTTAACATATATTGCGTGCATATGTAAACTAATACGGTATTTACTTTACTCAGTATGGTACTTTTTACAGTTGGTGGGATTTATTTTGTAGATGATTTTGAATTTAAATTCACTTGGTATTGTTTACTTGAATCTTCCCATTGATGTTTAGGACTTCACCCCATTACACAAGCAAGTGGCTATCAGAACTCAGTAGCTAAGTGGATAATGTGATAGCGTTTGAAGCGAACGGTACTGGGTTCGAGTCCCAGAGTAGACGTCAACTCTGAGATATAGGTACATCTAGCTGAAAAGTCCCAAATAGGACGGGACTCGCGTCCTAGATTCCACTGCTAGCCACTATTCATCTTTGAATTTGAATTTATGTTTCTCTACTGTTATTTTCTTTGGTCCATATAAAATATCGCTAATTGCGAAGCTTAAAAGCGTCACTTCTATTTAAAGTAGGAGTTCGTAAATTTTTTACCCGCTTTGTCGACGAAAGCTTCACATCCAACTAGAAGAATACAAAATCATTAAAAACATTTGTATGTGACCTATTTAAATGTTGAGTCTACTTAAGTTTGGACAGGAACTGTATGACCTCCTGGTTTATATCACAGTCACACGTCATAGTCGATATCTAATCTGGCTTATCCTATCGTGAAAATCAAGCGAATCGATTTTTTTAGTGACTGTACAGCTCAAATAGCATCTTATCGAAACAACAAGAACAGACAAGATAAGTAAAGAGCGAAGCCACTACTGCATAGGCCTTTTTATAGCCCGCAACTAATTAATCCATATTGGTTATTCTTGATCTTAAAAAAAGGCTCGGTAATCTGTTCAAAACTAAGTGGTCTGGCGTCTAAAGTAGAAACAGTTCAGTTTAATATATTGTTCAACTAGGGCTCAATGATATTTTACTGGCCCTATACATCCACTTAAACTGAGAATCTTCTTCACTTCAAGGTTAGAGCACATATAGCTAACCAGTTTGATTGAAAGTATTATTATTAAGCTGAGTTACGACCATCTCTGTACGACTTGATCAAATTTAATGATCAACTAATATAAATGCGATAAAAATTAGCTTCACTTTATGTTAAGCTCATCCACTGTCAAATATAATGCATCAAATCATGATAAACCGTTTAACCGATAAGATACATTAAAATTTTAATAACATTCAGTTAGTATTGATGAAGAAAAAGATACTATATTGTATACTTTTTAGTAACAGATCTACGTATATGTGTACTGGCATACCTATTAGTTGGTACTATCAAATTGGTGTTTTGACGCAGTTTAGGAATTTTCATTGTAAACAGCTGTTCAGTGACTCGTCTTAGCAACCACAATAATTTACATTGATTAACCGCTAAATAGTAATCGATGTTATGATTATCCGATTTGAAGTGCTGGTCAAAGTCCATCAGCCATGTTGCAGTAATGTGACCGCTAGTTCAAGTGACCTGAAATTGTCTATGCTATTTTTTGACTTTAGGTGGCTGGAGACAGTTGGTAGAAAACTTTCTCCCTTAATCAATACTAGTTCCCACTGCTCAGAATGGCGTACGTGCAATCTTGTGGAATCTCTGTGGAATTCAAAACCACATGACCAAATTTCATAGGGTTAAACGTTACCACCGAACTTCTGTATCTGATCAATAATCGGTACCTGATCGATGAATTGTTGATAAAACTTTGAAATCCTGGGTTTCTCGTATTTTCTGTTCTCAAGATCCAGTTATACGTCTGAGGATTGTTTAAGTTAAAACCTTGAAAACTTAGTTAGTTAAACTAGTTCCTCTGAGATTATAACCTATTAATTCTCTTCTTCTTCTTCTTCTTCTTCTTCTATAATCTGATATGATTAAGTATCGATGTATGTTCACGATTATTCCTATCCCTATCCATTTCATTTTCGTTCAAACATCAGTGGTTAGTTTACTTCGTACATTGTATTTATTACAGATCGATCTCAATAAGTATGGGCTTTCGAAAAGTTCCATACTTGAAAGAAATAGCTGTTCAAGGCCATATGGTTTTCCGTGGTACTCCAGTCGAATTCAGTATACAGTGAATATAACATACAAAATGAAAATAATCTCTATAAAACCCTTCAACTGAACTATAATATCCAGCTCATTTTTGACTTGAAGATGTTCTTTAAGTTCTAATAAGAAGTTATGCTTATTGGAATTCAAACATATTGGTAGTGAAACACTTGTCACCAATGGCATTAGATTATCGTTGTTCAATATCACAAATTGTTTGAAATTGAAGTTGTATCACTAGACGCCGACCTAGTTCATCAAGTGGCCTACTTTGAACCCCTGATAAGATAATGGCTATTTATTGCCAAGATATCCCTTACTAAGATAAAAACAACCATGTGATGGTCCCATAGTTTTCAATAAGACTCCGAATGAGATCAATCTGTGATGAATACAACTTCTTACATTATCTATGATATATTTTCTTAAATTAAGACAAAGAATGTAACTAATAAATTCATAATAAATCTGATTATATATTCGTCTAAACAACTCTATCTCTTATGACTGCTACTCACTAAGTAATATTGTACTACTGTATAGAGGTACTATATGGGTTTATTGATTAATTTATAAACATATTCATTTGTTCATGCAATTATATATGTCTATATTTCTATCAAATGAAATAACATTTGTTAGTTTCTACACTGTTTTGTTACTCTTTCAATGAATTATCACTAGTCACAATTGTTGATTTATACACGTGATGAGTAAACTTAAGGTCAAACTGTGTGTAGTAACAGGAAGTGAATGGTTTGTTGTTGTTGTTGTTGTTGTTAGTTCATTGAATCGATAGTTTAATGGTTTCCATCCTCTTTCGAATTATACTTTCATCTAAGTAAATGAATATTCTAGCACTAAACTATAAAGTGTACTATAAAAAATAGTTTGTTTTTTTCACATAGTTGGAGTTATTGTTTATTTATTCATGTACATGTTTATATCCATAAATTCATCCAATTAGTCAATCAGTCAGTTAGCTACAACGTAGAACCAGGTACATATGTGCATCGGTCCAAGTTGCCACACCTAATTAGCACAACAAAATGAACATCAAATTCATAGAAGTATAAAGGTATAAAGGAGTCCCATACCAGGACGAAACGGCCGTCCAGTGCTTCCAGGTTTTCAATGGTGGTCTAGCTTCAACTGACTCATGATTTCAACCTGTATAAAGCAATCTTAATCTCACAATTTAAAGGAAGACAAAAAGTGTATACAATGATGCCATTGTGATCGGTTCTGAGCCATGTCACCCAGAGTCTCCAACCATTGGTTACGATAGTCACGCGGACTCCAACTAAGTAGTCTGCATCTACCACCATGGCTCAGACTAGAAGTTAGTGAATTTAAGAACTGATGCCATCTTTTGGTTTGCCCGCCCCTAGCTTTGTTCCAGCCATCTTCAACACTAGTCAGCATTGCGTGTCCTGATAATCGGTGTTCAGGCATACGTAACACGTGGCCCAACCGCTGCTGCTACCATAACGTGGTGGTCGGGCTTATCTATCGTGATGACCCAATCGAGCTATACTGGCTGGGACAATCATTCCTCGAGGTCCTAACATGCCAGACAGGTCGGTTGAAGAGCGATAAAACTAAAAGCAAAGTCGTACTGCTGACTGTACAGAGGTGTGACGGCAGTAAAGTGTTTCCTTCAGACAACCAGCATGACAGCAGCAATGCCTTCCCACAAAGGAAAGGTGTGGTTAGAAAAGGTCGATCCTAAAAATGCACACTGCACCTTATCCCACGGATATCTGTCTCCGGTGGTAAGGTCTAAACAAGTACGGAGCTAACACGGAAGTTACTCACAAAAAGGTTGTATGTGACTGACCTCAAGTAGTTGTCCCTTGGGCGCTGCGATCACGCTCTCGGGTCACTAGGACCACCCCTGACCCAATTTCCTTTTCAGGTGCCTCTAGAAGAACCCTTCCTCGATGTGGGCAACCGGGAAGTGATAACCACCCTCATACCTCTAACAACACTCAAGATCACTGTATTCATAATCAATCTCCCCCTGATTCACTCAGTACTAACATGTAAACTAGTTACATGGAATCAGCGCCATTAATCATGCGATTAAGTCGAGTCGTTATATCTGTAATTAATGGTATCAGTTTTCCAGATCTATTTCTAATTAATACGTCTTAATTTGTAGATGGTATTCGTTAGAGACTAATCTTAATTAAAGCATTTGTGAAAAGTATAAACCACTGGACAAACGTTTTATCCTAATATGGGACTCCTTAACTGTTTATATTTTCAATTCTATCAGATATAGGATATTTACCTTTCAAGATTTTCACAAAACACTTAACCATTAATTCATTGGGTTGGTATCCAAAGTTCTAACTTCATTCATGCCAAACCCAGTGATCCAAATATGTTGTATGAACTACTTTGAAAAATGTGCTTATATACAGTTCTATATTGCTTGTATTGGTTTAAATGTGTAGGGATGCCATTAGTGCTCATTGCTTGACTCTATTATAATCGGATGATATGGATAAGAATGAAATGCATATCCTAATTAACTTCTTATATATTTATCGACGTAAATAGTATTAATAAATGACGGGATAAAACAACTCAAATACGAATGCATATATTTCGCACATCCGTCAATGCAGACAAACAGCAAGAGAAGAAAAAGCACAGAAAGTCAACGTATCTATTGAATTTGATTCAATCATAACTTCAACTTGTATAATCATGAAAGACACAAGCAAGTATGGTGTACGCTACTTATATCAACATACACAAGTAGTACGTAACACCGATAAGAATTGTAATGTCTGTCAAAAGAAGGTTGGGAAGATTCAACTGAAGAAAATAGGAAGTGGAACAGAAAGGAATTAAGAATTGAAAGAATGATGAAGGATACGAACAAAAATTGATGGGAGATTTGCAAATGAATTATTTGATGTATAGTCGTCACATTTTACCAAAGAATAATAAATTGACTGTCCTCACCTGAGTTCTCGTTCACTACACAAGCATATAGACACATACATGCCACCGTAAATACATCCCAAGGTCGCATACATAAATGAAATGACTAAGAAGATCAGAGTAATTCATCTATCCAAAAGTCAGGGTAAATCACATAGGTGTGTATTAATATAGAAGATGTTATGTGCTAAACCCCCCTTAATATATAAACGATCATAAAATAGTTTTTCACTAATCACCTGACCTTAATTTTGTTGAGTGATATCGAGAACACAGACTGACCTAAATTTAATAACTGCTGAAAACCAAGCAGGACTGGACAGCTTTGCCATCCTAGTATTGCATTCCTCAGCAGTGCGCATCCACAACCCCACCTTATGAGATTGAACCCAAGACCTTTGGTGTTACTAGTAAACACTTCACCACTAGATCACCGAGCTACCATCTGATGGCTTATCTGTCTAACTTTATTCAATTCACATTATCTAGCAACAATCTTTCAGTGTGTGCTTCTAGGTTTTTAATGGTTGTCTAACTTGTGCCAGTTCGTGATCACAATGATCTTAGTCTGTTAATTACAGTAAAGAACATTTTTGATTGAAGTTAAGAGGGTAAACCATTAAATTCATCCTCAGTAGTCTAAAGTTATCTTTCTGTTGACAAAATCTAAAAGTCATGGTCTTGATTCTGTATGTGAGATCGTGGGTATGTGCTAAAATAAAGAGTGGTGAGGCTATAATTTATGGACGACCTTGAGAGTGTCTACCTACTTACTAAGGCTAAATGAGGGTTATTAAGCAGTTTGGAGAATAATGATTATGATTCACAGTTGATGGCTAGGGTTAGGAATTAGAATCTCTCTTTTTCATCACAAAGTGACATCAGCTAAAATGCCAAGACACTATTTGGTCAAATGAGTGGGTGAATTTCGCGCCAAAATCCAAGACCTGCTCTCGTAAGTCTGATTGGTTCGTCCATAAATTATAGTCTCGCCATTCCAACGTTTTAAATCTAATCTTGTCAATAGATGCCATGAGTATGTGTTGACAAAATCAATAATTGGATGCCTTTTAAGCAAAGATCGTAGAAAACATTCTAAATTAGTTAGAAGCAAGTAAGATCTATGAATATCACACTTTAGCAAAGTTGAAATAATAGTTCTAATTAACTAGAATGTCCATGTTGACAAAATAACGATTCTGTTGTCAGATAGCAGCAAGTTCTCTAAATGACCTCAACAAGCTAAATATAACTGGAATGATCGATAAATTACTGAGTGAAATCTTCCAGAGAATAAGAAAGGATCATGTTAAATAATAAAGATATAAATGTATTAAGCTAACAATATCAACGATACCGTAGTGAAATGCTTTGTCCAAAGTATAGGAACTTGGATTACTTGTCCAGCTCATTTTTGACTTGCATAGATCTACTAATCAGTTTTCAGCGAAATGTTTAGAATATCTGTTGGAGCCTGTAAGAAAACGTATTCTCATATATTCCCTACTCTTGTGGGTGGAGGGACTTAACATTACATAAAGCGCTTCGGCTATTCGCCTCTCTTTATGATTAAAAAAAAAATTTCTGAATTATTTTGATACTTTTAATATTGATTTGGCGACTAATGAAGATATCATCGCTTAATCATTTGTGCTGATGATGTCATTCAGAATAACGATGAAAGCTCTACGACTAAACCATTCCATTCAAAGAAAAAAAGCTCTACCAAAATCATCTACCTGAGCTACAAGTCTTCTAGACTATCTTACATTTACCAGTTCTACAGCATTATTAAGAGATCTTTTTGTGTAACTTACATGTTCTTTGACTTAAGTAACGAAATATGAAGAATACAATTTTCTACTCATTGGAATATCACAAAAATATGTGTATTACTTTGTTTTCTTATGTCTTGTGTACTTTAGCTTATTTCAAATAATTAAACTTAAATTATTTTTATAGTTGAGATCATGAGTCAATTGAAACTAGATCACCTTGGAAAACCTGGAAGCACTGAACAGCCGTTTCGTCTTATCGTGGGACTCCTCAGCAGGGCGCATCCACGGTACCGCTCCGCGGGATTCTAACCCATGACCTGTCGGTCTCGCGCGCGAATGTTTAACCTCTAGACCACTGAGCCAGCACCCAACGGTATTAATGTCTGGCTTCAACTAATTCACGAAATCGAGTGACACATCCAACATCTATCTCGCAACATACCCGGTTGAACTCCACTGGTCGCTGCTTCTCACTAGAACTCGAGGAAATATCTCTTGAAGCCAGTCACTAGTGAGCATCTGCTGAGGAGTCCCACAATAGGACGAAACAACCAACCAGTATTTCCAGATTTTCCATGAAGGTGTAGTTTCAATTGACTAATGATTTCAACTATTAAATCACTATATTCTCCACATAAACCCCTTTCTGATATCAGAAAATTATACTTTTAATTTATTAATATCGTAAAAATCAAGTTTATAGCTTTAGTCTTTTTTGATACGGGTTACTTGATAAACTTGTATATACGAGTTAATTAACCACACCCATCACTAAGATATGCGTAATAGCTTATATGTAGCTCTGATGTTAGGTCAACTGCAAATCGTTTTTTGATACTTATTATGAATACAGAAAATCCCCTCTTTGTATGAGAGTTAATCGGTGACAACATTTTCAGGTGTGATGCAATTACTGACTAAAGGGATTGGATGATTAGTACATTCGTTTTGAGACCTGAAAATCTCAAGTTTAATCGTTGATTTGAGTCTTAAATGTGATGGAAAGTTATTTACTTGAACGAAACAACTATTCAGTAGTTTTTGTGAGGACGGTCCACAGGTGAACTAAAGGAATCTCTAAGAAGCTCAGAAAAAGCCGAAGGCATTTCATCCAGTTATCTTTCGGAAGAATGTTCCAGAATCCCTACGTGTAACTTCCCTATTGAACAAATGCTAATAAACCCCTGTGTGCGGATTGGATAACTATAATGATGATTTCATTTTTACTAAAAACTATAAATACCTGACATTTTTGTACTATGATTTGACACTGTTTGGAATAACATTCCTTCCACTTGTCTTCGTCTTCTCATCCGCGACTTGCGAGTGTTCTAGCGCCGGGTACTGATGTTATACGCGGGATAGTAAGAATCTAAGCCTTAGATATAACAATTTTTAGTGAAAAAGTAGTAATATTAAAAAAGATTTTACATGATTAACTAGTCTGTTAGAACCTTCTGCAGATCTTTTTGTCTATAAGTCCAAGAAAAAAAAACATACGTAATATAACTTCATCCATTCGGGAATAGAACATTCACCTTCTTTAACACTTATAAGAACTCAAGAAGTATGCTAGACATCTTCGTATTCCTAGTTAAGGGTATACATTTATGATTGATTTGCATATTACTTATATTCTAAACATTTAGTACATTTAAAGCTATCATTTTACACCATAGTGATAAATAGTAGTTTTTCCATTATCATCATTTTAAACATTCTAATCACTATGCATAGAATATCTCCTATTTGTTTGACATAATGTAAAATAAAAACCAACTGTGGACAAAATCTTAAAAGACATTTACTTGATTTTGATTGTCTTGTCCCTATCCTATTACTACACTTTTATCAATATTTCTATCTCATTAACTAAAGAATCTCTACCTTAGTTGTTTTGCATTAATGTCTCCATACATTATACTCTATTTATTGATTAGGAGACAAAAGCTTTGACAAATGTTAAACACCGATATCCTGTTACTGGTTTGGCTAAACGAATGAGTATTGCTGCATCAGATCTTTTAGGTAAATCGGTAAGTTTCTTTGAAATAGTTTGATTTTATTATTATTATTATTGCTATTACTGTTAACAGTTGATTGCATGTCATTGTTTTAAAATAAAGGCCGGTTTAGTCAGACATAATAATCAAATTGCTTGGCACAAATGTGTATTAACCCAAGTTACCTTATCAAACAAACAATATGAGATGATATTAATAGTATATTTAGTAAAGAAGTCGAAATACTTGTAGTTGTAATGATAACAATAAAGACTAAACGGTAATAGTTTGGTTTGAGAAGATGGAATGGAAAGATGTATATGAAGGAATACTGGAACTCAAGATCCAAAAGAAAATAAAGCGAGTACAACTCCGGTACTGTAACTGATTCAGAGTTAACCAACATCTTCAGCCGCCTATCACAGTTATCTCGAGGTCTCTATACTACTTTGTACTATGCAACTGCCAACATGACTCAGATCGACAGCCAATGATATAATGAAATAAGACCAAGTCTTTATTTGATTGCAGTTTGCTTTCTTCTAACTTACTCCTACACCAACCATAACAGAACGTCAATGCGTTCAGTGGCTGAGCATACGTAATCCATTTCAAAGCCACCTTACTCAACAAAACTGCACTACCTCATCATCTGATTTGTTGTCTTTCTCTAGTAACTTATGCCTAACCTCAGCATTGTTCACCTGGTCGTTCCACGGTACACGAATAATTTCTCAAAGACACGTATAGTTGAAACCCTGCAGCTTACGTATGTCTTTTAATTCCATAGAACATGTTTCACAGCTATAGAGTAATATGGAGCAGATTACTTTCGGGAATACTAAGTCTTTGATTCATCCACGGAAATCTCGCTTACTGCACAAGTGACGTAAGTTTGGAAAAGCCAAGGAGTGTTTCTGAGTTGTTTGACATGACTTTGAGAATCAATCATCATGCCAGCGTGTAGAATACATTGAACAAAACACGTATCTTAGGTTTATTCACTCCTAGTCATAATCTAAACATATAATAATGTTTTATATTTGCTGAAATTCATACATGTTTGTCAGTGTCATTGATATCACAAAACAACCCAGGTTAGATAACCATTAAAACCCGGAAGCCCTGGATAGCTTTCTCTTCTTAGTATGCGACTCCTCATCAGTAGACGTCCATGAAGTTACCACCAGCGATAGAATTTAAGACTTGTAGTCCTGCTCTCGAACACTTAACCTGAAATTCACTAATCAACTATCCAGTGTTACATATATCTAACTTAAATTAATTTACAACAAAGAGTGATAATTTTCCATTGTCCTATGTGAGTATCTGCTTCATACTTGAGAAAAAATTGAAATTCACTAATCATAACTTTACACTAGAATTCCAAAATCACCTCTTGAAATCAGTTACTAGTAGGCAATATGATCATTAACAGTATAAAAGTTTTTAAAGATCATTGAATATTAATGATCATGTTGTTATAGTCTTCAGCACAGTTGGGGGGCAATTTGAATTAGGTTTCTTTTCAGATATACATTCATATTTTAATGTATTGAAATAAATTCAGATAAAATTCTCTAACAACTGAACACTGACAAATATATATATACACACACACATCTGAGCTTACCTGCAGTGTTAGATGACTACTGTTGGGGACGTGTTAGTTGCTAACTGTCTATAGGAAACATTGATTTGGATTAGATAAAGTTATGTTATAATCATTAGTCAGAATAATATAATGAATTGATTAAAATCATAACTTCAAGTTACATGTTTCGTAGCATTTCTTTAGTGGGGATACTTCAGAAGTTAGATGTTACGTAATAACCTAACAGAGATTATTCAGTCAGAGATTGAATATGGACACCGTGAATCATGGATTGTACTACGATTTATTACTGAAATAATGTCACGAAAAAATCACTAAACATAATATGTTATTGATACAATCACATCGATTCAAATTGCCACATCACATCATCATAGCGAGATGAATATCGACATAACAGTAATAGTATAGTGAACGAGAACTCAGTTGTGGAAGGCTAATTCAATGTTTAATGCACAATTACACAATGATAAATCAGTTGATGAGGTTATGAATCTTCATCGACTGAAATGGTTGGGCCATGTGTTGCAGTGGTTATATGCACGTGACCATGTGAGAGCATTTGGAGAGGGAGAGCTGACTCTCCCAACTCTCAGCCGTACCAGGGCATTTGGGGGAAGTATTAACAGATTTACTTGTTTATGATAGATATGAAAAAAAAGAGTTAATGTTAGGAGTGATTAAAATACGAAATCTTGTTTTAATTCAATGTAATATTTATTTCGTATATCATTCATTTCATCTTTAGTTCAGTGTGACTTCTGTTCTGAATAACATCCGCATAATATTGATTCTTTGTAACATTTCCACAATATAGTATCCGGTTGTAAGATCCAGTTGTATCCTTACTATTTCAGTTATGTATGATATTCATCGATTAGTCATAAAATACTTGTAAATTCTGTATATAAATATGAGCGTATTTGGTTAGTAAGTTATTGTGTTGTCGGTAGGTGAACAGAATCTTTACCTACCATTAGTTTTTGACTTTTTCCTTGAGTCGTGCGAATATTAGTTTTCCATGTTTCAAGTTTCCAAAGTTCTGGCAGTTGGATGTGGTTCGGATAACCTAGGATCATAATTATAGGTCCCAAAGGACAACTAAGTGACGCCGGTTACACAAACCTTTTCTTCAGTATTTATTGATGCACTAGCTCTGTACTTTTTAGAACTTCCCTGTGGTAGCTGAATTCCATGAAGCAAGATAAGGCACGCTTTCTTCGGAACATATCATCTATAAACACCCCCCTCCGTCGTTGAAAGGTTGCATAACGGTAGAGGTTGAGTTTTTCAAGGGTAATACCTTACTGTTCTTACAGCTTTATAGATTCGGCTTGACGTCTTCATTGAAGCTTAAGTCAGCTGCTTTTAGTCTTACTACTATCCAACCTGCCTTCCTGCCATGTTAGGACCTAAAGAAAAGAGCACTTCAGCCAGTATAGCTCGATTAGATCATTGCAACAGGCAAGTCTGACAGATACATCAAGGTGGCAGCTACGGTTTGTAGAATCTTTTCGGTCACCAATCCCATATAAAACTTTCATTTCTTTGTATTTGTTTTCAAAAATGTCGGTGATACAACCACCAAGTTCTGTCGGGAATCTGTATTTATGCGAAATCTCACAAAAATAGTATTAATAATATACGGGTTTGTGAAATTTGTTGAATATTATCATTCTTATTACCAAATGACCTTAGTTAGTGAAGCACTGTGAACCAAGAGGCACTGGACAACCATTTCAACCTTGTATGTGACATTTCGGCAGTGCCCATCAATGACCCCACCGGTCATCAAACCAAGAACATTTAGGTCTCTTAGAAACTACCTAACCATCAGACCACTGTATTGACATCCAATAATTTATGTTTTAACACTCCATAAGTTCGTAATATTTTCCAGCCATCTTCCTATTTCATTTCCATCATTCAGTGACGGCTCAGTGGAATCATGGTTGCGCACCGTTAAGGAGTCCCATAGGAAGAAATAACTGTTCTTCCTGGCTTTTATTAGCTGTCTAACTCAAGTCAATTTGTGGTATGAACTATAAGAAAAGTCTTGGGAAATGTAGACTAGTTTTACTGGATTGATGGTAGATGAAAATATGTTCGCATTACTTGGTTTCATGTACCATTCACCAAGTCTTTCTTATCTATTTAACGATCATCCTTCTATAGAAGGTGGTTCATCATTATCAAAAAGTATCCTTCATTTAATATTTTGAATCCAAGCTCCTAATATACGTTTTTTTCTAATAATCACCATATTTTCAAAGGATCAAACTTTACATATGCTTAGTTTTCTTCAAATCAATTTCTCTCCCCCTCTCTCTTTGTTTTTCAGCGTGATGATCTCATCTTGTTGCTTCTTCAATTAAATCGTGAAAAAGCCAATCTAAAAAGATGGTATGAATATTTCACTTATCAAATCGATCAAATTCAATTAGTAAAAGGGTAAATGTAATTGGGATTCATTTTTTTATTGAATATTTTTTACATTTTTATTTGTTAGCTCTCCGATATTTTTTGGGACTTTTAAATAAACTATTGACATCGGTGTACAATTCTTAGGTCCTGGGTTCGAATCCCGCGAGGCGTTGTCGTGGATGCGCACTTCTGAGTAGTCGAACAATAGGACGATACAGCCGTTCAGTGTTTCCAGGTTTTCCATGGTGGTCATGATGCTCAACTATTGAGATTACTACGATCTTCACAAAACCCCTTCATATATTAATTCTTATTCAGTTTTCTTTACCAAATTTTTTCACTTATGGAATAGATGAGATGTCTATTTACCTATCTATTAGTGAGTAAATATATACTGTCACTGTGAAACATTGCTTTCGAAATTAATTAACTTGCAAGTATATGATCACAAGAGTCTAATAAACTATGAACGCGTACAATGAAACTATGGATTGAGTATTGTTGAGATTGAACTTATTTATGAATAGAAATGGTTGGTTTTTTGATAATATTGAAAGTATTCATCAACTTCGGTTGTTGACAGAAGTTAGAGTTAGAGATCTACAGAAACGTCACAATCTACTATTTTAAGATCTGAACTGTTTTGACCCAAAAATTGTCATAGTTGTGAAGTCACATTCATTCTTTTTCATTTAAATCATGAGCTTAATGAGACATTTCATACTTTCCATTCTTGGATTTTATTCGTTGCCTTTGAACCGATTAACCTGTCAATTTTGCTAATTCCCTTCCAGTGTTTATCATTTTCTTATTGACCTCCTCTTTTTTTAAATTTATGTACAGTGTCGCAACATGGACCGATGTACACTTCTCATATCTTATTTTGTCTGTGACTGATTAGCATTCACTTGACAACTGACAGTGCTTCTAGTGAGAAGCAGTGACCAGTGGATTTCAACTGGGTCTGTTGTGAGATAGTAACTTGCTGAAGAGAGTGTTGGATGTTTCACTCAGTTTCGTGGATTAGTTGGAGCTAGACATTAGCACCATTGGGTGCCGGCTCAGTGGTTTAGAGGTTAAGCGTTCGCGAGCGAGACCGATAGATCCTGGATTAGAATCTTGCGAGTCGGAATCGTGTATACGCACTGCTGAGGAGTCCCAAAATAGGCCGAAACGGCTGTCCAGTATTTCTAGGTTTCCCATGGTGGTCTAGCTTCAATTGACTCATCTCAACTATTGAAATTAATTGAATATTTCATTAAATTATTTATTTATTTATAGGTTCCAGTTTAAACTATTATTTCCAGCATTGCTTTCTTAACATTTATCAAAAAGTATAATTAGTAAGTTTGTAATCCATTAGCGATAACAATGAAGTGTTATTGGTTACGATACCGTATTTTTATTGACAATCCTATATACGTTCATATGACATCTTGGTTATCTACTTACTTACGCCTGTTACCCCTCGTAGAAGAGCATAGGCCATCCACCAACATTCTCCATCCAACTCTGTCCTGAACAATCCTTTCTAGTCGTTTCCAGTTGCTATTCGTCCTTTTGGTTTCTGCCTCCAATGCTCGGTTCAATGTGTTCTTTGGTTTTCCTCCTTTTCGTATCCCTTCAGAATTCTAAGTTAGCGCCTGCATCGTGATGCAGTTTGATGATTTCCGTAATGTATGTTCTATCCACCCTCAGCGTGTTTTTCTAATTATATGACATCTTGTTTGATGAATGACAATTTATCGTCGTCATTAAGCGTAAAACTCAAAAGACCAGGTGTGGATAAACTTCACTATCGTTCGTAATTTTGACCTTACACCTGGTAATCCATTAAAATGAAGCAGGATTTCTTGTTTACACTATAATGATCCATGATGGGAGGCGTGTTTCGTCCTCTGTCGTTTATGCTGACTTACATAAAAATGTAGTTTTCTACGATAAAAATACCACTCCATCATGCTGAGGACGTGTCAAGTATAACATAGTCAGTTTTGATAGAAGAAAAATTACAACATAACAAAAGTCATGTCATAGAAATTATTCCCAAATATCTACAATTGAGTGGCTTAAACATAACCGTAATTACTGGCTACGGTACATTTAGATGATTTGACAACGTGGAATTTATCTCCAGCCGACATCTATTTCGTCAATGTTAGTCTGTTTACCGCTTTCAATAGTTATATGTTATTTGTAAGGAAAATGTCCATTGAATTCAGTCAGCGAACAATATTGTTTTCGATTAGATCTTCATCAGGCTTTACTCTAACATACAATAATATTTATATACATTAAACGGAATTCCTAAATCAATCAAGGCAGTTTATGAGTCAATAATGACAATCGAATGGATTACATAAGTAAGGTACATTAGCCGTAGCCAGCGCTTGCTTTCAATTTGGATACAGCAATATATCCCAGTGTGATTCTACAACGGTGATAGGAAAGCAGTTAGAAGTCCCATCCTTCAACATCTAATCGACTCTAATCATTCTACTGATTCACAAGTTGATTTTAAGGTTGCGTATACGATTCATCCAAACACAATACTTAGAAAAGTGCAAATTGATAATGTGATGATAGGTGTACTAGTTATGATTAGAATAACAAAGATCTGAATCAATGTTTCATAATGGGAAATAGGTCAATGACTTGAAAAATAGAAATGCTAAAATAATACTCATAAAAACAACAACATTACATAACAAGAAGTGTTCAGATAGTTGGACAATGAAGCGTTTATTTAGAAAGAATGTGGGGGGGGGATGAAGCAAAATAAACGAATAAAGAGTATAAAAAATAGTCGTAAATAAAATCTTTCGTTATGGCTAATTCGGCCTAGGAAGAGTTAAAGGTGTTTCAAATTGCAAATGAATACAGAGACTCGGATTGTTACCTTGAATCTTTGTATCTTCCACTATGTTTAAAAGACGAAATCAAACCCCATAAGGAAAAACTGGTAGGATTACGACAATTCACTTTAAATGACCTATTTCTATCTAGTACATGACCACTATCGATAAAGTGTGATAGAACAGACCTGCATATTGTTTTGACGATACTCCTTCTTAACTACAAAGGGAGGTGCACACTAACTCGTTGGCTCAGTTGTCTGGTTGTGCGTCCAAAATCTCTCTCTCTACACAGGAACAGCTGAATCCGTAGATACACATGGATGTGGCAGAAACAGTTAACTTATCCTTTAGTTGAGGAATCACCATATATCGGCTGGAGCACGATAGACAGATGTTAGTTGCATTAAATGAAACATTGATACAAGCTTTTGTTATTCTTATCACAACTAGTACACCCGTCGTCACATTGTCAATTTGTACTTTTCACTTATTTATCACTGACTCATAAACTATCATGATTGGTTTAATCATTTCGTATAGGCATATATAAATATTACTGTATATTAGAGTAGAACATGATGAGGATCTAATTCAAAACAATATTGTTCGCTTATATATGTTGTAGCCTACAAGACACGCGATGGCAAAATCAAACAGCCGTATTGAAATCACTGACCTTTCACTTCGCCTTATCATATCGATAATTCAATGTGCCAACCAAATTTATTATAGATGAAACTACTTTGTACACAATTTTTGTGTGATTTCACTTACATTTGATAATTCTGACTTTTTGGTCCATTCCCTGACGAAGATCAAACCAGACAAACTGATGAGTGTAATTTTTTTATTGAGATCATGAACCGAATGATGTTAGACCATCATTGAAAACCTGGAAGGACTGGACGGCCGTTTCGTCCTAGTATGGGACTTCTCAGCAATGTGTATCCATGGCCCAGCACACTGAACTCTTAATTTATAAACGATCACAAAATATCGTGGATTAGTTGAAGTTAAACTGTAACACTATCAAATGTCGGCTCAGTGATCCAGAGGCTAAGCGTTCGTGCGCAAAACCGAAGGTCCTTGGTTCAAATTGGGTTGGCTCAATAGGTTACCTTAGTTATATCAGAACATATTCATTCTTATTATCTTGCCCTTATTTTCAATGACCTTTGCGTGGAAAACTTAAACCAAGATTTTACATTTTGTAATTGCGTCTTTGACCTTTAGTCTCCTATGTCTTGTAGTTTCTAGTCTGTCTGGTGATTCATCTATTGATTAATGTTTTATTTTACTCATTCATGTAAACCACATTCCCTGATTTTCACTAATTATATCCATGCATACCAACAAACAAAACCAACACATTAAAACCATTTCCTTTAATTTAAGTGAAGAATTTTATAGTTTATTTTAATGTATAAATGATTGTTGTCAAATATAGATCTCATTCTAGAATGGGACTTTTTAGCGGTGCACACCCATAACCCTATAAAGGATCGAGGCCGGGATATTTGGACATGACAAGAAAGAAACAGCTGTCATCAATATCATCGGATGGTCGTTGCACTTTATTGAAAAGCTGATTAACTCTGGAACTGCCTTGATAGGCGCCAACTCAGTGGGTCTAATCGTTAGGCGTTTATCGTGAGACCTGGGGACCTAGAATTCGGCTACAGGTGGGAGCCCCATACGAGAAGGGAGTAGTCATCTAATGATTCATATTTTTCAATAGGACCTTATTTGAAATCAATATCTGACTAATCACTACAAAATCCTTTCACCTAACCTTGAAATCCTTTTCTGAAATTCAATTTTAGGAATACAAAAGAAGCAAAATCAGATATAACTGTAATTCAGTCTGAATTGAATGATGTAATTGGTCAGTTGAAATTATCAGACCCATTAATAAAGTTTCTTGATAATATGATCCGTATGGGTGATGTTTACGGTGGTGATGATGTATTGTTTGCTAGTGAATATCGAAGAGTAAGTTATTCGTTTTCTGTTGAATATCTTTTGATGACAGAATAGTATTTTTTTTTGCGAAGAGAGGTAAAGAAGTGTCTAACCAGTGTAAAATCATGGTGAATTGGGTTTAAATACTTTTTTGACAATTCAATTATGTTACTAAATAAGGATTTATCCAAACTAGAGTTTAATGAAGGTTTGACTTAATGGTCAGAATACTTGACCTTCAGCCACTAGACAACAAGTATGGACATTGCCGATCCCCCCTCTTTTTGTTCAAGGAACTATCGAGAATATAAATCAACACTTCGATGATAAAGTGTTGCAGTAAATGATGTTAATAATATTATCTTTAGAGATTATAAAGTTACCGCCAACTGTGTATATGGATTGACATTTATCTGCTAAAGGGATCAGGTTGGAAGACCGAACTGTTTTCTGCATCATCAATCTACAATCAAACTCCTGTCTTTTTAGATTCTCTGAAGCTATAGCCATCAAACTCCTTAAGCTGAATTTATCTATCCAATAGGAAACAGTGTTGATCATCCTCAACATTGATGATATTCGGCAATTTTTTCAACGTTAAATGACTTTTTGTCTAAATTAAAAATAGTTCAACCTAGTGGTTGATTCGGCTTGGTATCAGTGCATCACAATGTTAATTAACATAACTTGGTTGATAAAATGCAGTCAGAAAGGCCGACTAGATTATGTGATATAAAACGTGCGCTAATGACCTGTTGGTAGATTAAAACAGTAATAAAAGAGTGCCATAACTGAGACTAGAAAACCATGAAACACTTGATCGGTGTTTTGGTGCACATCGACCGAGTGCATTTGTGTATCGTGGCAAAGACAATAACACCACTCATCCACTGATTTGAACTCAAGTTTTCAAAAGTCCTCTTTTTTAGTCAGTTCATGATATAAGATAGCCAATTAATGAACTTTCGTAATTTTCTTGGATTAACTTTTTTGCATGGTCTTCTTTTAATCATCAAAATAGCATCTATTACCCTCTCATGAGATTGTTCCATCAAAGCCAAGTTTAGAGTTTGCTCGTGACATTGAAGAACGTGAAATTGCTCGTGTTCTAAATAATTCATTACGTCATTCTCTACATCGTACAAGTCCTCTATCTGATGGAAATCATTTCAGTCAACCAATAACACCTATTTCATCATCACCGTCACCATCAACATCACCTTTCAATAACTTAAATACATTGATTATACCAAAATTAGATAATATGCCTGAACCGGTAGAAATTCGTTTACAACGAAAACGTTTGGAACAAGAATTAGCTAATATTGAAAATCTATGTGCTCCGCATCAGTTGATCCATAGAAAATTGAAGGATACACAAAAATCAATTCGATTAACTGAACGAAATAAATTGCCTACAGAACAAGTAATAGAACAATGTATTTTTATATTTGTGTGTAAACTACTTGTTAGTACATCTTTGTATTGGTTATTTGAATCTTCTGATTGATTTTAAGAACTGTAATGGATCAGTCTCTTATTGGTATATGTACATCATGTGCGGATTGTTTCAATATTGAGTTGAGTCACAAGTATTATAAGCATAGATGATAGTGGCTAGTAGTGGAATCCAGGATGCGCGTTTCGTCCTTCTTGGAACTAAGTGGATAGCTTGATGGAGTTTTAAGTGAACGTTACTAGGTTCAAGTCACAGAGTGAACATCAACTCTGGGATGAATTTACATCCAGCTGACCAGTTCCAAAAAGAACAAAACGAGTGGCCTGAATTCTACTGCTAACCAATATCATCTCTACTTGTAAGTAGCTTAAATTGTTAACAGTAAATACTTATTCGTTCGACAATTAACCGATAAATGTTTGAAATTCAATTCAGTTATCTAGCTGAGATTTATTTGGTTCTTTTTACCTTGAATAAGTACTTCACTACCAGTTTTCAATTTATATTGAGCCACTAAAATATAGCTCATGTGTTATTTCATTTTATTTATTGTTTATTTATTTAAACATATAAATATTGATACAAAGGGGCACCGAATATATATGCTTCACACAATTCACTTCATTTGTGTGTGGGCTATGATACTGCCCAGGTGCCCAAACCGTACCAGGTGGTTTTCTCAGGGGGCTACACCCGGAGCTTTCAACCGAAAGGTCTGATCCACAAGGCAGTGGCACAACATAAGGAGATGTAGTCTCATGTTATCCGATGACCAACAATTGGTTTATACGCCATCTGTTCTATCAGGATCCTGAAGCCCATGTGCACAATTGGTTTGGAGTGAGGGTTTTCCAACTCCCCTAGGTGTACTCTCCGTGTCCACCAACCCAGTTAAAGCGCCGGACATTCGCTTTTCGTCCTCTGAATTTCGTAAATAATAACCCCGCTACGGGAAGGTGGTGATTAGGACTTCCCTGACAGTAGCTATATACGGGTGGCCATGTGAGAGCATCTAGAGAGGGAGAACTAACTCTCCCCACTCTCGGCCATACCAGGGCATTCTGGGGCCCTGAATATTCAATCATTGGATAGATATTCTTTTTATTGAATAACTAACTGATAAAATTTTCATGATAATCCTGAAAAAGCGTTTTATTAACGGTACACTTAAAAATGTCATACTGTTCAAATTTAAGTTAACAGCCTATCTCTAAGCATTTGGATCGGTCTAGATTTTTAATATTAGATTTTTCAATTTCTACTCATATCTGCATGTTGGTTTTCTGCTTGATGTTATAATTTCTGAGTTACTACTTATCGATGCTTTCTATGATAGTCTCATAGATTCGTTAATTGTTACTTATTTTAATCATTTTTATATTTATGATTCTTTCAAGTTATTCTTTTGATAAAGTTTTATTATATACCTATATGGAATGATTTATTAGTGTTGACTAATCTGAAATAAGATTTGAATTAAAGTACCTCCGACTCGATATGGCATAATAAAAACATTTACGCTAACAACTTTGTTTTATAAACTTTATAGTTAATGAATCGTAACTCCCTTCAAAATACTTTCCGTTTGTGGTTGTATAGTTGTATCATCACCATTTTTTATTTTACTCAAAGTATCCATGTATGTTTCAAGATATTAGACTCTTCAACTGTATCATCGTCATCATTATCACTTTACGCTGTATATCATTTTCAATTGTTGTCTAGGGCTATATAAAGTGTTTATTGGTATCCATACCAATACTGAACTAACAATCAGAAATCACAAGTGATATTTTTATCAACACAAGAAGTTGACAGTTTTCTTGATTGTATGCTATCTCTACAGATTGCACTACTCTCACTTGACCATTTGATTCACTTGAAATAATCTTTTTTTTTTCTAAGAAAAAAGTAATGGGTGAATGTCTTTAGAAGTTTCAACAAATTTTGATAAAACATTAATGTATTTCTAGTCTTCTATTCATTGGACATATCATGTACATTGAATATTCATCTTATTTCAGTAACCACATTATTTCATATCCCTTGTTAACAAGTTGAATATGTGCAATAATCAACGTATTGAACATTGAATTATTTATAGTTAACCAACTGGAAATAATTTATGAACGAACCAATCAGATTTAAGATAACAGGTCTTAGATTTTGGCACGAGATTCATCTACTCATTTGGTTAAATAATATTTCAGTATTAGAGTTGATGTCAGTTCGTCATGAAATCATTGAATCTAATTTCTAACCCTAATGTTCAACTGTAAATCTGTTAAGTCTTGGTGATATGACGCTATATTCGTTCCTAAGCTATTCAGATAACCTGCACGCTAGAACTATACAGCGACCTGAACACCAGAAAGAAGACGCAAAGTATGAGAGAGACACTTTACTCCAAGTTTCGTTTTTGTACAGAAAACATGGGTATTTATAAATGTTAACGTTTGTTAAATCAACATCATATTTCGGCCAATCCGTTAACGACATATTATGCTACTGACCAATAGTAGCACGCCACGTTGGAATTCTAGAATGCTCCATCATGCTCTGGTTGGCTAGGACTCTTCGGCTCTTTTTGGGCCTCTAGAGGCTCCGTTGAAGTTCTCCGAAAGTCGACTCAACAAAATCCTAATCCTAGTTCTTCGCACTAATTTACAAATCTTATTAAACCTTGATAAAGTAGATGAACATTTCCAAGGTTATTTTAACAGTGCCCATAGTCTCATCAAATTTTCTACTTTGTTTTAGTCAAATAAATTTAATTCCAAAGCACCATCAGCTACTTTATTACGTAGATTACATCAAGATGGTATACATAATCGTCAGTCAAAATCGGCTAATAATTCAATGAGACGAAAATTAACTGGATCTGATTATGCTGAATTCTATGATGATGTATATAAACGTCCCAATACTGCATTTGACCATTATTCACAATCATCAGTAAAAAATAAATCATACAATATTCATCATAAATATCATTATGATAATGGTGACAATGAACCAAGTGAAGATGAAGATGGAATTAAAACATTTCGAAGGTTTGTTAAACTTATTTGAATAAAGTTTCATGTTTCAATTTATAATAGAAAAAAATTTCAAAAAATACAGTTAGATGTGAATAGAAGTTGAACAAACTGAAATGGGTCTAACTGATTTTACAACTTTGAAATGAAGAACATCCAGCTGATGAGTTCTAAATAGGATGAAATATGCCTCCTGGATTCAATTGTTAACCATCATCTATCTTTGCTTATGATATTGATGATAATCAATAATTCTTAGTCGAAACAACTTGTGTAATAATAATAGTAATGATAAGATACAATTATATTTTGGCAGAACGAACAGTTCAAATGAATACATTATGTTTTTGGTAAAGAGAGAGATATAATGAAACCGGGTCTATTGTGAGATAGTAACTGACTGATGACAATGATGGATGTGTCGTTCAATTTCGTGGGTTAGTTAAAGTTAGAAATTAATACCGTTAGATACCGGCCGGCTCAGTGGTCTAGTGGTTAAGTGATTGCGCGCAAGAATGATAGGTCCTGGATTCGAATCCTGTGAGGCGGGGTCGTGGATGTGCACTGGGAAAAAGTCGTCCTGTGCCTCCAGGTTTTCCATGGTGATCTAGCTTCAACTGACTCATTATCTCAACTATTGAAATTACTAAAATCTCTACAAAACCCCTTCTGATATAATAAATCATTTTCTGATACACAACTTTGGTTTAAAATTATATATAGCTAATGATTCAATAATTTATAGTAGGCTTAAGCGTATATCCATACAACTCTTTGATTGGATCCTATAATTGTTAATATCAACTAATAAATGTTAAATCGAATGTTTTGAATTTTCTACTTGTTATACAGTGTTATATTATGCTAAGACAAACTGGTGAATGTACCCGAATGTAGTGCAGACATAACCTAGACGAACAATTTACTTGCCTAGTTCTACTTGAGCTAGTAAACTAATGCATAAACTCTGAGTTAGTTACTAATGACACCTGATCTATGAGGCTTGGGGGGTGGGGTGGGGATGGTTATACAAAGAAATAAAAGTTGTTTAATTTGAAAAAAAAATTTTTTATTATTTTTTTTCTCTTTCAATTAAAGTATCCCAGAAAATTTGAATTTATTTCCAAATGATACATTATTTATGAAAAATACATTGAAACCATTACAAGATGAAAGACATAAACCATTGAATTTTAGTAATCCACCAATTCGATCAAGATCTTATTCTGAGAAACCGATCACATCAATCAAGACACCTCTAATCAATAATCCTTTAAGAAAATCATTTGAATTATCATCAAAATATTCCCATGATGATATGGAAGATAAAGATTATTATGAAAATAATGAAAGAATTTATAATGAATTACAAAAGAAACCTTTACATGAATATTCTACAAATGAAGTGAATCAAATTAATGAATGCAATTATGATTTATCCAAACGAAAGGTACTTTTTGTTTTATTATGATCCTATAAACTATTAATCTTATTATTAGATGTTAATTTAAGGAATATGAAAATGAACTCATTCACTTCTAGGATTGAAACTTTTACAGTCTAATTCTTGATAGATTTATGTGTGTGTACAGTCTTGTCAATAGAACTTAAAACATATTCAGTGATCAATGATGGATAGTGGCTAGTAGTGGAATCCAGTTTGACGCGCGTTTCGTCCTATTTGCCACTCGTCAGCTGGATGTACCTGAGATGTACTCTGAGACTCGAGCTCAGTACCATTCGCTTCAAACGCCATCGCGTTATCCACTCAGCTACTGAGTTCTGATAGCCACTTGATTGTGCAATGGGGTGAATTTGAATTCACTTGTTATCGTTTGGCTTGTAGGACGAACCGCACGTCCTGGATTCCACTGCTAGCCACTATCCATCATTGCTTACAAATAGCTTGTGAATTAAGGTAATATCGAGGCATACACACAGTATGCACATATGCCAACAAGAGACTGATCAATTGCAGTCCTAAACATCAATGGGAAGATACAAGCCAAACAATACCAAGTGATGTTCTGTGATTCTTAATTTTCAGCAATTGTCTAAATTTGGTGCATAATTTAATTTATCATTTTTTTAATTTGACATGATGAACCGATTGATGTCAGACCACCATTGAAAACCTGAATGTACTGGATGACCGTTTCGTCTTATTGTGGGACTCCTCTGCGGTATCCACGATCCCACAAGTGGGATTCGAACTCAGGGCCTCCAGTCTCGCGCACAAACGCTTATTCTCTGGACCACTGAGTTGGCCGGCACCCAATGGTGTTAGTATCTAACCTCAACCAATCCACGAAATTGCGCGACCATCTTCCATTTTACTGAGGTAGATACCTGTCTAGTTCTAGTGAGAAGCCGTGACCAGTGGAGCTAATCCTTGTCGGGTAGAGACAGGTATCTACCTCAGTACAATGGAAGATGATCGCGCAATTTCGTGGATTGGTTGAGGTTGCACATTAGCACCGTTGTATGCCGGTCAGCTCAGTGGTTTGGAGGTTAAGCACTCGCATGTGATACCGAAGGTACTGGGTTTGAGTCCCCTGAGTGGGATCGTGGATGAGCACTGTTGAGGAGTCCCATACTAGGATGAAACGGCCGTCCAATGCTTCCACGTTTTCCATGGTAGTCTAGCTTTGATTGACTCATGAACTCAACTATTAAAACCATATTTATTTAATTAAATCAAATCTAAAATAAATGTCTCAAAACTTTAAACGTATCACCGAATATGTAAAAATAATATTATAATCCTTCAGGTAATTCATTATGAAGATAACTCATGGATTAGGGTTGAGCAACCTCATAAAACTTGTCTTCAGGCAAACAATACGGGTCATTTTACAAGTCTTAGTTAGGAGACAGTAGAGAATTATACTTCAAAGAAACATGTCAAATACGATTGTCGGTCAAACAGCTTAACTTTGGAAGTATTGGATTCCAACCTAATGATTTCAAGACAATATGATCACGACAAAACCTGACGATCAAAGTTTCAATCTTGACTCCGATTGTCGTGCGTGCTTGCTGTGGAAGAGTCACAGACTAGCGTAAACATTACAGTCCAACACTTCTCGGGTTTACAATGGCTATTCAGCTGATGTTGAAGACTGCAGTCGATAGATTTCTGTTGACACTTATGCATGCTGTGTGAACTGCCTTCATATTTCCGTTCAATCATAAGCTTTTGTTAAAGTTGGGTAACAACTAGCATTGATATTCTTTGAGGCAAAAGGTACTGCGTTTGCTTCTCAATGTGAATAGCAACAGTGAAATGTTAGCACATCCAGCTGATGAGTCTCAAATAGGATAAAACACGTTTCCTTGTTGCTACCATTAGCCACTATCCAATTTTCATAAAACGTTACTCACCATTTCAACTGATTCTATGTATCTTTAATATCTATCTTTCTTTTTTCTGTTTATCATTGATAAAAATAGACTTTGAATCATATAAAACCATCTCATGATATAGATCATCTTCAATTTAAACCAAATATATTGTCCTCTGAATATTCAAAGTATTCTGCATTTGGTAAGTAAAGTATTCTATTTAGAAATAAGTCATTGAGAATTGTTTGTATTTATCTATAGGGTGTTTATAATTTGACATATATTGAAAATATGGAAGCACTGGATGGCAGTGCTTCCAGGTTTTCCATGGTGGTCTAGCTTCAACTGACTCATGATCTTAGCCATTTAAATTACTAAAATATCCATAAAACCCGTCTGATATATTGAAAAGATTAAGTATTGCAAACACTGGCATTAATGACACTTAGTTATGAATGTTACACAATGCTGATGTCAGTTAAATAATCTGAAAATAATAAAATGGAGGTGTCAATGAACACTGGTCAACTAAATCACAAACTATTGTGTACTCAATCGAAGAATGAAAGGTATCATTGTCAATGTCGAAATGCTCTTACATGACCACGCGTATACAGCCTCTGCCAGGGAAGTCCTACTCACTACCTTCTCGTAGCGGGGGTGTTGTTTACGAAAATGAGAGGATGAAAAGCGAATGTCCGGCGCTTTAACCGGATTTCAAACCAATGGTGCACATGGGCTCCAATATCCTGAGGAAACAAATGGCGTATGAACCAGTCGTTGGCCACCGGCTACCATAGGACTACATCTCCTTACGATCCTCCACTGCCTTGTGGGTCAGACCTTTAGGTCAAAGGCTCCGAGTGTGGCCCCCTAAGAAAACCAACTAATTCGGTCTGGGCACCCGAGCAGTATCCCAGCCCTCACACAAATCGAATGATTTATGTGGTGCATATCTATTTGGTGCCTCCTTGTACCAATATCTATGTGTTTAAATAAATTAACAATTCTCTAGTTTTTTTAATATCGATTCTTCAGTCAGTTAGTTATTAGCAACGTAGTAGCTAGGACTTTCATGCATTGCGTCACAATGTCACATCATATTAATTCAGCAATGCGAAGATATGAAGACAAATGTTGTCATTACATTGAAAAGGTCATAATTTCACGTTTATGCATTTGATAATAAATGACATGACTCGATACTCTAGATGAAAGACTATGAACACTAGACTACGATGTTAAGTAATTAAACCACTAGATCAGGTCGCATAATAATATAGTTTTGATCAACGATCGAGAACCAGAATATGAGCCAAAATAACAGTTTATCAATAAAAGTACAGGCAATCAATACAAGTTAAAGTTTAAGCAGAATGAATTTACAACACAACATAATTTTAATATATTAATTATCCCCGGATATTCCTTCTTTCACTCAGTCAGTCAACTAAAACGTAGGACTAGGCACATATATACATCGGTCCAAGTTGCCATACCGCATTAGCACAGCAAGATGAACACCAGATTCATAGGAGTAGTTAATTCAATAGTGGTAATATATATAAGGATATAGTACACTCAATACCTCATCATAGCTCAAATCAAATGACATAGAAGTAGAAATAATGACTGTTTTCGTGATAGTATAAAAGATTAAACATTTTCCGAAGAAAGAATGATTATGATTATTTCAAATCTCAAAATCAAATTGAAGACAAAAAATGAATGTATCTTTGTCACTGCAACTGATTCTAAACCATGTCACCTAGTGTCTCCAACCACTAAACGCAGTTATCATGCGAGCACAACCAGGTAGTTTGCATCTACCATTATGACGGTCGATAATTACGTAAATTAATGCCATGTCGTCGTTTGACCACATCTAGCTTTCTTACACCCAACATGGCGCGTTTAAATTAGGCGGTGATTGAACATACGTAGCATATATTCCAGGTGCACTAATTAATAAAGATTTACTACCTTATCAACTAATTTGTCTTCATTTACTTAGTACCTTGTATCTAACCTCACTATTGCTCACTCATTGTAGCAAAAAAATAAATTGATTACTTCAAATACATCTATAATCACCCCCCCCAGTATCTTACGAATATCTTCTATTTTATAAGCCACATTTCATAGTCATAAAAGTAACTTCGGGGAACATTCATAATTAAGATAGTAGATTCAAAATCTCAATTACTAACTTTAACTGGATCTTTTTCTTTTCAAACTCGATTAGACTAAAACAAAACTCAGTATAGGGTTATGGAGATTATTACGTTTTTTGATTGAAATCATAAACCGACCACCATTGAAAACCTAGAAGCACTGGATGGCCATTTCATGATCTCAATAAAAAAAACTCAATAATCTCCACAACCCTATACTGATAATTACCATGTGCTCACTAGTGACTAGATTCGTGAGGAGATTCTCGGAGTTCTATTGAGAAGCCGTGACCAGTGGAGCTAATCCGTGTCGAGTAGAGACAGGTATTCAGCTCAGTACAATAGAAGATGGTCGCGCAACTTTGAGGATTGGTTGAGGTTAGACACTAACACCGTTGGGTGCCGGACAAATCAGTTGTCTAGAGGTTAAGCGTTGGTGCGCAAGACTGGAGGCCCTTAGTTCGAATCCCGCCCCCGAGATCGTGGATGCGCGCCGCTGAGTAGTCCCACAATAGGAAAAAATGCCCGTCCGGTGTTTCCAGGTTTTCAATGGTGGTCTAACGTCAATCGGTTCATGATCTCAATCATAAAACAAAAGTGTTCAGAAGTTTTCAAATTTCATTAGTTGATACCAAACATTTATTTCATAATTCACTTGAAAAATTATTCTCATATTCTGTTTTCTCCTAAAAGAAAAAGATTCAAACGAGTTAAAATATGAAAATTATAATCATAATATTCGACAAAAATTCGATGATTTACTTGAGAATATTGATTTCACAACAGATCCGGGTCAGTTCAATCAAGGCGACCTGTATAGAAATAATGATGTTCCACCAAAGAAACTTAACAGAAACGAATTTGGAAGGAACGAAGTATGTCGTATTAACTATTTATTCGGTTTATTTCTCTAATTGCAATTTTTTGTTGTCATGGGCCGACATCGGATAGAGAAACATTGAAAGCCAGGAAACACTCACTGACCAGTGGATCGATGACCCTACAGAAGATTGAACCCAGAACTTTCAAACTACTGTAGTGAAATTTGATGGTGGTTCACTCTTCGTTTGCGATTACCATCCGTTGTAACATGTATTACTTGTTTCACTCCTGAACTCGATTGCACTCAAGTGATTACTTCATCTCACTACAACTCAGAAAATTTCCTCTCAACTTAGATACTAGAGAGTAGATAGTTTTGGTTAATATGGAGGATTTATGGACATTTTTGGGTCTCATGCCCTACATTACTTTTGGATCGTTGTGAGAGGTAATTTCCACAGTTCTACTAAGCATCCATAACCAAGGAAGTTTAATCTACCAGTTACCTACCGGTGGCATTGAAAGATGGCTATGGAATATCGCGAATTACCTGAAGTTAGACTTGCAAACCATTGGATGCCAACTCAGTGTTCTGAGGCTTATTAATCCATCTCCATATGACTTGAAGCTTCTGACTTCTATCCTCGATTGAATCTTGTACTTTATAACTCCTAGAAGTTCTTAAGATCAAACTAGTTCTCGATTCAAACTATTGGATCAAGCAATCTCAATAAACTTCTGTACTATTATTGCTGCTATTACACACAGGGTTCGCTTACATACCTATTTTACAATTAGTTCTGTGATTTGAATGAAATGTATCAATCACTGTCTAGAATGAGCCTGTGTATCTCGAACAATTACAGTCTGTATATTATAGAATCGTCAATCTGTAGAACTGTCATTATGTAATGTCCCATTCTTCTCAAGATGTCCGTAATTTCACCTTTTCATGATTATTTTCATTTATTTTTGAATATCAAAATAGAATATTACTCATTTTGTCTATGGGATATTATCGAATCAACAGCATGATCCTCGTATTTTTCTCTTGACGAAGTAATAAAGTATTCTGGTTGATGGATATGGCCTTTGGAGCCATGATAAGGTCGCAAAAACTCTTTCAACCTAAACCACATAGATTCAATATTGTTTGTACGCACTCCGGTTATTGGGTTCATAAGATATCACTTGTGGATAACGACACGATGCATATAACCAAGTCTATATAGGCATCTGTACGCTCTCCAATCAACCGTATATATTGTAGTACCTGGTTGCAGCTAGGGTTATTGGTGCTTTTATTATCTAGTTCGCAATAATTGTCCTGATTTGACTTAGGAATTATATTTAGGGTTTTCATCACGAACTGACATCAGCTATAATGCCAAAACTCTACTTAGCCGAATGGATGAAAGACTTTCGAGCCAAAATCCGAGATCTGTTATCTTATACTGATTGATTTGTCCACAAATTTTAGTCTCGCAGTTTTATTTGTTATAGCCGTTCAATTATCACATTTTGTATAAAATTCCCTGTGAACCGATCGTACGTTAGCATTAAGTACTGAAGTTGACACCGTGACCTTAAAATCCCCCAAACGCTTCTAATTGGCTCGTCCGTATATTAAAGTCTCACCTATATCATTTGTTTAATGAATAACAGATTTTGAATTCAATTTATCTGGCTAATGGGTTTCACATTTGACAGGAAATTTTGTAACTCTTTGAATGTAATAATAACACTTTAGTTAGTATATAGGCCCATGAGTTGTACACTACTGTGTGCTTATGTATACCATTTTTCTAAACCATTTAGCAAAGATCTCTTTGTGAAACATCCGTTTTTAAATTGACCCATATTAGAATACCCTGGAATTCTCAGTTTGATCATTTTGCAAATAAATTCTCTGTATTATAAATTAAGTTCAGTATGAATAAATTACTTTTTATTTCTAGGTATCCAAAGGTTCATTTTTTGAACAACCAATTACTATTGATAAAAGTTCACTGAACAAACCATCTTCGTCATCTCTAGATACTCATGGACAAAATCCCGACGTTATATATGCTAATCTTTCTAGTTAGTTTACTTGATTTATTACTTTTTTTTATTTTCAGAATGGGGGTTTGTGGAGATTGTAATAATTTAATAGTTAAATTCATGAGTCAATTTAAGTTAAACCACCATTGAAAACCTGGAAGTACTGGACGGTCGATTAGTCCTAATATGGGATTCCTCAGCAGTGCACATTCACGATCCCTCAGAGGAGGGACTCGAACCCAAAACCTTCGGCTTCGCGCGTGAACGCTTATCCTTTAAACCAATGGACTTCAATCGTGTCTGTTGTGAGATAGTAACTCACTGAAGATAATGGTGGACGGTGGCGCAATATCGTGGATTAATTTAAGTTAGACATTAACACCGTTATATGCCGGTCGGCTTGGTGGTCTATAAGTTAAGCGTTAGTGCGCGAATCTCTTGAGTGGGATCGTGGATACGCACTGTTAAAGAGTCCCAAACTAGGAAGAAACGGCAGTCCAGTACTTCCGGATTTTCCATGATGGTCTAGGTTAAATCGACTCATGAATTCAACTGCTAAGTTTTTTATTTGTATATTCAGTGTATGATTGTTGCTTAAATTTCATGTATTACTACCAATACTACTACTTCACAGTAGTGCATATTGAACTCTGTCTTGTCAACTTTGATCAATTAACTTTCATGAGAGTCTATATTATAACAAAAAATAATTTGAAATATATAATCTTCCCTATTCAGTCAGAATGAATAGTATAATTCTAATTTCATGGTCTGCGTTTCTGTGCAGTCAGTATTCACACTCTTGAAACTTGACCAAGGCACATATGCTGAGGTAGAAACTAGTAGCCAAATAATAATGCTTCAAATCTATACATATTTATAAATGACTACACAAATTTATAGATTGACATCCTGGACATTTTGATCTTGGTTAAATGAATTATTCACTTACTTGGACTAGTTCAGCTTACATTTTATTTATCATGTGCTTTTGCGATATCATGTAATCTGTCTGGCCTTGCTTATTACTACATATAAATATCTAATATACATTTAAGGGAATAGTTTCGTTCTAATTAGAATATTCAAACTCCGGAATTGTCAAAATCTTCTCCATGAAGCTTTCAGAACTTTAGGATCACTAGTGCAATTGGTTATTATGGCTAAACTACGCTTAAGATAAGGCTTCTGATTTCTTCTGTGAGTTTTCGGTTATTTGCTTGAACATATAAATATTGGTACAAAGGGGTACCAGATACATATGTGCCACACAAGTCACTTCGTTGTTGACTATGATCACCACTACAAGAAGGTTGCGTACCAGATATCAGAAGGCGATTGGAGGTTGTAGCGAGATATATTTGTTGGCGATCTCGTGGTATCGAAGAATACCGAGATCGTGCCAAAGGAATACAAGCGGAATCACTGAGCAAACGTAAGTGCATGCGAGATCACAATCAACGGAAGCTAGAATGTCTTTAGTACAGTTAAACAAGCAAGTACAGTAAAACAATCACTGGTACAATTAGTTATAATAATAATTGTTTCCATTAAAATGGTCGCGTTCTCTTGATAAAACTATGTCACTACATGTGTGTGGGTTATGATACTGCCCGGGTGCCCAAACTGAATCAGACAGTTTTCTCAGGGGGCTACACCCGGGGCCTTTGACCTAAAGGTCTGACCCGCAAGGCAGTAGAGCAACGTACGGAGATGCAGTCCCATGGTAGCCGGTGACGAACGATTGGTTTTTATGCCATTTGTTCACTTAGGATCCTGGAGCCCATGTACACCATTGGTTTGGAATGAAGGATTTCTAACTAACCTAGGTGCACTCTCCATGTCCACCAAACCTGTCAGAGCGCCGGACATTCGCATTTCATCCTCTCAATTTCGTAAACAACAGTAATGTCACGAGAAGGTAGTGAGTAGGACTTCCCTGACAGTGGCTATATACGCAAGAGCCGATTACTCTCCATCTTCGGCCATACCAGGGCATTTAGGGGCAAGTTATCAGTACACTTAATTGACCAGATAATACTGAACGCATATTTTCTTAGACAATTTAAAATAATCAGTTAAATATGGGAATTTCATACGATGGCTTATTATGGATTTCAAGTAAATTTACAAACAATAACCAGAAAATTTGACCAGTATAATATTTTAAGCGTTTATAAAATCGATCAATCAAATAGGGTAACAATAATGTATACCCGTATAAGGATTACGAGAAACGCTCTAATATACATATTATATTAGTTGTTTAGATTTTCCCATTGGTGTTAAGAACTTTAATTGATCATTGTCTTTTGATATATATACATCCTGTGTGTATGGCCAGTAAGTCAATTATATTATTGACTTTATCTATTTACTGATCAAGTCTAGAAATTGACTAGAAAGTTAACAATCGAATAACCTAACTAAACGTTGTTTGTACACTGATATAGGCATTCTTGAATAGATCGAACCTACTGATCAACAATAAGATGATTTAATAATTTTCATTAATGGCAACTACTAGTTTATTCAACTGAAGATCAATAATTTCTGTTTATTGACCTGAGGTTACTAGACAAAAATAATAAATCAGTCTATAAGATTGTGAATCTTTATCGCCTGAGTTACTTAAGACATGTTTTTTTATATTCTCAGTCATTGCTCAGTTAAATGGGGGACTTTCTCTGTTGAAGGAATAGGTTAAAAGAAAGTTAGGTGCTGTCAATTGAATACATGACACCAGTTTACGAAGTCATTGGCTGTTAAAATTTTTGAGGAGACGCAGAAAATTCCGCGAAAAAAGCCTAAAGAGGCCCTGAAAACGCTGAGAAACATGTTACCTAATCAGCATTCAATAAAAGTATCTCAAAAACATCTAGAAAGGGAAGAGTCACACATCACTTTCTGATTGGGTAATTACCTATCTTGCTCCTATGTTTAGAAGGGTTCCAGAACTTTGCAGAAGCCTAAGGCCACCTGAGTTGCTATGAATACCCTCGGTTTTCTGTTCATAAACTAGCACTAGGGTAAAACGTTTTATCCATATTTACCGTCTTTTCTCTTGTATTCAAGTTGCCGTGCATATTTGTCCTAGGGGTTACTAGAAGAGTTTAGGAAACCGAATCAAGCGTTCGATTGGAAGATTTATCATAAATAAGCCCTGTTCCTAACTTCAGACTACTTGGATGTGATTCATCGTATTATCGTGATCAAATGACATAATTCAAAATCGGTCACTATTAAATTCACTCTTTGTCTTAAAATACTTCTCCTTTTTATTCCACCAGTTCATTCTCGGTCATTCCCGAATCTTATTTACTTTTAAAACCACGCTTACTCTGTCATTTGTCTTAATAACTTTATCTCACTATGCTGATAAAGTACGCTAACCTGGAATAATGCACATCTATTTCATGTTCTACACCTCTAATGACTCACAGTCTACTGACTTGGACTGTGAGTTGGTGTCTGAAGAAATCTTTGTACGGATTCAGAAAGCTCGTTTGGCTTTTACCAACTTACGTCACCTATGACGAGGGCGAGATATCCGTCTATCAACAAAAGGACGAGTATACTGCGCGGCAGTCCATTCTGTTTTAATTTACGGCAGCAAAACATGGTCATTAGGAGTAGAAGACACTCGTAAGCTACTAGTATTTGACCACAGATGCCTTAAAAATATTGCTCGCATCTGTTGGGATCATCGGGTAAGTAATAGTGAGGTTAGACGCAGGGTATTAGTGAATGATGGAAAATCAGTTGATGGGGTTGTGAATCTTCATCGACTGAGATGATTGGGCCACGTGTTGCGTATGCCTGAACACCGATTACCACGACGTACAATGCTGACTGGTGTTGGCGATGGTTAGAAGAATGTTAGGGTCGGCCAAACCAAAACGTGGCATCAGTGCCTAAAGTCACTAACTTCCAGTCTGAGCCACGTTGGTAGATGCAGACTACTTGATTGGGGTTCACGTGACTATCGTAACCAATGGTTGGAGACTGTGGGTGACATGGCTCAGAATCGATCACAATGGCATCATTGTATACACTTTCTGTCTTCCTTTAAACTATGAGATTAAAATTGCTTCACATCTTTCTTCCTATCAACTATTTCCTGTACTGTATATCCTTATATTCGATCTTTCTTTTATATATTACTACCATAGAAGTGACTAGTTCTATGAATCTTGTGTTCATTTTGTTGTGTTAATGTGGTGTGGCAACTTGAACCGATGCATATATGTGCCTGGTTCTACGTCGTAGCTAACTGACTGACTGAGTCCACTGACTTTCATTTAAATCTTCGTTAATGTCTTTTTCTTATCCTTTTTTTAAACTTATTTTAAGGACCCTCCATGCAAGAAACTGAATTATTCAGTGGAACACATCCATCTGATAATAATAATAATCACCATAATTACCATTATAATTCTAAAAGAGAGACAATAATATCAAATTGTTCTTCTATTATGGAACAAAATAAAATACAACCAATTAAAAAGTCATTATTACCACAAACTAATACAATGACAAATAAATATAAATTAAATTTATATGATTCTTCAAGACGAGTAAGTGATATTGATTTATTGAATGATTCTTTTACTTCATCAATGATAATCTTCATCATATAATCTTGTGTAGTGTTTAACATTGTACAACATAGATTACATTTACTTAAGGTAGCTATCAGAACTCAATAGTTGAGTGGATAATACAATGGTGTTTAAAGTAAACGGTACTGGATTCAAGTTCCCTAGTGAATATCAAGTCTGAGATGCAGATACATTCAACTGATGATTGCGAAATGGGATAAATTGTGCATCCTGAATTCCATCGCTAGCCATCTTTCCTTATAAAGTTTGTGACTTAAAGCAATATCTAGGTAGACCGCATAGGATGCACATAAGCCAAAAATTTTATTTATTTATTTATTCATTTAAACACATCAACATTGGTACAAGAAGATATCAAATAGATATGTGCCACATAAATCATTCAATTTATGTGAGGGCTGGGGTATTGCCTGGGTGCCCAAACCGAGTTAGGTGGTTTTCTCAGAGGGCCACACTCGGAGCCTTTGATCTAAAGGTCTGATCCACAAGCAGTGGAGCAACGTAAGGAGATACAGTTTCATGGTAGCCGGTGACCAACGATTGGTCCATACGCCATTTGTTCTGTTGGGATCCTGAAGCCCATATGCATCATTAGTTTGTAATCATGGTTTTCCAACTCACCCAGGTGTACTCCCCGTGTCCACCAACCCTGTTAAAGCGCCGTACATTTTCATTTAATCCCCTCACTTTCGTAAACAACAGTAATGCCACGAGAAGGTAGTGAGTAGGACTTCCCTGACAGTGACTATATACGGGTGGCCATGTGAGAGCATTTGGAGAAGGAGAGTTGACTCTCCCGATTTTCAGCCGTACCAGGGCATTTGGGAGCATATGCCAACAAGAGACTGATCAACTGCAGCTCTAAACAACAATTTGAAGACACAAGTAAACAATACTAAGTGAATTACTTAGAAAACTATTGAACATCAAGAAATATATTGAAAAACTGTTTTATTTTTGTATAGAACTTTGTTACAAGCGAACATTCGTTCTCTCAAAATAGTCTAAGGTTTATATAAACTTAGTTTTATAAATTGCCATATATTCAAAATATTTTCCAATTTTTTGCTTCAATTCTTGAAAATTATTTGATGATCTTGTTGTTGTTTCACAATTCTTTTTCAACCTGAATGTTCTACTAGAACTGTAGTTAACATACGGTACATTACATGGTCATTCATATCAGTAGTAAACTGGGAATCGAAAGTGACGATGAGTGAATACATATGTTTAGTGCTTTTTATAACCACAAAAGGTTGACAATCATCTTGTCAGAAGACCATACTCAAAGCCGTTAATGTTCTAACTGATTTTCTTCATCTAATTGAAATAAGATGTTTTCATGAATTCTTTATGCGAATCAACAAGCTGAATAGTTGATTCCTTGTATTCATTAGAAAATTTGTATTTTAATGCTTTTAGATAGATAACACTATAAATCATACATTGATTGATCCCTCATTAATGATCAACATCATATTTGTCTACTTGTCAGTATTGATCACATTCTATTGATCAGTACTGAGGGCTGACTTTTCAGTGATCATTAGATCTAGATATCTCATTCCTACAGAAGATCAGCCGTCGCCTGAATATCTCTGTGGTAATAGCTCAGACGATCAAATTGATTGACATGAGTTTAAATCTCATAGAGGATTATTAGTTCGTTCAAAGTTACATGGATGCCTTAGTAACAGGTCTCAACTATCATTAAATATGGATCAGTACAGGACTTGCTGCCAGATACTTTCAATCATCTAACAGAGTGTGAATTTGTATGTAAAAACATTTTGGTACCATAGGAGTTTTATTATTTAATTCTTTTTGTAAATAATACAGATTTTTTACATGATAGTTATGAATTTATTCTTTTCTCTCTTTATTTTGTCTCGCCATTCTCATTTTGAAAAACAAAATAACTCTTCCACAGTCATCTTTAAATCAAGACAATATCAACTCAGCTGGATCTCTTGAAAGTATGGTAAGAACATTTAATGATCATTTGTTTTGTTTAAAAAATGATTTTTGGCTCAAAATTAATCGTTAACAGACATAAACATGGTGAGACTATAATTTATGGACGAACTAATCAGATTTACGATAGTAGGTCTTAGATTTTGGCATGAAATTCACTCACTCATTTGTCCAAATACTGTCTTGGCATTTTATCTGATGTAAATACGTGATGAAAACCCTAAATCTAGTTCTTAATCCTAAGCATCAACTGTAAATCATAATCCTGATTCTTTAAACTTCTTTATAACCTTCATTTAGCCCTAGTAAGTAGGTAGACACTCTCAAGGTCACTTTGGCGTCGCTCAAAGGTCGTCCATAGATTATAATCTCACCATGAACATAATGATTTGATTTGTTGTTGTATGGAATTTTGTTTTTTTCACTATACACAATTAAGTATTTATTAACACTTGGTTCGAATCCCAATATCTACATCAACACTGAGATGTAGATTTTTCTAGCTGAACAGTACTAAATGAGATCAAATATTCATCTCAATTTACAATGTTGGCTACAATTCATCTATTGTCTAAGTGTTTTGAATTGGTTATATTAATCTAAATGACTACCTCATGTAATTTTTGGATGAACTAATCACTAAACAATACAGTACAATACAATAATGTCTGAAGTTTAACTGTACACCCATTGATGAATATGAGTTTGTACAATTTACTCCATTCAGTACTTAAATCTACCTTAAATTCAAACAAGTTAATGAGTTTTTGGTTGTCGTTGTTGAAAAACTAAGCGTATCTTGAACGGGTGATTCGTTTTGTTATCTTTTAACAACTCGTACAAAGTTTCAAATAAAACAAGCTTTTAATAAATTTGGCAAAGTTGTAAACTAGACATTTCTTAATTTGATAAGTTAAAAAACTAACAGTATAAGGTTGTGGAGACTGTTAAGTTTTTTTTATTGGGACCGATGCTAAACCACCATTGAAAACCTAGAAGCATTGGATGGCCGTTTCGTCCTAGTATGAAACTCCTCGGCAGTGAGCATCCACGATTCCGCACGCGGGATTCGTTGGATGGCGGCTTTAGAGATTAAACGTTCGCACGCGAGACCGAAGGTTCTAGGTTCGAGTCCCTTTGATATGGGATCGTGGATGCGCACTGCTGAGGTGTCCTATACTGGGACGAAACTGCCGTCCAGTACTTCCAGGCTTTCAGTGGTGGTCTAACATCGATCAATTCATGATCTCAATAAAAAAAAACTTAGAAAACTATGCTAAATATGATTGTGTGAATCTTCCAATTGATGTTTAGGACTACAATCAATCAATCTAATTATGCTTTTATATACCATGTTTCATAGCCATAGAAAAATACAAAACAAATTACAGTGAAGTATAGTAGCACGCGAAAAGCCTGTCTACTTTACAAGTGACATAATTCCAAAAATGTCAAGCCGGTTGTCTTAATATGTGCCGAGACTTCGCCAGACAATAACCCATCAGAGTTGATGAAATTTCCATGATAAATAAAGCTGTCAACTCTCTAAGATTCTTGACTACTTATGATCAATTTAGGGGATGACTTAAACCATTCCTCAGCCAATATTTAGCATTACTGGGGCGAGTGGTAACTCGTTATGGTTCACACATTCTTCAAATGCCCCCAACTAAAGTATATCAGTCAGTATGAATAGATTTCTTGGTTTGTATCCGCTTGGGAATTTTGATTTATTATTGAAAACTGGTGACTGTTATATTCATTCAAAATATTGGATATAATATTATCTTATAGTTTTCGTTCCATGTTATGTTTCGCTTGACAGGTTGGTGTAAAGTACGTCAACTTAGTTTGAAACATTTACATTAGGTCTACCGTTATTTGCTCCACAAATTACCGACACTATGTAAAATCCAATGTTGCTCTAATAATAGACACTATTTTAAACATTGTCGACTAATATTTACAGACACATCATAGATCTTGATTCATAATAACAAACAATTATTCTAACAATTTATTAGCTGAATTCATGAGTCAGTTGAAGCTAGACCACCATGAAAAACCTGGAGGCACTGGATGGCCGTTTCGTCTTATTACGGGACTTATCAGCAGAGCGCACCCAAGACCCCGCCTCGCGAGATTCGAACCCAGGAGCTATCACTCGCGCGCGGACGCTTAACCACTAGACTACTGAGCCGGTATCCAACGATGTTAATGTCTATCCACGAAAACGAGCCACCATCCACCATTGTCATCAGTGAGTTACTATCTCACAAGAGACCCGGTTGAACTCCACATGTGACGGTTTCTCACTAGAACTCCAGGAAATACCTCTTGGAGACCATTACTAGTGAGCATACGATGAATATAATCAGAGAAAGGTTTTTGTGGATATTATAGTAATTTAAATTTTAAATTCATAAGTCAATTGAAGCTAGATCACCATGAAAAACCTGGAAGCGCTAGACGGCCGTTTCGTCCTAATATGGGTCTCCTCAGTAGTGTGCATCTACGATCCCCCCTCGCTTCCAGGTTTGCTATGGTGGTCTAGCTTCAATTGACTCATGAATTCAACCATTAAATTACTAATAATATCCACAAAAACCCTTCTCGGATTATAATTATTCTAACTTTTATGATTTGTGTTAGTTATCAAAATTATCACTCTTATTAACACTTTAATCATAGTTCACTAATCAAGATCAAAATACACCTGATGAATATTTCATTGCTACACCAAGATTATCTTCACGTAAAGATATTGGCAAAAATAGTGATATTGAAAATGGTGATGAAATTATTATACCAAGAAAGAAAGAAGATAAAATCAATTCATTAAGAAATGTTCTATTACGACAAAGGTAGGTGAATAGTTTCACTCAGTATCAATGACATTGTTCTCTAATGGAACATCTTCGACAAATATAACTATTGTATTCAAAAGTTTATCGATTAATATAAATGGAAATTTTAATGTGTAACAATTGGAATTCTGATCAGTTAATCATTCAGTTATGAACAGTGTAAAATCTGATATGTATGGGTATCAGTTTAAGTTGCCACGGTACATCAACACCCTTTAGATGAAATTATTATCAGGGCAAATTCCATGGTAATTAAAGTAGCAACAATAATAGTGGTAGAATAAAAGATAAGACATAGGCCACGTGATTCGAGAAAAATGAATGACATTGGAAATAAAAAGTACATGATAGTCTTAAAATCCATAATCTAAGGAAAGATAAAGGATGTGTGCATCTATATTATTTCACTCCATTTTGAACTGCATCTAACATCTTCAGCCATTGGTTACTATTATTCTGCGTCCATTAACCAGGTTGTTTGTATCTACTATCATGGATTATAGTTGTAACATGCTGTGTATACATAATTGGGATAAACGTTTGTAGAAATCGTTTATTTTGATAAACTGATATGTTTATCCTGTAATAACATCAACCAAAGAACTACTAAAAGTCAGTGCGCATTCCATAGCTACCTGTTCAGCTATGCACCTCTACCATTGTATGCTCATCATCTTAATCTGATGTCAACCCGTAAGGATATGTAAATTTAATTTCAACTATCTCCACAAACTATCATCTTTATAGTAATCGTATGCATAATACTAAGTGCGATGACCTATCTCAAAATTACTGCTGAGAAACTGTGACTTTTAGAGTTCAGCCATTTAGAGAGATGAGATAGTTATCACGGAACTTATGCGATGATGGTTTTATTATATATCATGAATTGATTAAAATAAGAAATCTTGGCAATTGGATTCTGATCCACTGGTCAAAGGGTAGTGACGCTGATTGGTCACTGAGTAGTTACTAGTGTTATATTTGTCTAGTTATTAGTATTGATCGATTTTTGTCGGCCATGTTTCAGTGTAGCCACGGATCTGGGTGACTCAATATTTTGTCTAGTATGTTTTGATATTAGGTGGAAAGGGATAATCATCAGGAAACTAGGGTCTTGATTTTGTGTTAGGGCTCACTAGTAACTCGTACCCATCATCCTGACCGAAACTATTCATTGTGCTGAATTCATATCCATATCATCCGGTCTTACAGACGGAAAAAATCGACCAAATATGACCCTAATTGGTCCGAAATAAATGCAAATGTCTCATTCCCACAGGAACAATTTAGTTCTGTCGTCCAAAATCTCGAGGCTAGGTGGCCCTAACTCGAATTCATCAGAGAATATCACTTCCGACCGACTACACAATCTACATGTTCTGACGTTGTGTGCTCATTCTTGGTGGTCCCTATTCTAGATAGATACAGCTGCTTATTGCTTCCCGATTTTCAATCCTTATCTAACCAAAGTCATTTCATGACGTAAAATCAAAAAAATCCATTGATATCCGATGACATAAACTATAATTTCATTTCAGTACATTTATTTTGCATGTATCTCTTCTCTTCACCTCTCTTCTCAGTTTAACAGATTCATCAGTTTACAATCAAACTAATGATCGTTTATATAACGGAAATCAATTACAAGAAACAAATACTGTTATAGCTGAACGAGTTCGATTAATGACAATTAAACAACAATTAGCTAAAGAAGCAGCTAGCACAAGTGCACGTAAGTATACAATGATGTTATTGTTACTTTCTTTCATCAATGTTCTTTTATTAGGATGAAACAGCCATCCAGTAATACCTCCAGGTTTTCAATAGTAATCTAATATTGATCATTTGGTCATAACTTCAGTTAAACTCATCAATCTCCACAACTCTATACTGAATGTCCTCATGTTTAAAATACAGTTTTCTTTTCTCACATTAAAGAACTGATATTTTCATTTTTTAGATCATTAAATCTTGTCCAACTTAGCAACTAAACCAATCTCCACAAAACCCCTTTATATAAATCATATTTAGTTAGATGTTACATAGTTATACTACTTTTCTACTGACTGAAACGAATGGTAATGAGTTCGAGTACTAATGCAAACAAGAAAATATGTGAATGTTCAATGAGACATTCGTCTTAGATTCATCATTCAATGTTTCAGGAGAAAATGACTAAATTTGAATCGGATACAAACAAATTCCCTTAGTTCTAAACATAAAGATTTTGGACTTCACTACAATTTACTGATGGATAGTGATTAGATCTCATCGAATGATCAAAATTCAATAAATCTGTTTTATTTTACATTTGTTGCTCATTTTTATGGTGAGACCATAATTTATGGACGAATCAATCACGTATAAGATAACAGGTTTGAGATTTTGGCGCGAAATTCATTCACCCATTTGGCTAAATGGAGTCTTGGTATTATAGCTGATGTCAGCTCATGATGAAAAACCCTAAATCTAATTTCTTACCCTAACCGTCAACTGTAAATCATAATTCTAATTCCTCACATAGGTTTATAACCCTTATTTGGTCCTGGTTATTCGATGAACACTCTCAAGGTCAGTCTGGCGTCGCTCTAAGGTCGCAACTAAGTTTTATATCTTATATATCACAGCTATTTGATAATCACTCATTGGAAACTCATCCGGATCAATTAAATTTAGTTTTGGTTCAACCTCTTAGACCATGTACAAGTCGAACGATTTATGAGACATTAATTTATAATGAAAAAAAATCCGTTTTATTGTTTCTAAATAGTTTTGATGTTACAGATACTTGACACTGTTCATTTATCAGAATGAAGGTTTGTGGGAATTGTAATAATTTAATGGTTGAATTCATGAGTCGATTAAAGCTAGACCACCATAGAAATGCTGGAAGCACTAGGTCGCCGTCTAGTCCTAGTATGACACTCTTCAGCACTGTGCATCGACGATCCCTCACTAAATGGGCTCGAACTCAGGACCTCCGGTTTCGCGCGCGAACGCTTAACCTCTAGACCACTAGGCCGGCATCCAACGAATGATGTGTACGGGATTATGGATGCGCGCTTTTGAAGAGTCCTATACTAGAACGAAACAGTCGTCCAGTGCATCTAGGTTATCCAAGGTTCACTTGGATTACTACAATTCACGATGAAAATCACGAACAGGAGTTTTAGAAATAACCTACTAGAAGACATTTTTAAATTTATTTACGTCGTTTGTAGGTACTTGATAAATATAAATGCTACTTTTATCAACAATCAATATAGACTGTAAAGCTATTGGTAATGAAAGATTGAGTAAAGTCATTGAACACTTACTTCTTGTTAGTTTGTGTTACATCCTCAAGAAATCATTAACTAACTAGCTAGTGTGTGAATTTGAATCATCAGTTTTTCCCATGCTGATCATCGTTCATGTTTTCTGTAATACAAGATACTATATACTAATTTGTTCCTGGGTCCTTTAGTATATGAAGTTGTCACGCTTTTCCGAAGATCATTGTCAAGGTATTTCTATTCATATGATACTTGCTCGAACTAATTTTCTTCGTTCCCTATCAAAACTCCTTTCTTTCAAGAATTTTGTTTGGTGTAGTTGGGACTATAAGGAGACTATTTTAGTTATATCCACCTATTGGAGTGTAGTTAGGAGTTATTGCTTTTCTTAAAAACTTTTTCAGTTTGAGACATCTTAGCGTTGCGAGCCGGCTTTCCCTTTTCTATCCAATGTCAACCTGTAAAGGAAAGTAGCTACGAAACTTTTAATAAACATCCACATACTATCGAACTATATAATAATCATATGTCCTCACTAATAAATGGTTTCGTGACAGATTCCTATGAGTTCTATTAAGAAATGATGATTTATTGAAATTTGCTCTGACAACATTAGATGATCGTTTCTCTATATCATCAATGGAAAATATGACTCATTATAAGTGTGATGAAACATCCATCCGGTTTTCCCCTGTTATCACTTGGTCTTACTTACTTACTTACTTGCGCCTGTTACTCCCAATGGAGCATAGGCCGCCGACTAGCATTCTCCAACCCAACACTAACCAACGTATCGAAACTTCACTTTCTTTGCTTTCCAATATTTCCCTTTCTCATGATCAATATAATTTAGTAAATCTTAACTACAAATCTTATATTAACCAATTCATACATTTAAAGTATTAACTTTCGTGTTTATAATTGAAATGAGATTGATACTATAATGGAAATCTTCTTTCTTATATTTCAGGTCTTAATGCACGTGAACATCCATCTAATTATAATAATGTATCTAGATAAAAGAATGTTTTGAAATAAACATTCGAATTCAATAGAACTTCCAAAACCCAATAACATATCATAGTCTTCTTTTTCTTTTTTTTGTTCTTTTCTTTTTGAAAGAAAGTTGTTTTGTATCGAATTTCTTTGTATTGTTGATTTTTCTTTAGTTGCTATGCCGGAAAAAAACAGTAATCAGGTTACATTATAGTACTATCAAAACAAACATCGTTTTTTTCTCTACCTCATATTAATTTGTTTTTAATCTCTATATTAATCTCAATCATTTTATTCTACCTATTCATTGTTTTGACTCTATTAACAACGCATTTCAATTTGATAATTAACAAGTTGTTAATACATAATATGAAAATATTTTTGTCGATTATTTAATATTACTTGTTAGTAGTATAATTTAAATAAAGTAATATATTATCAGAAGCGGGGTTTTGTGGAGATTGTAGCAATGTCAATAGTTGAGATCATGATTCACTTGAAGCTAGACCACTATGGAAAACCTGAACACACTGGACGGCCGTATCGTCCTATTGTTAGACTTCTCAGCAGTGCAATTCCACGATCCAGACTAGCGAGATTTGATCCTAGGACTTATCATTCTCGTGCGCGAGCGCTAAACCACTGAGTCGGCATCCAATAGTGTTAATGTCCTACTTCAACCAATCCATGAAATTGAGCGACACATACAACATTGTTTTCAGTGAGTTTCTATCTCACAACAGACCCAGTTGAACTCCACTGGTCATTGCTTCTCACTAGAACTCCAGGAAATACTTCATGAAGCCAGTCGCTAGTGAACATATGTTGATTAGTATCAGAAATGGTTTCTAGTAGTATAGATCATGAGTTAATTATAGCTAGACCACCATGAGGACTCCTATATTGCGGTGAAACGGCCTTCCAGTGCGCCCAGTTTTCCTATGGTGGTCTAGCCTTGATTGATTCATGAACTTAGCTATTGAAGTAATATATGTTCATTGTATAATTTAAGAGTGATAGTTTTTTGCATCGAAACGATTAGGCCTCCTAATTTTGACATTCTTTTTTTTTCTTACCAGGAATAACAGTCAAGTGAAATTGTTTTTGATGAAAAAATGGTGATATTTTAATTATCATGGGATAATATTATAGATACTTAATTCATATCTCAGCTGATGACCAATGATTTCAGTAAATGGTACGTCGTGTTTCGAACATACTCTATCGCATATGATCCCATTTAACTCGGGTTTTTAAACATTTGCGCCCATATCTTTCAGCACTGTGAGGCGTGTTACGTAGAGGGACTGTTTGCTTAATGTTTATCAGTAGTTTGAAGATATGTACAGTATATTTAAAGTCACGCTTTGAGAAGTATCGAAACGTTGCATTCCATAGCCATTTCCATATAGACTGTCATACTGCTCTCAATGGATGATGAAATAAGTTGTAAAGCTACTTGTACGAATGAACTATCGCCAATCACTAAGTCTTCAATGCTATTTAATACTGTTAACATCGAAATTTAGAGAAACGTAATACAGAAAGCAGACGCACTGTGGCCAATATAAGCGTTCTTGTTGATTGATATAAATTAGGGTAAAAGTATTTAATGCAGCTTATTTTGTCTACATGCAATTAGGAAATGAAAACACATATAACTACAGCAAAGAAGAACTGCCTGTCTTCTTCGTACTGCCTCGTAATCATTTGCAGTTTGTAGTGTGTCAGTGATTGTACACTGCTTTAGTGAAGTCAAAACTACGTTCGGAATGCAAGCTTCTATTTAAAAGTAACTCGGATATCTGAGAAAATGTGCTCATAACAGCTATCATTGAAATCCTAGTATCCTACAGCTTACCTTACACAGTGCAGCCAGAGAAGTTAGATCACTTTACTATATCTCGCCACAGATTAGAAGATTATTTGATTTGTAATATTTGAACACGAATAAACGGAAATGGAAATGATATGCCCCTATTTTTTATTCCACAAGGTCAGGACAAATCCGAAGGACTTAAAAACAAACACAACCTCGGTTTGTGTTTTTGTCAGTCTACTTGAAACCAGGCGCAATGAAGCAAGAATTATCATTTCCGACATCCTTGTAAGCAATTGTGGCTGGCTTTCCTCATTCTAGGTGTTCTTCCGCTGGCTTTTTGGTGTCGTTGCACCACTTTTTCTGTTAGTTTGATGAAACTCCGCAGTTTATGTGATACTCGGAGTGTTAATGCAAATGTTTCTGAATCAGTTTCTTTTTCCCATATTTTCCTATTGCTACTCAGGTTATTGTATTCTTTCGTGAGTGCTTACGTGCTTTGTATTATTAAATGTCAATTCACTTTGTTTTGAATGTTATCTTGTGAATATCAGAAATCACAACAAGTGTTTTCTGGCCAAAATAAATGTTGTTTCCACCTTGGATTTTCTAGCTGCCCGTATGTTCGTTTCTAACTGTTGTTTATGTTGTCGAGAGCGATGAAGGAAAACGATCTCTGGTTTCTTATTCTCTTGAGTATTATAAATAACACTCTGCTGTCAACTAACCAAACCAATAATGAGTTTTCAGTTGTTCTGCATTCTTAATATTATGAGATTCAGGCATCTGACAACCTGGGACCAGGCCAGAGATGCAATCAGTGTGTTTCAAATTTGTCATCGAAAATATACCATATAGCATTAATAGATTAACTGGACCCATTACGTACTGCGTGTAAGGAAGTTGAACAATTAAGTGCCGGATACCTGCTACCGATATGTAACGTGTCTGTTGTTTTGGTCATAGAAGCAAACCTGAGGGCCATGGTTAGAGAGTGAAGGGGTAAATAGTTGTTATTATACTTGATCGATGAAGTGATACACAGTAGGCGCATAATGTGGCGTCGATCCACGTCTGACTATGATCACCACAACAAGAAGATTGCGTACCAGAACAGGCTAAAACTCCAAGTAAACCAGGAATCAGAAGGCAATTGAAGGTTGTAGCAAGATATATTCGTTGGCAATCTCGTGGTATCGAAATAATGCCGAGATCATGCCAAAGGAGTACAAGTGGAACTGTTGTGGCATTGGACCATAACCACACAACTCTCAAAGCTGAACACGAGACTACTCGGAAAATAAATATTCAATATTTAACGCGGATAAATACCTAACGATGGAAAAGGCGGCAACAATGAGTTGAATTAATTGGAATTGATCAGATGGCATGGCTCGGTCATACAGGCGTGGTCCCTGCGGAATATTACCTTATATCTTTTATCCATATTAAATATATCGTCCTTTCTCTAGCCTAAGCTTGTACTCCATCATGTATTGGTGATTGTTACGATACAGTGAATTGGTGTAGACGATGGTATGATTTCCAAGTAAGATCTTATAGATTAGGCAGTTATATCATGACAAATCTACAATTTTAGGACTAGGTCTATTATTAGAGAAGTACTGATATCATAGTAGACTATGATTCTACAGAACTACTGAGCAAACGTAAGTTCGTGAAAGGTCACGAGCTACGGGAGAATGTATGTGTTTTGGTACAGTTAAACAAGCAAATGCGATTAAAACAATCACTGGTACAATTAATTATAATAATAACTGTTTCCATTACACCAATCGCGTTCTCTTGATAAAAGTAGGTCACTACAGGCGCATGACTGAAGAGATGAAATCATATCGACTAAGTGCTGAAATGGTGTAACAATGTACAGATTTCAGCTTTCTTATTCATACTATTTCTGGATAAACTCCTTGCGGTTGTAGTGTTTCGTGCGACCCGTAAAATTCGATTTCGACAAAATTCGTCGTCGCAGCATAGCTATCCCTCATATGGTAAGTCCGCTCAATTTTCCAAAATTGACGTTAAGATCCTACTAAATGCACCTACTAAGCTATCTCTATTCTGTATTTCAGGTAATCGATGAAGACAAGTCACATCATGTACATTTGCTGTGTATTGCCGTACTACTCTAGTTTTTTAACTGTTATATGTCTTTTCAAAATGAAGACGTTTTATCATATTCAGTAAATACGTACCGATTTACTATGAAGGCAATCAGGAGGGTCGTGACGTGTTTAACGCGAATGTAGTCGTATGCTCACTAAGAAGCTAAGCGAGCGTGTAGACCGGTATACTGTACCGTATAAAGTGTGCTCATGTTACCAGTATTCCAGCAGTCTATGAAAGACATTGTTCGCAAGTATCAAGGCGGCCTACTTAAATATCTGGGCCAACTGATCCTGCCATCTAGAAATTCCAATAAGTTATCTGTATCCTTGGTTGTCTTAACAGATCATTATGCCCATTAATCTCATTACCTATTCAGGTACGTTTGTGAAAAGTTTACGACATTTTGCTATACAAGTTCCAGTGATGTACAATCGCAGATATAATGATGGCTGGCGGTGTGCATTGAAACGAATGAACATTAATCAGATGTCGACTTCTGAAATGCTAATATCTAACTGCCGATCACTCAATATTTATCGTTCATATCGATCAAAAAAAGCGGAAACTCGCTGAAGTACTGTGTGTTGTGAATTCTATATTGTACCAAATATATAATTTTGAATAAGAATAATAATAGATAAACAAATAAATAAGGTATACAAGAGCGGAACCGTGCTCCAGATTTACGGATTTATTCAGTAATTATCTCATAGTCAATGGAATATTAAACAAACATTTACACCAGATTTCCATTTACAACTTTCATATTGATGTTAAATTATTGTCCATGTTATTTCTTTAAACTACAGTATAAAGAAGTAACTCATAATTAGTGGAAGTGGTTGTGAGGCTAGAACTAACGTCCAGACTGATTTTTAGAAACTTTGGAGAAAGTGCCATAATTGTGACGATGAAACACCTTACAAGAAGATCCGTCAGGAGTCGCTAATGTTCTATTTTAAATAAACGAATAGGTTTGGTTTTAGTCAAAAATGTGGAATAAGTCAATGTAAAAATTGTCATTTACCAGCATGTTCATGAATATTGATCAAAGGTTAGGCCAACTATTACGACCTGTGCAAAGCATAGTATGTGCTTAATATTGCAGTGTACAGCGTTTATCCTTTTGCTTCCATTTATGTATTCTAACTCACTTGCATTTCGTTTTAAGGGAAGACATACATGGATAGTGTTAAAATTTTTCAATGTTTATCAACAGCCAGCTGTATTTAATTAAGACGTAGAACACTTCTCTTCTAGGACTGTACACTGCTGCTTTCCAGGAAGGTAACAATACAGCCACTTGTTCATCTAACTGTCGATGTTAACGCTGGGGAAATTGTTTAATAGCAAGTGTCTCGAAATATGGTCAGAGCCAAATGCACAGTCTACAAACGCATACCCAACATCCTTGCCACGCTTTTTAATTGAACACTATTTTATAGTGTACTACAACAGAAACGTCTAAGCTAGTTTTTTCTATTTGTGAACAAACTGATTTGCATCAATATATTCATTAAAAACACGCTGATATGGGAGTTGCTATAGTTTCTCTGTCGTTTCTGGTAAAGACTAAGTTATTACAACAGGTTTATATCACTATTGTCTTACGTTTAATTTATAAACGAAATCAATCAATGATGTGTTTGGAAGAGGGGAAATATAATAAAGATGATATATCATCATCATATCCTTCTGATATTTCATCTACTGCACAATTTCTAAGCTCCCAACTTCAGCTTCTAGGAGCTAGTTACACTGTAATGCATACACAGTCTCACACATTGTTCTCTGGTTTCAACGACAAAACACACTAACGGAAATGAAATATTTGGCAACCCGAATAATTAAACTGATGTCCTACATTGCTTCATTGAAACACTTTGATTACATCAATTGAACCAAGTGCACTAAACTAAAAAGGTGTCATGGTTATTGTTTCATTCGTGAGACATTTGTTGGAAAATAGTTGACTATAGATAATTAGGCCCACAAACCTCAAGAAACAAACTATAGGCCAGTAAGACCAACATAACAAAGGAAAAACGATAGTTTCGAGACCGAAGACAAGAGTCACTTATGTGTCAAAACATAGTTTACAGCACAAAAAACCTTTTTTAATAACAGCATTGCCTGACGGTTTACTTCTTAAACAATCACGACCTTTGCTAAAATTTCCATGACTTAGGATATTATTCCATCAGGTGATGCATGTCCAACGAAACAAAGTCTGTATTGGTAAATAAAACTTACAGCCATAGCAAAGTTAACAGAACATTCTAGTTTTTAATAGCAATTATATCATAATATGACAAATTCATTGGCTACGTGGGTGAAAACATGGCCGTTATTCTGGCCTGCATTATGACAACGTTGAGTATATATCCACCCATCTAAAGACAAAACAGGAGGGCATGAAAAGCTAAAAAAATGAACAAAATATGTACCGTATATGGGTTTGCCCACCGAGTCACCAACTCACAGGGCCTACTACTGGGTGGCGCGGCGTCAAATGACACATTCAAGGAAAAACTCGACACACAGAAGCTTAGTGGAAAAAATATTAAACGATATAGATTTCCTTCAATATTACACATAGCTTAGTTTGAAGGAAGTTCGAACGCCGACGGCAAGTTAGAATTAAAGTTTAATTTTGACGTAAAACATTGTGAATAAATGGTATAATCACTAAAATTCCTCAGATATAGTGGTGAGCTTAAATGTAATAGTTTGCTAGTGTAATTTTAACACAACCAGAAAGATTAATATTAAGGCCTTCTAACTGTACCGCAGAGGCAAGGAGTGAATGCAAAAAAGAGAATTCCTTCGCAACTATTGGAAATATTTTTTACATATTATACCTTAGGATTTTCAACATCTTCAAAGCTGTGCGCTACGCCGCCTCATTCGAATTTTCGTTCGTCAAAGATGATTGTTAAAGAGTAGTGAGTTCTTTCTTTAGTTGTTTCTTTAGTTGTATGACATTTCTGACAATCGCACATTATTTACTCTTATAATAGTCGTGTAATTTTACCTATGACAGTTGAAGAATATCAAGTTGGTCAACTGTATTCCGTTGCTGAAGCTTCCAAAGGAGAGACAGGTGGTGGTGATGGCGTGCAAATATTGGTCAACGAGCCGTTCGATCAAACAACGTATAAGCCTGATCGCCCTTTATTAAAAGGAGACCCAAGGTTCAGCACTGGGCAATACACCCATAAATACTACCATCTTGCGCACAAGGTACCAGGGTTTGTTCGTGTTATCGCTCCTGAAAGTGCATTCGTTTTCAACGAATATGCGTGGAATGCTTATCCCTACTGTCGAACTGTTATCACAGTGAGTAGTTTACTTCAAATGCTATAAAATCCGCAGAATAATTACATGATGGAGAAGTTTAGTGTAACAATTGAATCTCTTCACGTGGACTCCTTAGTAAATATAGAAAATGTAAGTTTACAGTGTGTATTTCTCAGCTTTTTTTAGTGGGTTGTCCAACCCGAAACGATATTCTATAACTTCTATTTTCCTATGATCGACTCATCATACCCCAGTGTGTAATGAAAACTGATTGACAGTTTCAAACAATATTTCCCTTCCCACACACTTGTGTTTGCTGGGCTGTTTTCCCTTTCTACTACGGACATTTAAGTTTGGCAATACTTGAATCTTCACTTTAATGCTCAACCATTATTATTGGTAACTACTATTATTACTATACTAACAGTGGCTTGCAATGTATAACCGTCTAGATAAAAGCTGTTGAGCCAATTTTCCCCTTAATGTCAGAATCAATGATAAAAAAACCTTTCAGGCAAGACTATTTTATGGACTAACCGATTAAATTATGGATAGGTCTTGAATTTCGGCGCGAGATTCATCCATCCATATATTTAAATAGCATTTTGGCATTATAGCTGATATCAGTTCGTCATGGAATTCTCTAATTCAATTTTTAACCTTAAATTCTACCTCTAAATCCTAATTACTCATACCAATTCATAACTCTCGCTTGATACTGGTAAATAGGTGAGTTGTTTCAAGGTCGCTTTAGTATCACCTAATGATCCTCCACAATTTATGGTTTTACCGCTCTGCATTGTTTTTATTCTATCTTTCCATCAAGGCCACTCTTTACTTCTTAAGCTTCTAAAACTTATCACCATCACTAGTGGGGTTTCAATCATTTACCAATGAATATAAATATGTATATGGCTTTGGTAATAATCTCCGTTGTTTCACCTCTGCTAAGTTACATGTTATTAAGAACACTGCAAACTAATTTTCAAATCGTATTCTACTGACTTTACTCGACTATGTCTTGCATGTTAATGAAGAGCTTTTGACACCTTACAGTATTCATTGGGTGCAGATCGCAGTTAGTCCGAAATACCATCCGTGCTGAATGTTTCATTAGTATTTTAGTAAAAGTGTCATAAACGTTCACAAGTAGCATAGATATTCAGTGAAATTTATCTTTATCTAAGCTAACTTCACTGTATAGACATTGGATTTTATTGGTTTTTGTTTGGACTGGTAAATTAAGATACCTTGTCATATTACGTTGCCCGCGCTTTTACTATTTGATTGAACTCAGTGTTGTGAAATTCTGTAAAACTATTTCCAAACTAATTTGGTCACCTCCCCTATTCTGTGCGACGTATGTACCAGTATTGTGCAAAAATTATATGCAGTTTACATGATTATTAAATGAACAGGTTTTTGTGAAGATGTAATTACGTAAACCGGTTTTTATTGTGTTCGAAGTCAAGAATGTTCTGTGTATCTGTATTAACACTATGAAGCTCGTATATAGTGAATTCATGTCTCTAGACAGGGAATTCGGACAAGTAAATATATCAGCGTAAACTGTAGACAAATTTCCACTAAGTTCATTTACCGCATTTCTCAACTGGAAGACGTGACAAGATTATGATTTATGAACGAACCAATGAGATCTTGGATTTCGGCGCAAAATTCTTCATCTGTTTGGCTAAATAGCGTTTTGGCATTTTAGCTGATGTCATTTCGTGATGAAAACCCTAAATCTAATTCCTAACCCTAACCATCAACTTTAAATCATAGTTCTAATTCCTCACATCTGTTTATAACCTTGATTTAGCCCTAATATGTAAGTAGACGTTCTCAAGGCCACTTTAGCATCGCTCAAAGATTGTCCATAAATTATAATCTCACCGAAGATATTTGTTGTTTTAATACTCTTGAAGTTCAGCGAAACTATTAGATCTTGCATTATTATTATTGTTAACTCGTCAATCATCACTTCAATTCATTATGTGACACTAATGCTTTTAATCGTGTTAGTCATAATGATTGGAGCTAGCATTATTTTTGATAACCAAAGTTAAAATTTCTCAGAAATAACTTTTGTGATATTTTTAGTACCATGGTGACGTATTGGATACATTAATTTCCATATATATGTTTTCGGTTGTTAGGCTCATCAGTTAAGTCCGGAAAAATGGGCGGAAGTTGAAGTGATCTACATAGATATTGGTGATATTTCTCAGGCAGACAAAGATTATAACCCTAATGAAGATCCTACAACTTTTCGCTCTGAAAAGACTGGTCGTGGGCCCTTAAAACCGAAATGGTGGGAGGTAATTTATCTGTAGAATCTTTCTGTTACTTTGTGGATATGTGTATACATATGTAGCTGTGATTGTTCAAAAACTGTGTTTTACATTATCCGCTTTTATTTTTTTTGATCACTTTCTACGTTGATTTCATTTATGTAATGCACAGGCTGTGATGATGTGTTGAGTCCCAGTTGTTATATCTAGGTGAGATTTCTGACTATTTCATTCTGTAAAGACGTGGAGAGACGATGCTAAGATTACCAGTTATCTTGTATTGCTGTAAGTCATTTAATCATATCTCCTTCCATAAAGACATTCATTTTACAACCAATTTGTAGTTGATACAATTCTATTTGTTAACTTAGTAACCTGGCACACAGGTTCATGTGATCTGATTTGGGCTACATTTGTTGTGTAAGTGCTGGTGACACGATTACCTAACAGCTCAAGCTAAGTTCAGATCCCCGACTTATCAGTCAGTTTTAACAGAATGAGGATATGTAGTTGTTCTATCGAAGCTTACTAATAAGATTAGTTGCCTTATATTTAGTAATTAACGGATAGGTACTTTAATCACTAAACTGCTGCGCTGTGTTATAGCTGATGAGATAAGTTTTGTAACTATTTTTAGTTTATCTTACAATTTGTTTTACTTCATCAGCATCCATCTGAAAAAATATTTACTGAAGAAATTATGGTCGCATAATGTCCGGTCAAACTTTAGTTGAAGGCTCCACTTTCTATTAAGATCAAAACAGTGCATTCTTTTTCCTTAGTGGTGTAGACCAACTTACTCAAGCTAATTCATCTAGGATAGTAATCATTTGTGAATTGCTTTATTTCAATCAGAATAATGTTGCATAACAATCGTAAATAATAGGAATCAAAGCCTACTAGCTAAGTTTATGTGTCTGGTAGCTAGCTAGGGAGAACGATACTAACCAGTTACTCAAATTGAAGGCGAGTTTGAGATATGAGACTTGTTGATTAAAAACCTAGTGCTGTAAACATTAACCAACCGCTCCATTTTTAGGTCTGTATTTGTGTAATAATGTGTCTCTCATTGTTCTTACTTTGAAACTAAAATATTGTAAACTACAGTAAACCTTATAATCTTACTTTTTGGTATCATTTGGTTTGTTGTAAAATAATCATCCAAGTTTATGTTGTACACATACTAAGCGAAATCATTGGTTGGAAACTTTGAATGGCATCACTCTGAATCATTTTTCATCTTTTAGATCTTATGTTCTACTGTCCCTTCATATATACCTTTCCACTCTATCGTTTCAAGCTATATTCTCTAGTGTTCAGTTATTCTCACTTTATTTATTTATTTGAACATATGAATATTGGTACAAAAGATCATCAAATACATGTGCACCACACAAGTCACTTGATTTGTGCGTGGGCTGTGATACTGTCTGGGTGCCCAGACTGAAGCATTTTGGTTACTAATAAATTATTTCCACCTGTTTTACACAATCCATCGGATCATATTCTTCTCATCGTGACAATGTGATATGACAACTTTGTCAAGCTCTACCTTGATATTTCCTGGTATTATTGACATACCATTTATGTCAATAATACTATACCATTTATCCCGACCGTTGTTGCTACCTTGACGTGGTGGTCGGGCTTGCTTCTCGTGATGAACCAATCGAGCTGTACTGGCTGGAACAACCGTTCCTCAAGGTCCTACCATGCCAGACAGGTCGGTTGAAGAACGGTAAGGCTAAAAGCGGCAAACCCAAGGTCCGAAGGCGAAGTCGTACTGCTGACTGTACAGAGGTGTGACAGCAGTAAGGTGTTTCCTTCAGACAGCCAGCATAACAGCAATGCTGCCTTCCTCCAAGGAGGGGTAGGGTTAGAAAACATCGACCCTAAATTGCACACCTCACCTTATCCCACGGATATCTGTCTCCGGCGTTAAGGTCCCAACAAATACGGAGCTAACACGAAGATTACTCATAAATAGGTCGTGTGTGACTGACCTCAAGCAGTTGTCCCTTGGGCACTGTGATCACGCTCTCAGGTCACTAAGACCACCCACAACTCAATTTCCTTTTCAATGTACCTTTAGAAGAACTCTTCCATGGTGTGGGCAACCGGGAAGTGATAACCACCCTCGTACTTCTAACAGAACTCAAGACCGACTGATTGACTGACATACCATTTATCGTCATAGATTTTGTCAATAACTTCTTTTCACTTACTACAAAATATCCACTTATGGTAATGTTTCATATGTATATTGTTTTCTAAACATACTTTTAAAAATAAATTAAACTTTTTCAATTGTTTTTTTAAAGCTAATCTTTATTTGTTATTGTATAGTTATTTATCTTTGAACTATCCATTCTACTATAACAATAATGATTATTATTATTAATTACTATCATTTCAATATGTTCATTCTTGTTCATTTATATTGTTTCCTCTGTCTCTTATTGTCAAATCCTGTTGTGTTTCAACCTTAATAGGTCAAAATATGAAAAAAAACGAGGTCATACACATTTGTATATTTCAATATGTATCAAGTTCTCACTATTATTGTTATTATTATTATTATTATTACTATTATTATTGTTATTATTATTATTCACTTATATATTTTCACCCTGGATGGACATGATAACGGTGGTATATTTCCTTTCTAAATAAACTTTTATCATAAATTAGGTGACTTAAACTACTTTTCAAAAAGTGGTAATCGTATGCTTAAATCAATTAGTTACAGTTCTACTTTAAGATAGTAACCTGTTTGTCTTTACACATATGTATAACTTTCTTTGAGTTGTATTATGATAGGTTTCTTAGGCTTATAGAATGCATAGTTTGATGCAAATCAAATAACAGATAGCCTTGACTAGGACGTTATGAAGTGATGTCATCGATATATGTCGTATCTCCTCGATCTTCTCTTGAGTTTCTTATCCAGTGTTGAATGTTGAGGTAACTTTTTTTCAAGTGGCCAAACTAAAATTTGACACCAATCCATGAAATCACTAACTGTTCGACTTAGTTATGAGTCTGAGATCCATGTGATGTGACCACGATCATTGGTTGGAGACTTTCGATGAGATAAATCAGAATCGGTCACAGTGGTACAGATCCACTCCTAAGTCATAGGTCTCAACATTATTTTGTACTTCTTATTATTTCTTTCATCTTAAACTATATTCTACAATGTTGGATCATTCTCATTTTCACTGATACTATTATTATTTCAGCTATCCATCTTGTCAGTTTTATCTGGCTACACCAATATGGTATGAAAACTTGAGCTAAATTTCGGAGTATTCCATCACTCTCAGACGAAATGATCACATTGCTATTCATGCGGAGATTAGGGATCGTGTGATCAAACAGTGACAATAATTCAATTAGTGTCACCATCTTTAAAGGCCGGATTCATTGGCTTGAGCATGTTTTATGAATATCGTTCGAGCAACTTCCATATCTTGCATTTTATTGCCGACGCTGATACTGGTTGAAAAAGAGAAGTGTTTAGTTTATAACATAGACCCGAGCTACCAAACAAAGTTGTATAGAGCCGGTATTTGTCGGTCTCTATTTAATGTCAAACAGATAACACAACTCACTGGCTTAATGTGTTACCAGACATGACTCAAAGCATAAACCACTGGTCATCCTGTTGTAATTTTTGTTGACTTTCTTTTAAAAGTGAAAAAAGGAATGTTTCTAATTGTATTTTTTATACGTGATCTGCTTATCCCATTATTCACTGCTCTTGTTCACTCATATTTACAATTTATTGTTTTTTTATCGTCACCTTTCTTTATGACCCCGCAGTCCCACGTTCTTATTCTGTATCGCATATTTATTTCGGTTCTCCTTTGTACCTGCTTCGGTTTGGGCACCCGGGCAGTATCACAGCCCTCACACATATCAAATGATATTTGTGTGGCGCATATGTATTTGGTGCCTCCTTGTACCAATATCTATGTGTTAAAATAAATAAATAAATCTCCTTTGTACCGATATTAATGTATTTTAATAAAACAAATAATTAGCTAACAGTATCAAAAGTGAGGAAAGTTACACACTAAAGATATTGTTTACTTGATAATATTTAGGACTATTCTCTATTTATCACCGAAAGCTTAAACATCACCAACTATCATGCCACTGCGTGATGTTAAGATTGCCTTGTACTAACTACTAATGACTAGACTAGAAACACTTTTGTATATGAATAATAAAGTGGGGTCATGTGATTTTTTTTCCTGAATGTTCTTCAACAACTATAAGGTTTGATTGAGTTACCTAAATTCTTAATTTTTAACTAACTTAATTATCAAATAGTATTTTGGATAAAGTATACAGTGCTATCGAATTTCTGGCTGGCTAGAAAGTATGAAGCTAACCATCATTTTATTATATAACATTAGTTTACTCAAATAAAAACCAATCGGTTTGTTTTTTCATTTAATGACCTGTCAAATTCTGTCTAGATGTCTTTATTTTACTCTTCATTTACAGAATGGTTACAAAGGACCGATTATGTGTGCATACAAACTTGTTTCATGTGAATTCAAAATGTGGGGAATGCAAGGACGTATAGAGAAAATGATTCAACGGGTATGCTGGATCTTTTGTTTACCTATAATTTTAATTACTTCTATAAATTATTATTTCCATATATGTAAATCTAACTTATCGATAACATAGTATTTTGGAGTGATATGCATATCGGTACAACATATGAGCTTTCTTCATTCCTGTATGTTAATATTCGATCATTCGATTTAGGACATGGTTATTTAAAACTATTTTATTATTTTACTGTCTAGTATTCCTTGGCCCCTGTACTTAACTTTTATGAAGATAGAGTAGTTAAAATATATTAGAGTTTATATAGGATTTACATGGAAATTTCCTAGCATCACGACAATCCATCCATACTGTTTGATTGAAAATAGACTAATGAACGCATTCTGATTTAAGCCTGACCTGGACCTGTCGTACTAACAGAAATAAAATGTAGTTTAATGTAACTCATTTAACAAGTATAGGATTCAAGCCGCCATAGTTATTTAGCTGATCTGCCCTGAGGGGGTAGAAAACTCTGGTTCCAAACCAGTGGTGAACATGGGCTCCAGGATCCTGAAGGAACAAATAGCATATGAACCTCTTGTTGCTCACCGGCTACTATGGGACTGCATCTCGTAACTTTGCTCCACTGTCTTGTAGATCAGACCTCTAGATCAAAGGCTCGGGGTGTGGCTCCCTAAGAAGACCATCTGCTGCGATTTGGGTGACCGGGTAATATTCCAGCTCTTAGACAAATCGAATGGCGAAGTGTAGCTCATATATATATATATATATATATATATATATATATGGTGCTTCCTTGTACCAACGTTTGTGTTTAAATAAACATAAATATATAAATAAATTGACCCAACCAATATGATTTTGACGAGTATTTATGTTTCACAGTTTAGGATGCATTCATTAGCGCTTTTGAACTCAGCATCTAGCACTTCTTAAAGTTTAAGTTTCCTTCCACTTGTTGTCTTCTGTCCAAGTGCTTGTTATTTGACACTCGAACATTCAAAACAAACTTCCCAAATTATGTAACAGTTTTTTATTTGTGTATATTTTTTATCGAAAATCCTTTGTTAAAGTGTATAATGTCAAAAAGTATAGACATGACCGTAATATTGATGGCTTATTAGTATAGAAAACACGATTTTCAGCCAACTGGCTACATGTTTGAACCCTGTTACATCTACTTTTGCTCTATTGTATAATGAGTTTTATCTATTGAGACATGTATTAGGCATGCCCTGGTAGGTACAGTCTAGCAGATTGGTTTCTTCGTAGTTATCGTAACCAGTAATTGGCAGTGTCAGGTGATATAACTCAGAATCATTCACGATGGCACGGACGTATTCATTCCCTCAAATCTTAATTTTAACATTACCTATTACTTTTTATCTTACCAACTCACCCTTTGTTCCTAAATCATCATACTGTATATGTCTAGTTGTTTCTGGTACTACTGATACTGTTATTACTTGTACTACTCTGGCATTTTTAAAAATAACTTCATCTCGTTGTGGTCATATAATGTGTTAACGTGGACCGAAGCTTGTATATGTTCCCGCATTCCACGTTGCTTCTAACTGACCAAAATCAGTCAGCTACAACGTAGGACCAGGCACATATATGCATCGGTCCAAGTTGCCGTATCTCATTACCACAGCAAGATGAACACTGGATTCACAGAAGTGGTTAGTTCAATGGTAGTAATATATAAAAGAAAGATTGCATATAAGGAAGAAAGAAAGATATAAAGCAATTTTAATCTCATATTTTAAGGGAAGACAAAGAGTGTATGCACTGAATCCATTGTGATCGATTCTGAGGCATGTCAGACAGAGTCTCCAACCATTGGTTACGATAGTCATGCAGACCCCAATCAAGTAGTCTGCATCTGCCAACATGGCTCAGACTAGAAGTTAGTGACTTCAAGCACTGATGCCACGTTTTGGTTTGGCCGACTCTAATTTTTCTTCAACCATCCCCAATACCAGTCAGCACTAAGCATCGTGGTAATCGGAGTTCAGGCATACGCAACACGTGACCCAACCATCTTGGTCAATAAAAATTTACAACCTCATCAACTGATTTACCATCATTCCCTAATACCCTGCGTCTAACCTCACTATTACTTACCCGATGATCCCAGCAGATGCCAGCAATATTTCTAAGGCATCTGTGGTCAAATACTAGTAGCTTACGAGTATCCTCCACTCTTAATGTCCACGTTTTGCAGCCGTGAAGTAGAACAGAACGAACTGCCGCTCAGTATACTGACCAAAATATAGTCAGATAATATTACTTGACCTCACAGGACCAATATAGTTCTATCCTATGTATATTAACCTATACATACATAACTAAATAATATTATGACATATTTTTATGTATTACTGTGCTTTTTTTCTACTGAAAGCTGCAAATGATGTATATTCTGTAATGTATCCATGTTTGATTAGTGAATTTCCATATATATGTCATGAAAGTGGTTTAAATGATGAAACTTATGGAAATACTTAAATTCCTAAAAATGATTTCGAATCATAGATGGTTTCAATTTGCTAATGTAAGCACTATTCTTTTTTTCTTTTAAGGATAAGCAAAAGTGTGAAAGTGGTTCATGATAACAGCAATAATAATTCTTCTGTAGTTGAAATCCATATGTTTATGACACATGCTACACTTTTGAACGACCGATTTTTAATGGTCACTTGATAGTTATATATATGTGAATTGATTTAATGATAAACCACATGTGATTGACATATTCGGTCACTTTTGCTTCAATTAAGTTTTTAAAAAAGTGTGCTAATCATGTGTGAGTATTCACTAAAGGTTTCAAATGTACATGTTTTGCCTACTTCTAGTTCATAAGTTAGTTACTTGTAATTATTTTGAATATTGTGACGAGAGTACTGTGACTAAGCAGCAATCAGCTCTAATCAGATAATCTCCAGTATACACGTATATATATATATATATATATATATATATATATATATATATATATATATATATATCCTGATTTACATAGGTGACAGTTAATTAATCAAGAAAATGGTAGATTGTTGGCATCCTTCAACGACCATTAATCAGTACTTTTATCATAGTAACAGTTAATTAGTATTTGGTTATGAATTAACACTGTATTATAATGATATAACTGTCAGTTTATACTTATAGATTAGGTACGAACACAGTCAAACAGGGAAGTATTGAAATCGCATGATTTACACATAAGGCGTCTAAGAATCGATTGTGATGGAGTTCTGTTCTTTGAGTTGGATGGTCTAGTTGAAGAGCTTTCATCGTTATTCTAAACGACATCATCAACACAAATCTTAGTTAGAACTGAATTGTTCGAATTTCTGCACATATGGCTCACAGCTTGTCCTGTAGACTTCGATGTTGTTTGGTTATTGTGAACCTTTAACATGTTATTGTTTACTTCTTTATTTTAGTTGTATCTTCCATTGATTTGGTTTTTGGCTCTATATTTGTATCTCTGTATTAGTAATACTGAGGTCCAACTGTGTATTCTAGCAAAGTAACTATGTCACCATGCTGAAACACTAACTTCACTGGCTTCCACATCGTGTATTTTTTGCTTATGTTAGTACTGGTTCAGAAATACATAGAGATAGTCAACTTTTGAAATGTCATTATTGTACGGGACTGGAATCTGTAGGTTCATCATAACTCTTTGATTGGGTTTTTAAAGACAATATAACTCAATAACTTGAGTCATTAAATGTGGCTCGGAATAGAAAGCAAAAGGTATTCTGCTATAGTCTTCTTTTAAGCTCTTTCGTTAACTAAAACAAGTTTTTCCTTGGCTGTATTTTCAACCAAACTCCATCTCTTATTAAATACTGTTCTTGTTACTTTATTGACTTAAGAGCCTCATTCCCACTTCAGTTTCTTCACAATTTATGTGACCCACACTTTTTGGTGCTTTATTGTATTATCAAAATTGACATATGATATAGATAAATGAATAGGTAGTTTTTCTCTACAGTACAGTACCCCTTCGTTTCAACACTTTTTATTAGTTAGTAAACTGAAGTCAAAACGGTTTATTACAAATTTGAGTATAATATTATTCTATTAAATGTGTATTAAAACACGGAGCAAATGATAGAATGATGCACAAAAAATAGACAAACAAAAATCTCATAAACATAGTTCCCTTTATTATCTTGAAGAGAGCAAAAACAAAGATTGGTGCTAATCTCGAAAGAACCAAGCTCAAAAAATCGATTGATGAAATGGTTTATTATTCGAGGTATGTTTACAACACCTTCATCATGTGTAATAATCAACAACACACAACAAATTTGTTGAAACTTTTCAACGAAATTCATAAAAGTATCCATTTTACTATGGAGCATTAAAATGTGAACCACGTTCCATTTTCTCGACATCACACTAAAACAAAGAAAGGATGGCACAGTCCATCAATTCAGTCTATCAAAAAAACAGAATGGGATTTATCACAATTGCAATAGCTTTTGTCCATTCCGTTACAAAAACGCACTGGTTAAAACATTTCATAGAACAGAAAGAATATTTACTGTGGATACGCTAGAAGTGGAACTAATGAATGTGAAAAAGACTAAAGGCTGCATTGATAAGAGCTTATCCTGCAACTAAACTGTTGTCCGAAATAACATGTTCTTTAACACAATTAAAGGTCGATAGGTATCCCTTTCATGTTACCACCAACTGTATATACAAATCCATATGTATCTGCCGAAGCAGTTACATCGGTAGAACAGAAAAGAGAGCCTACGTCCGATCCAAATAACATATTCCAGAAAGTCTTAGACCAAATGTATTAAAAGCATTCAACAGTGCCATCTCTAGACACCTTGGCACAGGACGTCAAGTAGATAGACTGAAGTTATTCAAGGTGGTTAGCAACAATTTGCTAGAGCTACAGAAATTAATGGTCTAAAACTTGGTCTATGTGTCCAGAAAAAAGTGATAAATCTTTCTTTGCCCTGGTAACATTACATCCTTTTTATTGCGTCATTCATTATTTCAACTCTTTCTGAAGTTGGATTACATCATTGCCATTTTTATTCAATTCATATCTTTATTACCATTAATCTGTTTTCAGTTGTTTCACTACTCAGTCATCTAATGTTTGTTAACTCTAAACATTAGTTCAATGTTATGAAACTTTACACGCTTTATTTATTTACCTGAAACAAAAGATTTTTTATGACCTTATTAATTCTATTGGAATCTTCACTACATCGTGATATACAAATTCATCTCAAATCACCCTTGTATTTATAAGTATGTCAATATCTATAATATATTATAGATTGTAAGCAACTGATGACATTATTTTATTTGTTTATTTGAGCACATAAACGTTGGTACAAAGGGGCGTCGAATGAATATACGCCACACAAGTTACTTCATTTGTGTGTGGGTTGAGATACTGCTGGGGTGCCCAAACCGAATCAGGTGGTTTTCTTTGGGGCCACACCCGAAGCCTTCGACCTAAAGGTCTGACTCACACGGTTGTGTAGCAACGTCAAGAGATTCAGCTCCATGGTATCCGGCAACCAACGATTGGTTCATACGCCGTTTGAGCCCATGTGCACAATTGGTTTGAAATGAAGTTTTTCCGACTCTCCGTGCCCACCAACCCGGTTAAAGTGGCGGACATTCGCTTTTCGTCCTCTCATTTTCGTAAACAACACCCGTGCCACGAGAAGGTAGTGAGTAGGACTTCCGCGTGGCTATGTGAAAGCATTTGGAGCAAGAGCTGACTCTTCCCTTCCTCAGTCGTACCAGATGGGGGCTTAATCAGAAACTAACCAAATAATTCTGCATTAATCTTTGTTTTTTTACTTTCTTCAAAACAAAAATCTGTCATTCGTAGCGTGTGTTTTTTTACTTTACTAAACATATTTGATTGTTTTTGTCTGAATTGTTCCATGTATTGTTTATTGTTTTACAATATATGAAATAATTAAACTCTAAATAACTTCCTAATTGTTTAATTTATTTGCAATATTTTCAATGTTTACTCATAATCAAAACGGTAATGTTTTACAATTATAGTAGCAGTTAACTTTTAGTTACTGGGTCACATGTTCGAATTTTGGATTGTTTATTTCAATTTGGAAAATTCATTATGACAGTTTTAGGTAGTAGTCTTTAAAAAATCTTGATCAATGCTGAATACTGTGGTCGGAAATTAGACATTGTAACTGTTAGTGGGACATAGTTTAGACTAAAGCATGCTCAATACGCGATTGCTTTGGCTAATTCTTATCCACTCAGCTCTAGTCGATACTTGGAGAACATTCTAGAATCTTCTCATGTAAAAACCATAAATATACTAACGTTTTTCCTATTGTGCTTCTTACTTCCATTTAACCTTTTTATTTGGAATATGAATCTTTTTCCTGTTCAATCATGTTCTGATTTGGGAACTTGTCAAGTGAATTGGTGTCTGAGAATACCAAGCGATAGGAATAGTTGGGAATTATAATTATTGAAATAATGTTACTAGTTAGTTAGTACTTAATACAAGGAAATGAGATAAATACTTCTTAGTTAGATATGCACTATTTAGTGTATAATAGATTATATGTATTCATGGAGTGATAAGTTTTCACTGTATAGTCATTCACTGGATCTATAGTTTTTTTGAAATTTAACTTCAGCTATATGTGACGCATGATTTTCTTACACTTTACCATTTCTTATATGATACGACAACAGTTTGACTTTGTAATCTGAGTAGTGTAACTGTTGACTTGATTACATATTCACACTTAAATCAGTACATATCATCCCATCATTGATTGGTTGAGGTATGTACATGTGTTAGAAAATGTCTGAGCAACTAACTAATTCCAAGTGCACGTATAATCAGGTTAATAAAAGTGTAATAATGATTGGTTGAGTATTGTATTCCCCCAAACGCCCTGGTACGGCCGAAGGTGTGGAGTTCACTATCCCTTTCGAAATCTTCGAATATGATAACACGTATATACACAATACCATGGAAGTCCTACTCACTACCACCTTATTGCCACAACGATGTTGCTTACGAAGTCGAAAGGACGGAAAACAAATATATGGAGCTCAAACCTGGTTGTTGGGTATGCAGCATCCATCATGAGCAGTTGGGAAACACTGATTCCAAACTAATGGTGTACAGGCACTCCACAATCCTGACAGGATAAATGGTGTATGAACGTATCATTGATCATCTGCAAGCATGGAACCGCATCTCTCAACATCGTTTAACTACTTTGTGGATGAGACCTCTGAATGAAAGACTTGAGGTTGACCCTCTAAGAAAACCGTCTAATTCGGTTTAGGTAGCCATATACTATCCCAACCTGCATGCGAATACGATGTGGCGCATATATATTTTGGTGCTATTATGTACCAATGTTGTGTTCAAATTATTAAATTAAATAAACATTTAATGTCAAATATTACAGATATGATGGAAAGAAAAGTCAAAATTCGATTGATTTGCTCATTATAAGTTTTGCTTCAACATTACTTCTGTTTTCATTGTAATGATTACTCAATGTAGTATTTGTTTTCTATTCTCGTATGATATTTTCATTCTGTATAATATACGATATTCTTATATTCCATTAACATGAACTATCCTCATTCTGTGATTTGTTATAACTCTAAGTATTTTTCATATATATGTGATTTCATTCAAATTATTAATCAAAATGGGTGTATGAATCAATATATAAATTGAGTGTATTTTTGACTAGGGTCGTCGTCGTGTTTTAGGGTTAATAAATCTTCTCTTGTAGTAGTCTTTGTGTTCTTACTTTCTCGTCGTAGGAATTGCAGAGGTCCCTCGTTCCGAGTATAAGTGATAAGCGTTTCCGACACAACGATTAGCGACGACCAGATATAACAAGTAGCATTCAACTGACGAGTTATAACAATTACTACCTATTACCTTTGTCATGATTAGTATAATGACTGACAACGCTATTGAAAAGTTGTATACAATCTTATTATCGATTTAAAGTCTTATTAAGTAGAGTGGTGGGGTGTTAAGATTTGAGCTAGTGATTAATATGAATTGATTCCCAGCATTGGGATAGGTTTCAGTCGAAGTGCAAACCAAGTCTGCGATTTTAAGTTGAATGCTTCCTTTTTTAAAATCTTTTTAACACACGATTCTTCATCCTACTAAGTTTGTATTGATCCTTATTTCCTATAAAATATTAGCAAGAACGACGCCTGTTTGCTAACTTTCATCGCCAAGTATTCTGTTGGATGGATAAATGGCACGGTTGGACAATGGAAGATGTGAGAATACATGAAGAGCAAACTAAAAAGGAATTGGAAGAAGTACGTTTTTAATTATCTTTTACAGTTCTTATAATTTGAAACATTTTGATTTGTTTGATGCCAGCTGAGGTAATGCTGTGTTCTGAAAGTCTTAAGATACATCAGTCTCACTCATCTTAAAATCCCCCCCCCTATTTTTGCTTATCTAGTTCCCCTGTCTCCATTTCAGTCAGTTAAAATATCACTAGGATTCTTCAAAATTCAGTCTGTTTACCTGATTTGCCATCACTTAGTATTTTGTTGTCTACACATCCTTCTGGTGCTGCCCCCCTCAATACTGATTTGTATTTTGAGAATAAAAAGAAATAAAAGGGTACTAATTGAATCGCAGGCGAAAAACTCATGGGTTGTTATTACTAAGTGTAGGCACGTTGTGGTTAATACCGAAGTTATCTTCACAGAATCTGCGTTAGATGATTCCTGCTAGTCATTTGGATTCCTGTATCTTATTCCAGTTTGCATTCACGGTTAAGACATATTTGCAATGTTGAGGGAACTGATGCTGTCTTTTGGATGTGATCCTGTGTGACATAGCTTCACAGTCTAAAACGTTACAGGTAAGCTGTGATGAGCCTCCTGTGTGACTGAAGTACTTACGAATGGTTGATCAATGAATAATGGTCAATGTCATGCTTCTGTGATTGTTCACCGTTGATCGAATTCTATCTGTCAAGTTGTAATGTGGTTGCTAGTCTAAATGAATTGACGTCTCAGTTAGTTGTTATTACGTTTGTCACGATTCTAGATTTTCGATTGATGCACAGTGATTGTAACTCATCAATGTGTAAATCCTTAAGATGTTGGTTTTGATTTGATTTCATCGCAAGTCGAAATCCGGGCCTTGTTGTGGTTTATACCTGAAAAAATTTATGAATATCATTATAATTGTTTTGTTTTTTGTTTTTTTCATCCTTTTTTCACATCAAGCAACGTATACAAGGCAGCTTACGAGGTCATGTCACCGAAGAGTAATAGCCAATCTATTTTGTATAATAATAGCAATCATGATTATTATACTCTGAACTGTCTGCTTGTCTCTTTATTACCATTTTCTGATTGTCTAACCTTTACCTTCGACACTTCTTATAGTACAATTCAGTTCATGTTGAGTTAATTCTTCACATCTCTATTCTTTATATATTCTTTGTGAATTCAAAGGTCTCTTCTTCATTTCCTAGTTGATTTTGATGTATTTTGCCAGTTTTATTCATATATATATATATGCCAATGTTTGGGATTCTCTTCTTGTTAAGTGTAATCTTCTAAAGGAAATTGTATTCCATAAAATTTGTGTATGTATGCAAGTGAATACGTCTACTTGTCCTCCTCCTGGTGTACTATTATCAACTATATTAAACACAATAACATGATTTGTACTTATCAAATTTTCTATTTTATTAATACAAATATGTTTTCCCATTATCTGAATAAATATTATTCATATACATTATGTTACTAAATTTACTGTACAACATTATCAGTAGTAGAGTAATAGTAGTATTGGCAATAATGTTTAAAAAAATCATAATACTCAGTTGTCAAGCCTTAAACTTGACAAAATGAATTTCAGTTCAACGAACTAAACCAACTAATCAGTCAATACCATACTACTACTACTACTCTGGATATTTGTTGATCATAACTGGTTAATCTCTATTTACTACTGAAATCACATTTTAAAAAATAGAGAAAAAAAAGAATGGAATTTGTATTTCTTTCCTTAAACTTAATTCGTTGGCGATTCATTTAGTTTTCTTTCTTTTTTTAATCTTTGTAATATTTACTTAACTGTGATTTTTCGCTCGTCTTGTTTTTCTTTTCTCCACCAACCGTTTGTACCCATTATTATTATTATTGGAAGTAGTATTATCTTACTGTACAAGTTCCTCTTCATATACGGATATACATATATGTCTATTACACCGTCTTCAGCATAACGGAAAGGTAACCCCGCTTTCATATGTTGAGCATATACACATAGATATGTATGTTATTCTCGGTGTACACTTGCATGCATTACTATATTTTGACAACCTCGTATTATTATCAATTATATTTCCTGATCAGGTTCAATACATATTTGTTTCTAATGAATAAATTTTTCAATCCATCATTTGTGATGATGATGATGAATTGGCAACAGCAACAGAAACAAAATAACAAAAAAATGGTCTGTTCGTTTGTTTGTTTGCTTCCTTTTCTGTGTAAAAGCAAACAAACAATCTCCAACAGATTTTCTTTTGTTAAAATGTATATTTAAAATGAAATTATAAATATTATCTACAAATTATTTACATAACCTAGATTGAAAGAAAAGGGGGGGAAGAGAGAACAATTGTGTGTGTATTCATTAAGGATCAGGAATAATGATTAATGATCGTATTCAATCTATAAAGATCTTATTATTAATAAGATTATATAGATTTATATATATATATATATACCTATGTATTCCTCAACTACCTCTCTGTTTATTCCTTGTTAACATTCCTTTCTCGTTTCTTTTTTTTTTGGTTTTTCGTTATTGTTATTGTTGTGAACTTCTTTGGAGAAATTTTTTTTAAAGAAACATAGCAACACCCTTCTATAATACTAATGATGATAATTAAAAGAAAAAAACAATAATAATAAACAAAATTCTATTTATCATTGCATATTTTGTAGTTAGATACTTAAAGGTAATCAACATAGAAGGTTGTATATATATTAACTTAAGTTTCATAATAGTTAGCGCCTCTCTACAATAAGATATACTTGTAATCATGTCAGATTTGAATTGTGTAAGATTTCAGTATTTATGTGTTATGTTTGTCTATTTCTCTATTTAATGATAATCAAACTCCATTGATGATCATAAGTGGTATTCTATATTAACTTGGATAAATTTTCTTTCTATTTAAAACTGTCCTGTTGTTGGTGTAGTGAAATTCTCTATCTTTGCATACATTTCATATAGTGATTATTTTGTAAGTTATGTATAGATTATCAGAAATAATTTAGAAGGAGGTCACTTAGAAAAAACGTTACTTTACTTTCTTATGCCTGTTAATCTTCATCAAGGAGCATAGGTCACCAACCAACACTTTTCATCCAACCCTGTCCTGGGCCTATGCCTTCGGTCTCACGCTAACAATTAGTCATTAGGCCACTGAGCCGACATCCAACAGTATTAATCTACAATTTCAACCAATTTACTCCGCGACCATCTAAATTTGTCTTCGGTCATTAACTGACTCACACCCGACACGATTAAACTCCATTAGTCACAGCTCCTCAATATTACTTCGAGAATTACCTCTTAAAGCTAGTCATTAGTGACCACATGGTTACTATCAGCATAATTTACTTTTATTTTTATCCCTGATAAGTTATACTGACAGTAAATAATTAGTTTCATAGTCAATTAGTTGATGAATTTATCTTCCGTGAGGTAGTAAAGTTATTTCAGGTCAATTTGTGTTTCAGAGATGACTGAAGGAAGGAGCGTTCACTGCACTTATTGTACTTATGGTATGAACTACAAACAGTTTAGTCTGTTCAACAAAAAAACTTTGTTACATTCCTGTAGAAGTAAACATTTGAAAATGCATTCATATTAATTTAGTTGAATTCATGTGTCGACCCAAGCTAGACCATCATTGAAAACGTGGAAGTATTAGATGGAAGTTTCGTTTTAGTCCGGGACTACTCAGAAGTGTACATCCACGATCTCACCGAAGGAATTCGGACCCACGACCTTCGGTCAAACGCGCGAATGCCTAAGCTCTAGACCACTGAGCCGACTGGCATCCAACTTTGATTAATCCGTAATTTGCTCAATCTTTCATTCATCGTCTGAGGTAGATACCTGGCTCTACCCAACAAGGATAAGACAATTTTTTTTAATTCTGTATACAAAATGTAATTGGTAAGTACGACTTAAAGTAATATTTGACTAGTAATCTAAGTAATCCAATCCATTCGGTAAAAGTTTCTGGCATATATGTAACGACCGAAATGCCAATACTCGCTTTGAACGCAGAACTAACAAACCAAAATTTATTTGATTAGACCAGACTACGTTCTTCTGTACAGCGTACAAAGCGTTTATGAGTTACTCGTATTAAATTATATCAAAACACACACTCTGTGCTCAATTTCAATGGTTCTAATCTAAGAAAGTGAACAAATATCAAAAATACCTCAAATAGTACAACCTTTGTTATACAGTCAAGGGTTTCTCTAACGCAAATCAGCATGCTGAGAATCGATAAAAATATTTCCAACACGATATCTATCTGCAGGGATCCCATCAATCTTTTCAAAAAGATAATCAAAGTGTAACAATCACATACTGGACCCCACTGTGATCTTGAGCTTGTAGCGTGACGTCGAGTCCCAGTTGACTATGAACACCACTACAAAGAAACACGTGCCAAATAAATCAGAAGGCGAATGCGGAGTAGAACCAAGTTTATTTCGCTGGCGATCTCGTGGTATCGAGCGAATACCGAGGTCGCGCCAAGAAAAGGCACAAGCGGAGTGGGCAGGAAAAAGTACGTGCGAAGAAGGTCACGAACCGCACAACAGTAATGGAGTGTAATGAAAGCACAAAATGTCTGTCATTAGCATAGTTAAACAAAAGCACATTAAAACAAGCACAGGTACAATTGGTTATAATAATAATAATTGTTTTCATTAAACCAATCGCGTTCTGATAAAAGTAAGTCACTACAAGCTTAATCAAACATGACCTTATTTTCAAGTAACAAAATGTAAGTAATTAATCAGTCACATAATAAAAGCTTAAACAAGAAGGATTGAAGAACACAAAGTGTAGTTAAAAGAGATCTGAATAAAGATTAAAGTACATGACAAGGAGAAGAAACAAATAAATGACAGTACTGTCCAATGAAATGTTGTGCAAGGATTTTCAACGTTTTCTCTCCATTACAATTTACATCGTTAAAAATGTAACAACTTAAAACACAATAAAACTGCGTACTGTTTTTTCTCATCGATCTATATTGAAATATTAACCTAGAACTAATCATTTCATCAAAAAACCTGGTTGAAAATTAAAGAATTAATATAAAAAATAGTGGGCGGCAAAACAACGTAGTATCAGTGCTTGAAGTCACTAACTTCTAGTCTGAGCAATATTTGTAGATGCAGACTACTTGGTTGTGGTCCACGTGACTATCGTAACCAATAGTTGGAGACTCTATGTGATATAGCTCAAGATCGACCACAATGGCGTAAATGCATACACTCTCTGTCTTCCCTTAAACTAAGAGATTAAAATCGCTTGATATCTTTCTTTCTACCAACTAATTCTTTCTTCTTGTATTATATCCTTATATGCAATCTTTCTTTTATATATTACCACCATTGAATTAACCACTTCTGTGAATCCGGTGTTCATCTTGCTGTGATAATGAGATATGGCAACTTGGACCGATGCATATATGTGCCTGGTCCTACTTTGTAGCTAGCTGATTGACTGATACAAAATAGTAAACTTCCAGTTTATTGAATAAAGCTTGTCATAGTGATATAACGCATCAAGGTTATATGTTAAAAATAAAAATGAATTAAACTGTATGGAAGGTTTATTCAATCAAGCTTTAAAGCTAATAGAAACCAAGAGGTACAAGATCATTGTTTCACCTCAATATTGGACTCCTCAACATAGTACATTCATGATTCCGTTATTATCTTTGAACGGAATAGATTTCTACAAATATCTTACCTAATTATTAATTTCAATTTATAGTGGATTATATTCATGATAATTCATAAGGCTTTGTATATCAATCGTTCTGATAACCGTTATTAAATAAATCCCAACGGTGCAAGGATTCAGTAAGCAACACAAAGCTCCAACTAAAGTTTATTATTGAATGGCACAGATCAGTAAACCAAAAGCAAATTAAGCGAATAAGCATATATATATGTGTATCATAGTTATCCTGTCCAGTTTAACATTTATTTGCAAAAGCAGACATCTTTTTTTTTAGGTATCTTTGTTTGCCGGGGGGGGTTATTTTAGTAGCACCTCTCTTACACTTAAGTTTGTTTACATTTAATTTTGTCAAGCTGTTCAACTAACTTATTCAAAATACAGTGTCGTTGGGATAGTAACAATTTGATATTATTATTATCATCATATATACCTGATCAAATAGTACAGCCTACAAACACATTCCTCTAACTAGCTTGAATATTAGTTGCTCAAATATCTCAATGGCTCATTCGCATATATATATATATATATATATATATATATATATATATATATATGTTAAACTGGACAGGATAACTATGATACACATAAAATATCGAAGTTTACAGATTAAGATATAAGATGAGACCACTATGCAAACCAACATTTGTTATGTATGTCTGAGTTCGTGCACATCCGTGAGGCCAGATTAAATAATGATAAAAGTATACAAAATGTGTCTAATTTTATGATAGGTGATGTAGACTTAATGATGAGCATATACAAATCAAAGAGGGAGAAAACTTATTTATATCCAAAACAGTGAAAGAAATTATTGATTCAAATTTGTGGATATATACCGTTGCGGCCACTTAAATTTTCGACTATGTCTCGTTGCTATTGTGGTCTCTCTAGCTTTCTTCACTTCCGTACGTTGATGATTGAGACTAACGTTTCGGTGGTGTTAGAGTTTTTGAAGGATCTAAACTTGTCGGTTGATCATCACTTTCAATGAGAGCTGGTTTAACTTAGTTGATGTTAATCACATCCGTCTTAACAGCTTTTTCTACAGTAACTGTTTTATCTATCTTCTCATCCACTTTAAACGGGCTATCATAATTCAGCTACAAAGGAGATTATACATTGTCTTTTCCGATGAATTTATGAGTGCTATTATTCAGTTGCTATGGTACATATACTCGTCTCTGCTGTTATCTAGGACGCATTATTTTTAAATCGTTCATGTATGCTTTTAGACATTGTAAGTGTTATGACTTTTGCTCCTGTCAATTATCCCCTGGTAAAATCGCCAATAAGAATGCCGATCCATATGACCTTATTATTGCGCTAAATCAATAGTGCGTTAGTCAGGACTGGCAGCTTTGCGTCAAACATGAGTCCTTACTGGTCCTGTATGTAACAATTTCTCGCCCAACCCAGCCTTCAATGTATGGATCGTATATTTCAGGCACGTGTAGTTTATATACGAGCAGAACAGACTGCATCACTCCACAAAATAAGAAAATGACAGTTATTCAAGATCAGTTCTAAAGTGGCTGTGATTGTAAGAGACTGTAAATAATAAAATGAAAATAACTTGGGAATAATAAACCGTATAATAGTAGTCAATGGGTTGAATGGAAGCTTATAATTAAAGGAATATGAGTATATATGTAATATAGTTACTCAATAGAATATATGTAATAATAGTCCATAAATAATCCCTACCAGTTACCAATTATTTATTCTTCGTTCGAATATAACAGTACATATTTGGTTACATTAGTCGGAGCACTTTTACCTGAAGCAGATTTTCTCCCGATAGACGTAAAGTAGTCCATAGACCAACTCTGCTGGACAATATCCGATATCCAGTTTAATTGTTTTTGTTAAACCTAACTTGAACAGAGGAAGCTTGTTGGCGCAATGATTGCTGACAAGCACAGTTGTGAGGGAAGCTTCTAATTGCCTACGCAAGCGTTCAGTCATATCATTCACCATCGGACGGTAGGGTATTGTGCGAATACGTTTAATTTCAAGAAGTTTTGAGAGCTGCTGGAAGAGGTGACTTTCGAATTTTGCCCCCCCCTATCTGTTGTAATAATCTCTGATACTTCATGAAAAGAAACCCGACTTTTAACCAGAGTTTTAGCTACAGTTTTAACTGAGGTGTCCTTTATTTACACTGCTGCAGGCCACCACTCGAATCTATCAAGGCAGGTAAAAGAATAGCTGTGGCCGTTCAAAATTGGCAGTGGTCTCATTATATATATAAATCTAGTGTAGAGGTGAGAGAAAGAACCTATTGCAGAACTAGTATGACGATGGACTTTGACTGTTGACACTTCATACATGCCTACGTCCATTCACGCATATACCGAAACGTAATTAGCCATAGGAAGCGTTCTCTGATTAATTTGACCTTGGCTTCTATTCCAGGATGAGATATGTTATGTCTAATTCCAAATACCTTTTGTCACAATAGTTTCGAAATAAATGATCGCGTCGGCCTCTTAGCATGTCATATATTACTTTTGCACTAGTGAATTAAACTTCTTCGATTACTAAGGAAGTCTTTTTAACGGGTCTTAACGTGCTTAGTTCAACATTCGCCTATTGCAATGCCGCCAGATTGTGATTACTGTTTCCAAAAAAATGAATGCTCATATCATTGTTCTAGATAGAGCATCCACTACTTCGTTATTATTGTCTTTAATATATCGTATACTAGAAGTAAATTGGGAAATAATTTCTAATTGTCGAATTTCCTTCGGAGAATATTTATCTTATTTGGCGCATAATGCTTTCGTAAGAGGTTTCTGACCTGTGTACACAAGAAAGTTTTTACCTTTTACCATATGTTGAAAATACTTTATTGCCATGTAAATTGATAGCACCCCTCTTCCGAACATACTTTATTCCCATACTAGGACAAGACAACTTTCCAGTCCTTCCTAGTTTCAATGGTGGTCGAGCTAAAATCAGTTCGTGATTCAAGTTCTGAAAATATAAATTAATCGCATGCGTTGTTTCAGTTATTTCTAATCGGTCTCCATAATTAAATCCAGAAAAATTTATGTAAAGCATTTAAACTGTTATGATATCTGACATGATGCTCTGCATTCTACTTCAACTATCGACTTATTTCGATATGAGTTTCAGAGGTTCTAATTAAAAGTTATGATTGATGGAGTTCAGTAATTTAAATAGTGAAACAATCTAAACTAACACCATTGGACTGCATTGTAATTTGATTAAAGCTAGAGGTACATACCATAAGGCCTGAAACCAAGTATAGTCAAGCATTCACCACTAAACTTAGAAATCCTGAGTCCATGACTGTGTAATAGTTAAAAGTCAAATATTAAAACGAAACAGTTGTTCAGTACCCACCAATTTTCAGTGACAACATCAAATGAGGTCAAGAAATACACATTAGTATCAGAAGGAGTTTTATGGATAATATAGTAATTTCAATCAGTTGAGATCATGAGTTAATTGAAGCTAGATCACCATGGAAAACCTGAAAGCACTGTACGACTGTTTCGTCCTACTGTGGGATTCCTCGGCAGTGTGTATCCACGATACTAACTCGCGAGATTTGAATTCCCAGGACCTATCGGTTACGCGCGTGAACGCTGATGTGCACTACTGAGGAGTCCCGTAATAGGACGAAACGGTCTTCCAGTGCTTCCAAGTTTTCCATGGTGATCTAGCTTCAATTGACTCATGATCTCAACTATTAAAAATACACATTTACTCAAAACATGTTTTATGATCTTATAATACTTTATTGGTCTTCTGACTGAATCATAACCTAACCTACATTTATTGATTCAATCAAAAATCATACCATAATCTGAAATTCATTATAATTGTATCCTTGACCTTTATTCATCTGTGTTTCATAAGATTATTAGGTCAGTTAAACTGACCAATTTATGTTGATAGAATACAGTATAAACTTCATCATGCATGAAATTCACTTACTATAAACTTCAATATTAACATAGATACAAATTTGTCATTATAACAATGAGTTCATATATATGATTGCTATAAACACTAAAGTTTGGATAAGACAACATACACAACATGATAATTATTGTAAATGAATTGAAATGAATACTAATTATGATTGTCTATATGACGTTTTATCAGAATGAGTTTTTGTGGAGACTTTAGTAAATTTCACAGGTTGTAATTATGAGTCAGTTGAAGCTAGACCATCATTGAAAACCTGGAAGCACTGGACGGCCGTTTCGTCCTAGTATGGGACTCCTCAGCAGTGCGTGTAAATTAGTTACGTAACACTATTGATTTTAGTAATAATTATATGTGATACTTTAGTAAAATATTACATGATCTAACAGTCGTATCTAGGACGCGCGTTCTATCCTATTTGGGACTCGTCAATTGGATGTACCTGCATCTCAGAGTTAATGTGCACTCTGGGGCTCGAACTCAGTACTGTACGTTTCAAATATTATCGTGTTATCTATTTAGTTACTGAGTTCTGGCAGTCACTTGTTTGTGAAATGGGATGGAGTTTAAATTCACTTGGTATTATTTACTTGAATCTTCCTATTGATGTTTAGGATTGTAATTGATCAGTCTTTTATTGGTATATGTGTATACTAAGCGTATTGCCTCGATATAGCCTTAATTGACAAGCGTGATATACAAGAACCAGACGTAACTACATTAAAATCCATGCACGCAAGCAAAAGTATAAAAGTTCTATAATACCTTACCTAGCAAATATACCCTGTGACGAACAGGTTGTTAGAGTTAACCTAGTCAATAACTTGTATTCTTAACATGACTTTAATTTTAAAAGTTGTACAGTTTTTCGGGTTTTTTTTAAAACCTTTCTTTTTGTATTTGCTACTGTTTTTTTGCGTACGTAACTTGTTGGAATACCCTGTGCTGAGAATTCTATATTGTAACAAAATATAATATTGAATAAAGCCACTAATAATAATAACAAAGATGGATACATCCAGCTCACGAGTCCCAAATAGAACGAAACGTGCGTCCTGGATTCCACTGCTAGCCACAATACATCTTTGCTTATAAAGCTTGTGAATTAAGGCTATATCGAGGCAATACACACAGTATGCACATATGCCAACAAGAGACTGATCAATTGCAGTCCTAAACATAAATGGGGAGATTCAAGTAAACAATACCGAGTGAAGTCACATGATCTGTTTAGAAAAGAATATGTATTCAGTAATAAGGATAGTAGGTTGGTGATCCTGTGATAATCTTGACAGATTGCCTTCCAGTGAAGATCCGGCTTCTCCTTGAAAGTATTCACCTATTCGGATAAGGCGTTCCAGTCATTGAGTACTCGATGAGAAGAACGGTACCTCAATTTAAGTTTATTAGGTTGCTGTTTGTGAACTTTCTTGCTATGATCTCGGAGGTTATTAGTGCTGGAGGGAGCAAAGAGATAAGACATATTAACACCCAAATCGTAATTAAAGATATGGAATGCCAGTATAAGGTCACCTCGCGTCCTACTATACGACAAAGGGGAAAGGCTTAGGCGTTTTAAGCGCTCATCGTAAGGGAGTTTAAAAAGACTTCATTAATTTTGTTCCAACACGCTGAACACGCTCAAGTGAGTTAGTATCCTTTATCAGACATGGGGTAGCTGATTGAATACAGTACTCTAAATGTGGTCTTATGTAGGTGGGATATAAAATTCTAAACATCTCCTTGTCAAAGCATTTGAATGTTCGATGAATTGACTGTAACGCACGATGTCCTTTGGTAGCAGTTGCGTTGCAATGCGTAGTTGTTTTCAAGTCATGACTCATTATTGCTCCTAAGTTTTTATGTTCTTGAACGCGTGGAAGAGATGTACCATCAATAATATAATGGTAACTATTACCGTGTCCGATTTGCATGAGCACACTTACTAGAATTAACTACTAAGCCTCAACCTTGAGCCCATCTAACTAATTCGTATAAGTCAGCTTGGAGATATAAAATGATCAGTTTCACTTCTTATTGTTCTTCAGACTTTGACATCATCCGCAAACAATAATGTCGACGACTTAAGCGATAGCGGTAGTTCATTAACGTATTACCTAGGTGACTGACTATAAATAAAAGTAGTGAGATTTCCAAATTTCCATGTCGAATTAGCAATATGATTATGTGCTACCTCAGAGAAAGCAATGTCAAAGTTCTGAAATTACAGATTTCATCATGAACTAACTTTGGTATGACAAATGTTGGGAACCAGGAATAACTGTCCTAAGTATAGGACACTTAATCAACAAGCGGCAGATTATCAGCTCAACAACTTGTGCTAAAATAATGATGGCTCATAAATATCACAAAATTTTTTATTTCATGGCAAAATGAAAGAACACCGCTTTACTTCCATCTACATATCCGGTGTTATTTCTGGTTAACATTTTATCCCTTACACAAAGTCATCACTGATCTTGAAGTCTACTTATCCTGTCACTTGGCAACAACGACTTAAAAGGATAAACTTTGGAACTTAGAGTTAGTAATTCAAATGAAAAAGTGTAACTATGTGACCCAAAGGTTCTGCTCTCATTCTCATATAACATAATCCATCCCTTACTGTTGAAGACTCTCTAACTACTTAAATGAAATAGCCCTATTGTGTTTGACAGTTTCTGAATTAAATTAGCATTCAACAACACGAGGTACATGATTTGCTGTCGACGAATATCAGTACTCATCAGAACAAACAAATATCATGAAGAGTAAACAAGTGAATACTTAAATTTTATGGATAGTTTGAATTTACATCTGAAGCTGCTTAAACCAGTTGTAACTTAACAGTGATATCGAGAGAATTCGAATAGGATTTACTTACTCTAAAAGTAACTAACCAACTAGAGTCTATACCATCAATGGAAGGATTCAAAAACCATTATAAATGAATTTGAAATTAGTTTGGGTCACATTATAACATTAATCTGAGATACTGTTGTAAATTATGAAGAATTCAAGAACTCTTTCATCCTAGTCTGAAACTTCTCAGTAGTACATATACTTTAAAAAACGGAATGAAGAAACAACAGATTTCCTAGAAAACACTAAAACCGCAGGTCATTCAACCACAGGAATCTAACAATGAAGATTACTAAATTCAGTTGATCTCATGGTTATTAAGGTTCCTCTATGTGAGGCATCATAATACGACAAAGACACATGAAGATGATGATGATGATGATGATGATGATGATGATGATGATGATGATGATGATGATGATGATGATGATGATGATGATGATGATGATGATGATGATGATGATGATGATGATGATGATGATGATGATGATGATGATGATGATGATGATGATGATGATGATGATGATGATGATGATGATGATGATGATGATGATGATGATGATGATGATGATGATGATGATGATGATGATGATGATGATGATGATGATGATGATGATGATGATGATGATGATGATGATGATGATGATGATGATGATGATGATGATGATGATGATGATGATGATGATGATGATGATGATGATGATGATGATGATGATGATGATGATGATGATGATGATGATGATGATGATGATGATGATGATGATGATGATGATGATGATGATGATGATGATGATGATGATGATGATGATGATGATGATGATGATGATGATGATGATGATGATGATGATGATGATGATGATGATGATGATGATGATGATGATGATGATGATGATGATGATGATGATGATGATGATGATGATGATGATGATTCGATGATGATGATGATGATGATGATGATGATGATGATGATGATGATGATGATGATGATGATGATGATGATGATGATGATGATGATGATGATGATGATGATGATGATGATGATGATGATGATGATGATGATGATGATGATGATGATGATGATGATGATGATGATGATGATGATGATGATGATGATGATGATGATGATGATGATGATGATGATGATGATGATGATGATGATGATGATGATGATGATGATGATGATGATGATGATGATGATGATGATGATGATGATGATGATGATGATGATGATGATGATGATGATGATGATGATGATGATGATGATGATGATGATGATGATGATGATGATGATGATGATGATGATGATGATGATGATGATGATGATGATGATGATGATGATGATGATGATGATGATGATGATGATGATGATGATGATGATGATGATGATGATGATGATGATGATGATGATGATGATGATGATGATGATGATGATGATGATGATGATGATGATGATGATGATGATGATGATGATGATGATGATGATGATGATGATGATGATGATGATGATGATGATGATGATGATGATGATGATGATGATGATGATGATGATGATGATGATGATGATGATGATGATGATGATGATGATGATGATGATGATGATGATGATGATGATGATGATGATGATGATGATGATGATGATGATGATGATGATGATGATGATGATGATGATGATGATGATGATGATGATGATGATGATGATGATGATCGTAATAATTAAAATAATGATAAATCATTTGGACAATTAACGTTTTTATTCTGACTTAATTTATGTCAGTGTTTACATACATTGAAAGAGATTATCGTTGTTAACTATAGTTATTATATATCACTAAATATATTCATTCATATTTCTATAAGTTACTATAAATAATTTGTTACCATAGTAAATCAGAATAAATAATGTCGATCAATACAATAATAACAAGTACCTTTTTATAATTCAAATTACTGGACATTTAAAGTATGAAAATCAATTATTCTATACATTATTAATAGGAATAATCAATGTCATAAATGACTGATTTTAATCTCCCATATATCTACAGAGAAAGCAAGAGAGACAGAGCATTTTATTTTACTTTAGTTGACTGAACACAATGAATTCAACCTTGAAAATACTACAATTTATACAAATCCTTGAAATGGATAATAATCATGTGCTCACTAGTAACTAGTTTCAGAATGAATTTCTTAAAGTCTTAGTGAGATTAACCGTGACCAGGGAAGTCCAATCCGTGTGGGGCTAAGATATGTATCTACCTCAGACAATAGATGAATGGTTGAGCAAGATCATGGATTGATAGAAGTAAGATATTAACACCACTGGATGGCGATCAGCTTAGTGATCTAGAAATTAATTGTTCGCGTGTGAGATCGAATGTCTTGAGTTAGAATTCCCTCAATTCAGCATCGTAGATGTACACTACTGAGGAGTCCCATAGTCCGTCTAGCACTTCCAGATTTTCAATGGTGGTCTAACATTGTTCCATTAATTATATCAATCTAAACTCAATATTCAACCTTATATTGATAAATAAATTATTCTAATCATCCTATTTGTCCTATCACCCATATGTTTGACCTAGTTAGTTACTCATGTGTAACCTTGATCAGGCTTGGTACATGTGTGTGTATGTGTCTGTATATTTAATTGTGTGTTATTCATAACTATTAAAACTGAGTGATCTGTAACTCACTGCGTTGATACGTTCATCTTCTCTTATCGTCCCTCATCATCTGTCTGCATAAAAGACTGTCGGTACATGTTTTACACCTATTGTGATTGAGCTTCATTAGTCATAGATTGGCACAAACCTTGAAGTCTTGGAATCGACCTTGTTAGGACTATGAAGGCTCATTGTTAAGGAGTTCCTATCTAAGTCAAAACGATTATCTAGTGCTTTCTGGTTTTTATTTGTTGTCTAACTAGGATCACTAGTGGTTTAAACTATGAAATTCAACAATCTTCATAGACCATCTGTAGGCTTACAATTATTTGAGAGTAATCTATAAACAGCTAATAAAACAAACTTATGCATGAAATTAGAACAGTACAAAGTACCAAAAATCAATTATTTTATAGATAAACAAATAGGTACATGTAGATAGATACAAATTATCTGGTAGTTGTCCGCTCTATTATTGTAACTAATTATTGGAAACTTTGGGTGATAAAGGTCGGCATTGATCACAATATAAATCTTGAGCTTCACTGTTTCTGCATACATACCTTTCCATTTTGTCTTTTCAATGTTAAGTTTTCTCTTTATCATTGTTTCAAAATCATTTTGAATAATTTTCTATTCTTGTAGTTAATTTCATCTCATCGTTTGTATGTAGTACTTCAAATTGGGCTGAGATAATTACGTATAAGGTTGTACGTTAATTATGATCTTAATTGGTATCATTTGAGAAATAGAAGCAAACTTTTATAATTGAATGTGTCACATTATCTATAGTTTTAAAATTACGAACTGATCTTAGCCAAACCAACATTGAAAACTTGGAACCACTGGTAGACCATTCTATCTCAGTAAAGGATACCTTACAGATGTGTATTTGGTACTCAAAACCAGGAATCGAACCAAGAATCTTCATTTCTACTCGCTGACGCCTAGTCTCTAGACTAGTGATTAGTTTTAGAATCTAATTTTAATCAGTTAAATCATATTGCACGGTAATATAACTGTTTCATTTTCATTGACCATACAAAATTCAATCACACTCGTCTCTATGAATTTGTAACATGAATTTCACTTGATCTTATTAAGACATTCTTTAATCACTTGTTATTCTTCCAGAATCACAAAGGTTTATAACATTCATGTGATTTATAGGCAAATATAGTCAGTGGCTAGCAGTGGAATAGAGGACGTGCGTTTCATCCTGTTTGGGATTTGTCAGTTGGATGTACCTGCATCTCTGAGTTGATGTTCACGCCGAGACTCGAACCCAATACCGTTCGCTTCAAAGACCATCGCGTTCTCCACTTAGCTACTTGTTTGTGCAATGAGGTGAAGTTTAAATTCACTTGATATTGTTTACTTGAAACTTGTGATGCTTGTGAATTAAGGCAGTATTGAGGCAATACGCACTGTATGCACATATGCCAATAAGAGAAACTGATCAATCACAGCCCTAAACATCAATGAGAAGATCCAAGTAAACAATACCAAATGAATTCATGTGATTTGATTAAATTTAGTGATGAAAATCTATTTTTTATAAATAGAGTTTAATGACTTGTAAGTAGGCATTTGAAATTTAGAAAAAATAATATCATCAATGTGGTGTTATGGAGATAGTTAAGTTTTTGATTGAGATCATGGATCGATGAATGTTGGACTACCATCGAAAACCTGGAAGCCATGGACGACTGTCTCGTTCTAGTTTGGGGATTCTCAGCAGTGCGCATCCAACATTCATCGATTCATGTTCTCAATCAAAATATAATATCAGTTTGATTTCAATCTAGGACTGCAATTGATCAATCTCTCGTTGGCATATGTGCATCCTGTACGAATTACCTCGATATTGCTTGAAGTCATAAGTTTTATAAGCAAAGATGGATAGTGGCTAGCAGTGGAATCCAGAGAAGGACAATAAGAAGTTCCATCATTGTAAAACTCCTTGATATATTTTACGGACTTGATGTAATGGTAACCTTTTAAGTTATCTATTGAATCCAATCCAAACGATATCTCTTTTAAAATACAATGGAAGCCATATATATTTAACTACATAAACCTCATCCTAGGTGAAGTTGATCTATCTACCTAAACAAATAATCTACCCAAAATCACATTCAAATCACAACTGATGACTTTTTAAAAATTTTTTCCAGTAATCAAATGTCATTAACTAAGTTAGCCATTGGGATTCGAATAGAATTAACGATAAATATCACGTTTGTTATTATTCAGCTATCACTTGGTTTGACTCTACAGAACTTCAGTCGCCGTCCTTTTTTCTTCATTAATGATATCTTTGACTATTATACTAGATAAAATATGAATCCTAGTCTCATAAAAATCATAAATTCTATCAAGATTAGAGATGTTACCTTTGACGAGTATCAATTTAGCTGAAGTATCGTTTCCACAAAGGTTTCAGTTACGTTTTTACCTATGATTGTTAACTAGCATCGAGGTGCAAAGTATCTTGCTGGCTACCTCTAATCACTCAATAAATTTCATATCGGTATATGGGATTCTAGATGGACACTTCTGAGGAGTCCCATATTGGGACAAAACGGCCATCCAGTGCTTCCACGTTTTCAATGGTGGTAACGCAATTTCGTGAATTGGTTGAAGTTAGACATTAACACCGTTGGATGCTGGTCGGCCCAGTGGTTTAGAAGTTAAGTGTTCGCGCGCGAGATCGAAGTTCCTGGGGTCGAGCCCCCTTTGTGCGGGATCGTGGATGCGCACTGCAGAGGTGTCACATATCAGGACGAAACGTTCATTCAGCGCTTCCAGGTTTCCACTGATGGTCTAACATTGATCGAATCATGATCTCAACCAGAACAGTTAACTGTTTATCCATCACACTGAAAAAATCTGTAAAAATTAATTAATAGTCACACGATTTTTCTAAAAATAAAGCGCTCTTTTGATGTATGGTAGTGAAAATAAAGTGTGATTGGTCGTTAAGAGCGGACAAACAGCCACAGCCTACGGACTATTAATTACGTGATTTTCTTTCTTATTATTGATTTCTACTCTGGACTCATAGTGTGTGTAACTCCTTGTAATTTTATTGAATAAAGTATTCTCTAATGTTAATCTGCTTCTATATTTTGGGTCGTGAATCCTGGTTCTGGTATGGTATATGCTAGTGATGTCGATAGATATAAGTAGTATGTATCATCAGTCAAAAGTGAAATGCTTAGAGGCAGAAGGTTAATAAGATTAAAGCAAAGAGAACGAGAACAATGAATGATTGCTGAAAAAAACAAAGGACCAGTCAATTCTGAGTTGGTTGATTGAAATTTTACTGAAGGAACAGTGAAGTTTGAGGTAATTGATTGACATTTCGCCAATAAAGTATTCACTACATAGTCCTCAAATTTTAGTAAAACTTTCTGTAATTCAGTGTGCAATTACGTTTGATTGTCCCCATTTGTGTATTCTCGTTCACTACATTGGCATAATGTGATCAGTCTTATTAATTTATGATCGTAATATACGGTTAACAGAGGAATATAATGTAAACTATCTGTTATATCATCATGAGTCATAATCATCTCGACATAGTACAATTAAGAGTTACACATAGAAGTCTCATAATTCAAATGCAGTAGGAATACAAGAAGCAAAAAGGATATTTAAAATATTCTTCGATTCTATTTGATCACTATGAGGGCTCCTATACTTAACCAATCCAACTACGCAAAGAATACTGAATATGAACTTTTACTCTCTAAAGCCGGATAATTATACTTACAACTCATCCGTATATATACATACATGGGTTATTTAACTGATCATCATAGGCAAGTCTGAGTAGTAACCAAGTGTGAATAATTAACTCATTTATAAATGTCTGTTGCAAATATCTCTTATTTCTGATGTAGCTACGTGATAACGCATAATTTATACGTATTACTCTAGAATATTTGTACTCTATGAAGTATTAGAAATATCGTATTTCAACTATAGCGCTTCCAACTTGGAAAATTAATCGAATGTACTAGAGTGCAATTTAGTTTACCATAAGTTTGAGTTCAATGTTACGATTAAGTTTCTGATTTCCTGTCCTTTCAGGTTTACTTTACATAGTTTCCTGTAAAAGTGTTGACAAAAAATCACATGTGGTTCATTTAGATTCTTTTGTATGATGGATAGTAACAGAAACTATAATTTAAATCTGCAACAATTTGGTAGACTCTCCCGGTCTCCCACATTGTACGAGTATTCCATGTACCTAAATCATTGTTTGCTCTGGTTGTCAGAAGGAGCATCGGCCTCAAGACTTCCGAAGGAACTCGTGTGTATATTTACAAGTCATCTTTTGAATATAATTTTTTTTCATGTAGAAATGAGGTAAGTTCCAACTGTTTCATGTATTTCTTTAAGCTTCTACGTAAAATAGATTGATAGTCATCTTTCTATTTTGTACTCATATGAACCATACTCATAGCTTCTGAATAAAGTTAAATGGATAACGTGATGGTGTTTAAAGCGAATGATACTGGGTTCGAGTTCCGGAGTGAACTTCAACTCTGAAATAAATAAATAGTATATTTGTAATATCCCAATGAGTAGAAAAATTAGATTTTCTGACGTTTCATGGCTTAGTGTAAGCCACTTCTTCAGAGAATAAATAACCAAATTAAAATTAATCCAAGTTTATATAGTACAACGGAACAATCAACTCTGAAATGCAGGCACATCTAGCTGACGAGTCCTAAATGGGACGAAACACGCGTCCTGGATTCCACTGCTAGCCACAATACACCTTTGTTTATAAAGCTTGTGAATTAAGGCTATATCGAGGTACTACACACAGTATATACATATGCCAACAAGAGACTGATCAATTGCAGTCCTAAACATCAATGAGAAGATTCAAATAAACAATACCAAGCGAATTTGAGTATCCAACATTTCATTAACTGCTGAATCTGTTAATAATACACTACTAATCGTTTCAAAAGGAAGAACGGTAGTTCGTGGCTTAAAAGAGTTTAATTATATAAATAAACTATTCGTCCCACTATATAAGTACCATTTGTTCGATTAAATTAAAAAGGACTAAAGGAATCAGAGGATTTTTGCGCGTAGGTAGTTAGTTATTTGTAGAATAAATTACGAGACCACCACCTATAAATATAACTGTCAGGAAAAGGATTTATAGCATACAGTTTTAGTTTAATGAGGTCAACAAGCAGTTTCTTAGAAATCAGTTTAACATGAAGTTGGAAACAATGTTTAACATCAAAAAATCGAATAACTATACCAAAAAAAGAGGAAAATATACACTTTTAAATATTAAGGTGAATGTTATTCAACCCATTGATACAAATGAACCATGCAAAGTTATAATGGTTACCACGGGAGTATATTAAAAGATTTGATGTGGTTAGATCAAGATAAAGTAACAGCCTATAAAAGAATTGATAGTTAGTTTTAGTAGTTGACTGGAGCCATAAGGTAATATAGAACAAAGTTGGTTCGATTGTTTGAGTGTAATTATTCTTTATTTTTCTAGTGTATATTTCGCAATTCATTGTTAATATTTCCACTTTCTCCTCTCCCTTGAATCAAAATGTAATTCATTTTTCGAGAACATATTTACTTACCTACATTTATTTATGAGAATTAGTGATACTAGACAGTCGCTCAGACAAAAATGGAGAGGGATTCGAATAAGTCACCTAGTAGCTGGGAATCAAATGACCTAACGGTTAAGTCATCTCTTTAAACTGATCATGAACCTGATAACTTAAACGAATATACATGTGTATCAGTTATCTCATTTTTTTTATAATTAACTGAAGACTCTCATCAAAATTTACGCGGAAAATATCTTCACAATTTTCTAATTCAATACCTGTAAACAATGAAATTAGTGAACAAACATTATTAGATTGTTTACCTACAGATGTATCCCTAAACAAAACGCTTGGTTGAATACTCATTCATTAATTATTCCTTTTATAACTCTTAAATATTTATTTATTTCATAATTTGTCAGAAAAGTCTACCTCCCATTTGAGAGTGAATACTTTCGGCAGATTGATAGTGTTATGATGGTTATTTTTGGATGATCACTGTTTGCAACACTACCATACGATAAGTTAGAAACCATGTTATAAGGGTTAAGATACCTATCTACTAATCACTACAATACAAGTTTGAATTGCACTTCACTTCCTAGGCTTGAGCAACCAAATAATACGGCGAGACTATAATTTATGGACGAACCAATCAGATTTACGATAACAGGTCTGAGATTCTCGCATTTGGCTAAATAGAGTCTTGTTATTATAGCTGATGTCAGTTCGTGATGAAAACCCTAAATCTAATTCCTAATCCTAATCATCAACTGTAAATCATAATCCTTATTTTTCAAACTGCTTTATAACTCACATTTCGTCCTAGTAAGTAGGTAGACACTCTCAAGGTCACTTTAGCGTCGCTCAAAGGTCGCTTATAAATTATACTCTTATCAATAATACTTTACTAGACCTCATGAATAATGTAGATCAAAACTTAGTATGTAATTTGTAAACACTACATTGGAGATAGTTATAATAGATGGATGTTGACAGTTAATAAAATACGGGATATGTTGCTCGTCTTATTTGGGACTCGTCAGAAGGATGTATCTAAAATTACGTTGATATTTATACCTGAACTAGGACACAGTACCTTTCAGTTCAAAGTTCAAACAGCTTATTCACTGGGCTACTAAGTTCATATAGTCAACAAATTGTTCAACGCGTATGACACTTGTATCATTATTACTAAGGGTTTGAATTATGCTCTGTTGTTACTGAGATTAAACCGAAAAAGACTTAGACTATAATCAATAGTTAAATGACTTTCTCAAAGTCAAAACTATACAACCTATCCATGATTGTCAATAGATTATGAAAAAATCCATTAATTTCAAAGAATTTTTCGACAAAAACCTTCATCTTATACAACAGTTAAATTGATTACTTTGATTAATACCTCTACAATAAGAAAGGTATTAACTATTAATTCCATTGGTGTACAGATTTTTTGCGGTTGGCTTCATGTCTTACTTAAAGTGTATGGGGAATTAGTGGTGCTGTCTGACTGTTTATATAGAAGTAGATTGAACGGGGTTCCAACCTCCAACTTACTGGTTGAAAGTCGAACAACTAAATGGTCTAGTCAGTCAGTCAGCTACAACGTAGGACCAGGAACATATATGCATACGTCCAAGTTCCATACCTCATTAGCACAACAAGATGAACACCGGATTCACAGAAGTGGTTAATTCAATGGTAGTAATATATAAAAGAAAGATTGCATATAACAACATAGTACAGGGAGAAAGAATTAGTTGGTAGAAAGAAAGATATGAAGCGAATTTAATCTCATAGTTTGAGGAAAGACAGATAGTGTATACACTTATGCCATTGTGATCAATTCTGGGCCAAGTCATCAAGAGTCTCCAACCATTGGTTACGATAGTCACGCAGACCTCAACCAAGTAGTCTGCACTTACCAACATGGCTAAGACTAGAAGTTAGTGACTTCAAGCACTGATGCCACGTTTTGGTTTGGCCGACCCCAACATTCTTCCAACCATCCCCAACACCGGTCAGCATTGAGCATCGTCGTAATCGTAGTTCAGGCATACGCAACACGTGGCCCAACCATCTCAGTCGATGAAGATTCACAACCTAATCAACTGATTTACCATCATTTCCTAATACCCTGCGTCTAACCTCACTATTACTTACCCGATGACCCCAGCAGATGCCAGCAATATTTCCAAGGCATCTGTGGTCAAATACTAGTAGCTTACGAATATCCTCTACTCTCAATGTCCACGTTTTGCAGCCGTGAAGTAGAACAAAACGAACTACCGCGCAGTATACTCGTCTAGTAAGAGAGTCGAATAAACAATTAGAAATGTAACCACTCTACTTGAATAACTCATAACCAATGGAGTTCTAATAACATCCAGTAAGTACTGGAGAGGTGATTCACTCTAATCTGAAATTTTCCATCATTAAGCACATATGATCTTACACTAGATAGAATGTGATACATTTAAGTTCCACGGAAAATGTCAAACTATTCAGATACGCAGTTTGTAATCCAGTAGGCACATATTTTCCAATTTTGATCAACTTAATCTATATATCCTGTTCATTGTTCATTCATACTCATAATTGGGTAAACTTGAAAGTTACACCTTCTTAAACATAGTGATTAATTGAATGAAATCAATTATGGCCTTTGCTCCAATTGGGGGTAACAAGCGTAAGTAAGTCAGTAACTATGATGGAGAATCATTTCATTGTAACAGTTTCCATAACAATTTGATTTAATTTCATAAGTTTTCTTTACATATCATTTAAATGTTTATATTTATTTTCAAAAGAATTTAATGTCATAATCTAATTTTAACTTAAACGATATTAATCTTAATTATGTTAAAGTACAACGGGTAAAACTCCTAGAATTTTATAAAATTAATTTAAAAATAATTGAATTATTCTAAAAGTTATATAGATATATTATCAAGTTCACTGATTCGATCATTCATTCATGTGCCTTTCTATTTTTCAGTATGGGGTCATGAAGATTGGTAAGTTTTCTTGATTAAGATCAAGATTTGATCAATGTTACGCCACCATTGAAAATCTAGAAGCACTGGACGACCGTTGAGTCCTATTGTGGGACTCCTTAGAGGTGCGCACCTACAACCATTCAATCGGGATTCGAACCCAAGACCTTCGATCTCATACGCGAACGCTTAACCTCTAGACTACTGGGCCGGTATCCAACCATGTGTTTACTAGTGACTAGCTTCGTTAGACAATTCCTCGAGTTCTAGTGAGAAGCCTTTACCAGTGGAGCTACTCTGTGTCAGTTAAAGGAAAATGGGAGATGGTCATGTAGTTCCGTGGATTGGTTGAAGTTAGACAGTTGAGTGACAGCTCAGTCATCTAGAGGTTAATTGTTTGCACGTGAGATCGATTCCCCGTGATGCGGGATTGTAGATATGCACTTTTGAGGAATCCTATATTAGAAAGAAATGGTCATTCAGTGCTTACAAGTTTTCACTGGTGGCTTAAAATTGATTGATTCATAATCTTAATCAAAAATTTTCTGTATTTGAAATAAAGTATTTCGGTTCATTTCCATGAATTCTTTAAATTATGTTATTATGATGATGAAATTGAATAATAACGTGAATTAAATCCAAAAATACAAATATCAGTATAGGGTTGTGGAGATTATTAAGTTATTGAATGAGATCTTGAACCGATTGATGTTAAACCACCATTGAAAACGTAATAGGTTAAGCGTTCGCGCGCAAGACTGAAGGCTCTGGGTTCGAATCCCGTTCGCGGGGTCGTGGATGAGCACCGCTGAGGAGTCCCACAATAGGACGAAACGGTCGTCCAATGCTCCCGAGTTTTCAATGGTGGTCTAACATCAATCACTTTAAGATCTCAATCAATACAAATATCAATAATTATAATTTATGAAATTAAAGTGAAATCATTGAACAGATAATGAAAGATATACCAACTTTCTTCATTATTATCTATTAATCCATGATTAATCAGAATAGATTGTATTGGAATGATTTATGAAATAATTGTGTATTAGAAATATGATTGTAATAAATTATTCTATCAAACAATGAAAGTGATGCATTGTATAATTAAACAAAATGAAGATATTTCAATGTAATAATAGATGTGTAATAATTATGCAAACTGAATATGAAAGATTATGCAATTAACAATTATAAGGAAGATAATAATATACATGAATATATGTCAAAACACAATGATCAGGTTTGAATTAAGTAATCTCCAAAGACTCTGTTATGTATAGGTTTATTATCTAGCTTCTCTTTGAAACAGTTCGCTTTATACTATAGATCATTTTTATTAAAGTTTCTGGTAGAAATAGATTACCAGAATCGACTAGATGTTCAATAATAGAGATATTGACTAATTTGGATTCACCTTTTCATAACCAAGCTGGATAATGCTCAGATATACATTTGTGAAAAGCTCATTTTGTACAGTCAATTTAGCAAGCTCTTAAATACATAGTAAGGTGCCCCAAAGTGCAACCAGATTTGATGATTTCTACAGACATCCTGTTGGTATTTCTATGGGGTTCCTACTAAGTTCTCTCTTAACAGTATGTTTCATGGCTAAGCTTGAGAATACTGTTCTTCGATCAACAATTAATGGCTTTCATTTCTACTGGCGATTATGGATGACTCTTTCATTATATACGATAAGATCAATAATCTTAATAATATATAAAAGTTCAGTATGTCCCATCATATTCATACTGGAGTCAGCATCAGTCTTATTACTTTATTGAAATGTGTCCAGATAATGTTCTTGAGAAAGTCAGTTAAAAACCTTACGATTATACCATCCATTTTAGAGAACAAAACATCCTAAAAATACTCGTCCTGAGCTATCAATCAATCACCATCATTCCAAACAAAAATGCATCACTTTTTCAGAAGACCGGAAAGCTTTTTACAATGATCGACTTGAAGATAGAATTGGTGATATATGAAGACACGATCAATGTAGAATTATACAATATCCAACAAATACTTATGGAAAGTGGATCTCCTTTCAAGACCTGGAACCAAAATGCGTAATCTAAAATACCCTACTTTACCGTAGATTGCGTTCATGAACACTGAGTTCAGGAGAGAAACAACTTCAGAGTCCTTACGCAACCGATTTGCTAAATCCTTGGGGAGCTTTTATTCAGATGAGTTATGAAGTGCTTCCCAGTAAACGCCTGATGCAAGGATGTATCAAGGACAAACTAGCGTTTTGGGCCACTTCAGTGTATATCTACCACTTTACTTGCCCTTGTGGAACTTGGTTGCAGAAAGTGTGTTCTTTCCAGAGACAAATCTGAAGACTATCGCCCACGGTTAGCGAAAGGAGAGTGTAAATCAATCACACACTTGCATGGTTCGAACGTATGATTTCTAAAGATTCATTTGTTAATTTGAATACTGTGGAATATATAACGGATGTCAGTGGTTAGATTTACGACTAAAAACAATATCCTATGACATATCAGAAATTCAAAAAAAATTAGGGATTAGGAACCATGGCAAAGGATTACGAGGTTCGTAGTGTATAGTTCTATGCCCAGACCACAGGGGTTATTCTAGCTTCCGGACAGACCAGTCTTTTTTCTTCTTGAGTCACACTTTGACACTGCCAATAATAAGCTTATCACCCTTGACCGTCTTTGAGCATATGTGTGTTGCATACCCTATTCACCACATACCTGCGGCTTACTTTTGTCTATGAATATTGATTCACGTTTGATCAAATCGAGTTGCCCTCTCTGAGTCGTTTCTCTGAAGGATCAACGGGTTTGTTGAATGCACGTATCCAAAACCCATTTTCGTTATTTTCTGACGCGAATTAAGTCGATAATTATATAGGAGGGCAGCCGGGGCCCATATTTCGTTAACATCACCAAACGTTCAAAACATAGTCAAATCTACAGACCAGTAAAAGTCCTCAACTACTATATGGTTGAGCTGAACTCAACATTTTAATGCTTTACAAACATCTATATTACCATTATACTATGCATGTTTATACAAGTGTTGCGGACCTTACGTGAACGCATAATTGTATCTCAATAGCACGTTATCCCAAATGAATTAAAATAATCGTACAACCACTTTTATCTGGTTGGTTGTTTGGGTAATTTTTGCAACATTTTCTTCATAAAAATAAGTAATGAAGGTAGTGAAATGTTCTTCAACATTTAAATTTTTCCTGTTTGTAGTAGTAATAGGTTTATCTCTTGTCTTTCATACCTGTTTCAAAATAATCTCTACCACTGAAGAACAAAATATTTTTACGTCCATTTATATTCCTTTTGCAATAAGTTAGCCATCAAGTACGGCAACACGATCATTGTAATTCGTCCAATGAAGAATTCACTTCCCAGTAACAATAAATCATAGTCTTGTTACTGAATAGAGAACAGAAGTCTAGTCACTGTAGTACTAGTCTCATAATACGTTATCATGAAGAATATTAAGCGAGCTTTGAGGATGTTTCAGTTAATGTGTATTAAAAAACTGACCCGGAGTTTACCAATCTCTGGATGATAGTTTTGTAAAGTTTTTCAACAAAACGAGAATGATGTAGTCACACTCACTACTTTGTTCAATATAGCATACCACTGTTCTCACTTATATATATCTTTATTTGAAAGATGTACTGGATATAAAAAATGAAATACAATCCCAGCTCTTACGTAACATATCAAACAATGTCTTGCCGGATGATGGAATAAGCAATCACATTCTAGAAATCCACGTGTGAATAACAACCCTGATTATACTTTCAAATGACGAAATGAGAAGTGACATCATTTACTCCTAACCTATCCTTCTAAGTTAACCCGTCTGTAGGAGGATCCTTATAATCCTAGGAATTGAACTTAGGTTTTTTGATGCATACAAGACTGGCTGATTTAATAAGTTGAGAAAAACCAAAATGCTCAGAACAGGACGTGCAACAGACCACGAAGTCATTGATTGTTGGTGTAGGTCGTGCTGTCCTCATTGCCACCACCTGGACCCACCAGATAATCATACCCTCTTATTTAAAGACCTGAAATAATATAGCTGAAAACTGATAACACATGCACATATTACACTACACAATTCAGGTTAGCGTTTCATAGCATGATCGGAGGTTATACGGCTTCACCCTAGAATGAATCTAAAACATAAACTCTGCTGTTGAAAGAAATGTAAATAGGTTAACAACATATAACTTAGTCTTCGTAGGTAAGAATTCTAATTCGCGATTCAGATTGGGAACCATATCTTAACTGGTTAACAGGCCCGGAGAAACTTCACAATCGTTTCGACTTATTAGCAGTATACAAGATACTCCCAGTGTAAAAAAACTGTTGAATACTCGCTGTCTAGTTTGTTTAAAAGTCTTGATGGAAAAATAGACATACTACTTTTGTAGGTTGTACTTTTAGTGGATGGGTATCAGTTTGGGCATTATGGAATACTAAGTAGTGCGGAACAGTTGTTTCGCAGCGTTGTTCCCGTTATGGTATGGGACTCATTAGTAAGCAACTATGATCACACTAATGATAGAACTCTTAACCTCATGTCCAAACTATTGGACCCCTTAGTCCGGAGCCCAATGGTATAGATTTAGGTATTGACTTAATGCATACAGGAATTTGTACTCAGGGATCATTTCTACAGCAAACAAGCTTAGTTACCGCAAAAACGTCACTAGCAGGCCAATTTTGATCTACTCAAAATGACTACTTACTGTTCATATTGACTAATACACTTCACAAAACCCTATGAATAGTACTCTCGTAAGTGACTGAAAAGAAAACGTTTTTAATTAACGCAAACATTTTTTATTTACAATGTTTTGATCATTAAAATATGATTTTTTTTTTTGAAGTTTTAGTACGAACTGAAGCTGAAGGAATAAACCTAATTATTGAGGTTATCACTGAGAGCTTACGGATCTTTCTGTAAATTACTAAAGGAGCGTCTGAATATTTAGATAATGATAGACCAGTAAGTTAGAAAAGGGAGGTAGTGAGTGTGAAATAGAATGAACACATAAGCTTTATTGTATTTATTATTTAGTCATGTTTCTAGTATTCATAGAATATTAAGTTCATAATTATATAAACAACTGAGACACAATGATCGAAACAATCAGTTCTGAATTGACTACATTGAGATTTTTGTTGACGTTGTTAATCATTGTAAAACAAGCATACTGACAATTACAAATTACACTTGGTGAATCTACCAAAAGAAATTCAACTTTCAGATCGGCTGATTTTCTTGTGTTGATCAATTTCTCCAAACCCTGTTTTAAAGTTGTGAATACTCTAGCTCACAACCTCTAGTAACAGTTCTTGAAAAACTGACCGGTAAAGGAACAAAACGTTATGGAGTACATGAACTATTGTTTATCATTAACTGAGATGTAGATTGGTTGATCACTTGGTAACCGACGTCGATAAATATTTAAACTAGTTGATGGGAATATTTACAAGCATATGATCTTACAGTTAGTTCAGAAACACCCGAAACTTCGTATGTTATAAATGAGCTAAGATGTGTCGGAAATATCAACACTGCTACGTAAACTGAGATTAATGAAAATTATTAACAGTCCAGTAAACTCTACTTTTTGTGTTGGTCGTACGTTTGAATCATGTTTTGTAGATAAGATTGATAGGTTAACAATTGATAAGTATGAACAAATATAGCATAACATAAGAGCTTATGAGGCTGTTACAAAAGATTAAACGAAATAAGAAAAAAAACTAGCTAGAATATAAAAGTTTATGTACCAGAAATCGAAGTCAGAGAAAAGTAAACAAACTGGTTAGATAGATCACTCATTTATATCGCTGTTTTGCTGAAACTGATACGCAAATGGGAATTTTCTGTTAGCTGACAGTTGTGAAGGTCCTAAAAAGTAGATTAGTGATAAGCATCTTTACAAAAATTGACTTACAATCAAGGCTTGGATAGCCATATCAACGTTTTCCAGTTGAATTAAGGCCATCTTTTTATCTTTCCTGAACAAAGGAACATGGTTATATCAACAGACAACTTACATCATAAACTTAAAGTCCGTAACATGATATCCTTTAGTTTCAAAAATCATTCTAACCTCTTCTTCTGTGATTGCGGAGGGTATATTACTTAAATGCAAAACATGATTGGGAGCATAAATGTTCGCGAAATTCTTAGAATTCGGCTTTCTAAAACGATGAAGTGGACTATTGGTATAATCTTTAGTAAGTCCGACATCACTATCTTCTTTTGGTAACTGGACAATGTTAAAGCGTGAAACAGCTATTTTTAGAGGTTTTCCATACAATGGTTGTCCATTAAGATGATACAAAGCTACAGAAGTGACAGAATACTAAGACTCGTTATTAAGAGAATACCTGTAAGAGCTTGTTGTGAATCTGAAAATTGCACAAGAGCAGTACTTTTTTTATTGAACATTATTTTGACTCGTGTTACATCACCATAAACACCTGTTGAACAAAAGAATTGAAAATAATTAGAAATATCAGATAAACTACGAAAAAAACATTAAAAATGTGTCGACTGCACTCGGAAATGATAAGTGAGCTGAAGTTGCACTGCCATTCAGGCATTTCAGAAATATAGGGAAATTGATTTTTTTGAGAGAATAAATAAATAAACCTACCGAAGAGTGTGAATAATGCATCTGGATATACTTTCTAGTTCAGAAAACAGTAGGTAGATAAAAGCCAGGTATAAAATTGAAATGTGAGCACGCAAAGCATACGAACAAAATTAGTTTGTATATATGTGAAAATAAATAATGGAACAGACCAAAACGTGGTAAAAATGCATTTTAAGTTTGTGTAGATACCAACGTGAATTGGATTGTTGATTTGTACAGCGAAGATAAATTGTACCATTTCACAAGTGAATTAAGCACCATATCACAATGAAGTCGAATTGTAGTCAATCACATTGGAATCAAATGATAGATTTACGGAGAGGAAAAAGGAAAACAAAATAAACGCAATAAGTTAAAAACAATTGCGAACCATAGGCTTTATCACAATGAACAAAGCAATAATAACAATAAAGAATAGAATAAGAGTGAATTCAAAACTTCATCAAATAATCTGTAAGGAAATTGAAATGGAAAAAGGAAATCGGAGAAGACTAAAATCTAAGAAGAATAATCAATACGTACCTCCTCATTGAGATTGGAAACTATTAACACAGTACTAGTTCCAGTTTGACCCAAGTTAGGCACAGATTGATTAATCAAGTTTGGCAGAAGCTGTGTTTGGTTTTGTACAGTTGGTAAAGCTGTACGAGGACCTTGTAGAGCTGCAGCATTTAAAACAGTTCCTGGAGTTGGATTGATGGCAGAATTCCCACTTTGCGCAGTTAGAGCCATGAAACTGGCAGTTGCTGCGGCTGCAGCAGGGGTCAATGCAAGACCAGATTGTTGAGCAAGCAACGTTAACTGAATAGCAAGATCGTTGATACCTGACGCTGCAGCTTGCGGGACGGCTGTGAAAGCTGCGGCCGGATTACCTAGTGGTATATTTTGCCCGATAGAAGGTTGAGGAATCGAATTAATGGTTGAATTATTCGTCGATGCAGTTACTCCACCTGGGAGAGCTTGTAAACTGTTTAATTCATCATCCGTTAGAGGTGATACAGTATAATCACGGCATTTATCATTCTCGCGACGAACTTCCAAAGGCCCTCGGGCTTTCCAAAATTCCACTTGAAGAGAACAACAACCCGTATAAATATTTTGACCGTTTAGAAGCTAAAATATGGAATGTGATAGCAAGATTTTTGAAAAGAAAGACAGATGAAAACCAACCTTAAAAATGGTAATGAAACAGTGGAAGATTAAGAAGGTCAAGTGATGTTTAACTAAATTGTGGTCAGCAGTTTTGTAGATGACCGTTGATCCACCAATAACTAGCTTGATGAAGTAAATATTAGATAAGAACTGGTTAAGATTGCTGTTACAATTAAGAGTAATTTCGATCGACGGTTCTAAATTTTGCCTGGAGTTTTGAACTAAAGTGAATTGATGTTGTCCTGAGGTTATAGATAAAGATGAAATTTTGCTTAAGGATATTTAAAATGACACTATTAATCAACAATGGCAATAATAGTAATGAGAGTACGAGGAAATGAACTTTTCAAGTGCAACAGTAGTACATACTAATTGAGACAAATTATTTCTTAAGTTGAAGTGAGAAATGAAAATGTTAAGTTGTATGTTAAAATGATTTTTCTTCGTCTAGTCATAGGGAATTGACGAGCAGAGTAATGTAAGGTTCATAAAGAAGCTCAAAAGAAAATTTAGTACTTTGATTTACAAAAAGATCTCAATAAGTTTGCAATTAGTAGAGACTGATAAAGATTGCCAAGATAAGGCAATATTTAATCGTTTAGTTACCGATGGAATCGAGTGAATCGAAGCATTAACTGATAACCAAAATACACAGAAATGGCGACAATTGAATTTAATGAAATATTTTACTTACTAACATAGCAACGAACGCTTGGATATGGTTTTGAAATTCCAACAAGCATCGATATTGGTTGTTACGCAAGAAAATTAAGACACGTAAAATAGTTCCAAACCGATGAAATATCTAGAAAGCTAGACTGGGATGAAGAGGTTACCTTATACAAAATAACGTGGTTGATTTGTTGGCCCATGATATTGTCAATGACCACATGCAGTACAGTGTTAGGAACACCTGTCTGAGCACCCGGCAGATCCTGCTGAACAACACGGTTGGCATTCTTAATAGCGTTAACTATTGCATCGTTTTCTGAAATTAGTTCAAGATGGGAATGTGTAGAAAATTGAAAGATCAAGTGTTTCCCGTGTAAAGTTACGGGATACTTTAAATAGTGAGCAACTAGTTGCACAGCTTCCTCCAAAACGTGCATCTCAATGAGTGCTTGATTATTTCTTTTAGAAAGGACCATGTTTTTAAGAAGGCCAAAAGGTATGGCAAAAAGAGCGATCTCGTTTTCAGTTGCATCTGCTGGCATATTTCGTATGTGTATAACACGTGAAGGTGATGCTTCCAACCGGTCGACACGCGACTACAAAAGTGAGCAGTACTTTAAAAGTTTACCTTTTTAGTATCGACTGTTTCGAGGTCCATTGAGAGATGACCGTTGCGATGTAAATTTATGCTTGGTACACTTAAATCTCGCTAGAGAAAAGAAGAGATGGTTAAGTATTATAAGCATACTAGTAAACAAAATATTAGAGGAATGTCATATCTATAACAAATACATAAGAACAACTTACCGCTCTTATTAGCTGCGTGACTTATAAATTTACGGACGGGGAAAGAACGATCCAAGGTTCTTAATATACTCTTACCAGGTGTATGAAGCTGTGTATCTTACACTAACAGCGTTTAAAGATTAATTATTACCGAAAACTCAACACTTAATTTACAAAATGTTAGTTACATTCCTAATCACCCAAGCTAGTCCAGTATGTGATTATTTGTTTCAAGTTGTGCCTGTTTGGAAGAACCTTTTAAATTTAAACTGGGTGTTGATATCATTTAGAATCTCCAAAATGAACGGCTCCAAAGATGGGTGAACAACACATAACAGTTATATCAAAGGATGGGCGAGACTTTAATTTAGCGACGAGCCAATCAGAAGCGTTTGAGCAATTTCAAGGTCACGGAGCCAAGTTCAACACGCGATGCTAATATACTATCGGTTCACAGCGGATTTTAGAGAGGAGGTGACTAATGAGAGGTTACAACAGATGGGACGGCGAGACTCTAATTTGGGGACGAATCAATGGGAAGCGTTTGGGCAATCTCAATTATTAGCCAATCAGAAGACAGTATAAAGTAAAAGTATATTACAAGTAATGAATTACAGTGGATATTCTTCTTTTACATGATTTAAAAACTTGTTAGGGTTTGATAAAGGCTCAGAAGTTCTGAATTCAAAATGCATATGGTATAGAAACTCGTCTATAGGGTTAGGTTAAGGGAGCTAACATGCGATCGGTTTACATCGGATTTTAGAGAAGAGGTGTTTATTGACAGGCTACAACCTCAACCCTAACCTCCAAGTTTTTAAATCATGTAAAAGAAGAATATCCACCGTAATTTATTACTTTCTTGTAATATATTTTCACTTTATACTGTCTTTTGATTGGCTAACAATTGTCAAGGTCATTTAAGATCCGTTCAAGGGTCGTCGCTAAGTTAGAGTCTCGCCAAAGGATGTTATTAAGTTTGGAACTCGCAAGATTAGGTTTAGAAATTTAAAGATCAGTTCAAGTATCTATGAAACACGACTACTTCGCAAAACCTAGCCTGTACCTCCTCATGCAGAACGAACCAACTAATATATCTTGATATGCTTGATTCTTGATCTTCAGTCAATAATTAGACTATTTGGGTAATGCTCTGAAGCACATGGCGAGTAAACACAGGTAACAAGTCCTCGGCATCTTAAACGATGATGAGACTGGTATCACCGTGCCAGCTCATACAATGAATAAGAAAAATAAGACTTGACATGTCACCAGCTTCGAATGAAGCTAATTTTACAAACCCTTCGGTGGGAATGAAATACTAATAAAACCGGGGTTTAACTTTAGTCACGTATCAAACTACTAGTTTGAACAGGAAACCTGGACTGTGGATACAGTGCTTCTAAACCCTAGTCTGCATACTGGCAAGTGCGTACCGAAAGGTTTACTGAGCACAGGACTTGAGTTACGTATAATCAAATGATTGTAATGGTAAGTGGCACTGTAGCGAGTCCTCCAACTGATTATGCCTTAACACGTAACTCTTCTAGATTGAGGTGGCCATCGACCACAGGTTGCATCAAATCTTTAATTAGTACCCAATTTTACAGTACGGGAGGACTATCCCCCAGGCTCAAGTAGCAGTGGTTAACCTGTTACTCATCCGACTGGCACGTTTTTAGCCCTAATAGTCAAACGTGTTTGTTGAGATGATCCTATTCACTGAACAGATCGGTTTGTAAGACATCTTGTTTAACAATAATGAGAAGAACTTAGTTGCCTTGTGACCCGTAAACTCTCTGTAATTAATCTACTAACCGATTTTGTGAAGCACTTTTCCCCCGTTAACCCCTACAGTACAAAAATCTTTATCGTATAATTCACGGACTGATTTTGAAGTTCTGCAGTACTATCATATCCGGACACTACGTAAAGGTAATAATGCATGAACATCCGTAAGTTCTACACACTTTGTACGCATGTGCGACAAACTACCACAAAACCGAGTTGTACTTTCTATTACTGGCTGATGCCAAATCACGATACGAGTAGTACAAGCAATTGGATTTTCCATTTAGAGACGAATGCAATGAATAAACAATAGAATATATCTCAGTGGAGAAAAAATTACTTGGAACTTACTTTACGTTTGTTAGGCTAAAAAGAACAAACAAAAGCAATTTAGTACAAGGAAACTACTGGACATATTGCTTTTAAACAGAAGGCAAGCACTCACCATAGATGACGGGCATAGAACACCAAACATGGCGTCTCGGCGCCAGGTGTCATGTATCTCGTACTACCGGAAAAACAAACTACTAACAGCAATTCATATTTCGCTCACTTTCTCCTTGTATTTTGGAATATGAAAATGCTTCATTCGTTGCAATTTTTATTTTGACGTTGGCGCGCTTTACAAACTATAAATCCTTTCCTGGCCTATAGTGTCTTCAGCCATTGGTTTCTAGTTTCATTTCAGGGGTTGTCCCAATCTGAGGACTGTATTATTTCTGATTATTGTCGGCATTTTGTCCAACAAACGTTTGAGCATTGTGTACGATTGCTGGATCTTCGATCCCATATAGCGGTAAACAAATCCCCAAAATAAATTGTTCTGAATGTCTTCAAATTTGATGCTGAACTGATTAGTTTTGATTTTCACATCTATCTGCCTGCTCCCGGTCATACATCCTCACCAGATCACGAGTAGGTACAACTTGCTACGCACCTCTTACGACCATTAGTCACGCTACATTAAATAGTTTCAGATATATCGATAGCCTTTGAAATATATCTTCAAGCCTCTTCATTTCTGACTTCTGATTTGATTACGTCGACATACTTCGATTATATAGACGTAATGTGCAAAGTCTTTGTAGGCCTCCAAATACCTGTGACATCCTTAGCACTAAAACCGACGTGATATCTTACACCAATTCGTAAACTGTGTGTTCGTTCCTTATTGGAACATTATATATCATGTTTTATTTTCATTTTTACATATTGTGATATCGTTTTCATGTTTTTGGACAGTTTTCCACGCGTAGGTATATTCATCATGGCGGAACAGTTTCCTACGTTATTTAAGATTAAGACTCTCTCGATTCCTTCATTTCAGCTAGTGCCATTTTAGCCAGATAGTATCTATCCTTGGTTCTGCTGCTCAGAAGCTGACTTCCATGAGCACGGTGTGTCAGACCCACGTCCCCAATTCTTTGCAATAACGAGGGCACTACCGCGCGCTTTTAACAGGTACATCACACGTAGTGTTCTTACTGCCTTACGAAACTTTAAAAAAGGCTATCCTTAAGTGTGGATACCTGACCGATCGATGTAGGTTAGAACAACTCTTCCATAGCCTCGAGTTGCAACATGACCCAGAAACAGAAACGTTGCTGCGAATGCGAGAGGTCATTTGTCCACGAACCTTTGACGAGGGTCTGTTTATACAGTTCTCGTATTGCGAATAATATTTTAGATAATTAGTTACCGAGACGGATTGCACAGATACCTCTGGCACTTGATAATTATAAGTAGTATTTCTGATATTTACTTTGACAACGAGGTCGGGGGTTGTACAATAAAGTTTGCCATCGTTATGGTTAAATAACCCAGATTATTCAAACAAGAAGGAAAAGCTGGAGCATTTTTTCATGTCCTTGGTATGGATAGAAATGTGCAATTGCTGGCTTATGGCCCATATAATCTTTTCATAGAACGTCGGACTGAGGCTATAACATAATTAGGATTAAGATGAAATAATCATCCTTCAAAAGTGAATATATTAACGTTCTATCGTTAGTTTAGAAACGATTGAAAACTACTAATGTTTAAAACTCGATACTTCGCCGTAATCAGCCGTTTTCTCATAAGAATATAAAAACCCAGGGAAATGATAGAATTCCATTCTAAAAGATTCACTAAATGTTGGAAATAGAGGTACTTCAGCAAACTATACTGTAGTGACATTGGAGAAAGGCAAATCAGTTATTTCAAGGAAGGTTTATTAGTCATGGATTTTTCGAATTGTTTTCTGACCATTACTACAACAGCTCGAAGCGGACGGACCTAATTGTATTCACGATATTCATCCTCGAATGTATCCTTAGCTGATAGTCACTGCATCATAGGAAGACCATAAGCCGCTCACCAGCAAAGTCCATCCAACTCCGTCCTGGACAATGCTTTCCGGTTGTTTCCATTTGCCATTCATTCTTTTCATATTTGTTTCCAATTCTCGGTGTGGTGTGTTCTTTGTCCTTTCTTTTTTCCGTTTTCTCTTCAAGATTCCAGCTTAGCGCATTCCTCGTAATACAGTTAAATGATTTCCTCAATCTACGTCCAAACAACTCTCAACGTCTTTTCCTAATTTCCTCTTCAGATGGAACCTTGCTTGTTATCTCCATCAGAAGGCTGTTGTTGATGGTATCAGGTCAACGGACATTCAGTATCTTGCGAAGACAAATGTTTATAAATACTTGTACGTTTTTGATGATGGTTGTGGTAGTTCCCCACGTTCTAGCTCCATACAGTAGAACTTTCTTGACGTTCGTATCGAAGATTTTGACTGATATTGGTTGAAAGTTGTTTTTAGTTCCACATGTTCTTCAATTGTAGGAATGTGGGCCTCGCTTTGCCTATTTTTACTTTTACGTCTGCATCCGGCCCTCCTTGTACATCAATGGTGCTCCCCAGGTATGTGAAGGACTACACATCTTCCAGATTTTCTCCATGAAGTGTGATAGGGTTGGCGTTCTCCATGTTGTATTTGAGGACCTTGGTTTTCCCCTTGTGTATGTTGAGACCTACTGATGCAGAGACTGCTGCTAAGCTGTCTTCATCTGCATTTGTTCGTGAGTATGGTATAAGAGGGCAAGGTCATCTGCGAAGTTAAAATTGTCTAATTGATTCTGAGCTGTCCATTGTATGTTGTGTTTTCCCTCAGATGTCGTGGTCTTCACAATCCAGTTAACAACCAGAGGAAAGAGCAAGAAGGAGAGCAGACAGCCCTGTCTGTCTCCAGTCCTTACTTGGAATGCATCTGTCAGTTGTCCTTCATGCCCGACTCTGCACTGTAGTCCGTCGTATGAGTTCCATATGATGTTGACAAATTTCTCAGGTGCTCCATAGTATCGAAGAAGTTTCCATAAAGTTCTCTTATCTACACCGTCAAAAGCCTTTTCATAATCAATGAAGTTGATGTATAGTGACGAGTTCTACACAACCGATTTTTCGGCTATGATCCGTAGTGTCGCAATTTGGTCCATGCACGACCGCTCCTTGCGGAATCCAGCCTGTTGTTATCGAAGTTGGGCGTCTACTGCACCTTTCATCCTGTTCAGCAACACCCTGTTGAAAACTTTACCTGGTCCTGACAGTAGTGTGATCCTTTTGTAATTCTCACAGTCGCCAAGATCTTCCTTACCCTTTTATTGTTGACCGATCTTTCTGGTCTACTATATTTCCCTACCAGTTTCTTTGTCGTGTCACGTAGTTGCTCCATATTTCCTTCTCTTGCAGCTTTTTCTGCTATCGTTTCTGAGTCTTCCACATATTTCTGTTTGTCAGCTCTAATACTTCTCTTCACCTCCTTGTTTGCTTCTTTGTATTCAGCTAGTGCCTTGACTTTATTCGGCTGCTGTTAATTGCAGTCTTCTTGTTCTTCTCTTCTTGAATCTTGCGCTTGGACAGGGATTCATTCCTTATGATGGAGCTTCTTGCAGCCCAGAATCTCCTGACACGTCGAAGTTAGTGCTTCTTTGTTCTCTTTCGAGTTGTCCTCCATCGCAGTTTATTCTCCTTTCAGTAGATGCTGTAAGGCTTTGAACCTGTTGTTGAGAGCTATACTGGATTCGCTATGATTGATTGTGGCCTCTCATAGAACTAACCTTTGTCGTCATCATTGCTATTATTGATGGGTTTATAGCACTGAATAACATTCATTATGATTCTTTACTTCTTTCTTTGGGAGGATGCTTTGATGATCCTGGATTCATGAGATTCCCACCCAATAAGTGCGTTTCGTGCTTGTTTGGACAGTATCAGATTAACACCTTTAGTGTGTGGAGCATTTACGTTTTCGTGACCGGAGTACAGCAGCTCCTCTTCCGTAGCTAACCTTTGCTGTCCAGTTCGCATCAAATGGGTTTCGCTGACTCCGGAAACTGCCAAGCTGTATCTCTGTATTTTCGTTGCTATTTGACTGGTCCTCCCGGTATCCCGCATTGTCCGAACGTTCCGTGTTTCCATGTTAATTTTTGCTCTGGTTGTTAGAAGAGGCTTCGGCCTTGTGACTTCCGAGGAATTTCGGCTTTCATCAAGAGGAGTCATAATTCTTCCTTCAACTCGGAGTGCAGACTTTAAATGGTTAAAATTGTTTATTCTGGTTAGCGTTTTCTTTAGCAAGGTTGTTTTCTGTCGGATGCAATCGGCAACTCCACGCCCAGCCATCTTTCTTTAGTCAGGCATGGAACCGGCAGTGGCTCTAAAAGAGCTACAGGCGAAGTCTTTAGTGACAAAGCCCATATAAATAAACCTCTAAATAGATCATTGTTTACCTGATCCTCAGAGTGATTGCAAATTTGACAGACGAAACGAGGTCCTCGATGAAAAAAGTTTTTCAATTATTCATAACGTTGCTTACCATGCTAGGGAATAGCACTATGTTTGCTGATTCCACATTTCACTGCTTCAAAGTACAGTTTTAGGTAAAAAAAAAAGCTGGTAAACAGATTGGCTTGTGCGAATGCTTACAGTAAAAAGTCCTGCTGAAGTTCGATGTACTTTTGTTTAGACAGAATATTCATTCTACTTTTAAGGTGTTTGATTAGAGTTGACTTGAAGATAGTCTCTTTACTAAATTAATATTGCCACACGGTCCGAACTGGTAATGCAGTAGGCAAAAAGGATTTTTTTTCTTGTCACTTAGAAATTTGCGATTGAAATCTCAAAATTACTGATGAGTGAATTAGGAATTAGCAGCAACATATCGTTGTTGTCTATCAGAACAGTACGCTTACGACGACACAGAAATGTTGCATACGCCGAACTAAATGCTTGCCACGGATACTTAATATAATTCCCTGCTTATTTACTTATATTCTCCGGCCACTATCTACCGCATTCTCGACAACAATTTTCAATAAGTGCAAGCAAACGCCACACTTATGGCTTGATAAAGTGGAGTCATATTACTCAGCATATTATCACTGTTTTGGCTATCTATCGTTAGGCTCACAGCTGCTTGATGTCAGCATCGTGACTTTTTGCAATTAATGATTCAGGATACTTAACAACAGTAATAATAGATTTCCAATAGAACAGGTACAGGCCATCTTTACAGCCATGATAATTTACAACACTGGTTTACAAATATGTTGCTTCTAAAGCAGGGTTGTTAGATAAACAAAATCAATGAAAATAAAAAGCAGTACATTCTGCAGATTTACCAGCGAGTTAATATCTAGGTTTTAATGTTAGTAATGTACTATGAGCACGATTTTTATGATGCTTCAAAAGTGACATTACGCTCAAGTTCTGACCTTTAGAAACGCACATTGGGTACAAATTCGAAATCCGTGTATTCGAATTTATGCAATATAACTGATTAAGAAGTTTGTAGTTGTTATAAAATAAATAAAAAGGGCACATGGTATGCATTGCGGCATCGAAATACTCGTTCATTAAGTTTGCCGGAAAAAACGAAACAGGGGAGCTATAAGGCATTCTGGTCTAAACCCTGAAGAAAGCTCAACGGTCTGTAGTAGAACGGACAGGTGTATGAAAAATTAGTAAATAAAACTCATACTGGCTGTTGTTGCTAAAATGAAATGTGGTAAGACTCTCCAGAAAAGAAAATACTACGATAAACAACAATGGGTTGTGATGTGTAACAAAGTGAGAAAGGTTCAAAAGATGGAAGGAAAGTCGAAGTAAGAACCATCGGTTATAAAGAGCTTGAAACAAGCAGGATATTCTGCCCCATAAACATGGGCGATTTTAAGTCATCCACCTCACCATCAATGCTTACTGGTTAGTAATTTCTTTCCTCCTCCTTTCGTGAATTTAGGCTCATTCAAGTTTATCTTAGATAAAATATTATGTTTTACATGATGCCCCGTGTCTCATGTCCTATCGGAGAACACTGTTTTTATAAGTACTATTTCACAAACTTGTCAAGTGGTTACAAAGTATGAGCTGTAGGTAAGGCATCGATGCAACGGTTTAGGTGACTATAGTATAAATTATGGGTCTCTTACTAAATTATAGCCATTCACACCGCTGTGATGCCAGTCAAATGATTACCAAATTAGGCGATAAAGCGTAGGGATATAACAGTTATGAATAAGGAGATTAGTAATGAGATGAAATTAATTGTAAGTCAACATAGGGTGCATGATAGCAGAAAACTGATGAAAAATAGATAAGAACTTTACATTAACTTGATGCTGGTTGTATCTTGTGCTGTCACAACCGGTTGATGAGTTACTGGCTCTATAAACTTAGGACCACTAGTAGTAGGCAAGAAAGTGGGTGGTTATTTTAACAGGATTTGTATCTTAGAAGTTTTAGTGGATATATGTTCAGAGAAGTTTGGACTGTGAACGCAATACTTAGGAAGGCTGGTAATTGTTTTGAGTCCGTACATCATGTTAGTTTTATTTTAACAGACGCGTCTCCAACACACAACCGGGAGCATTTATCTGTGTCGAGTTTTTGGCTCCAGCTCTTGCACCAGTCATATACCTTGTTGAGTTTACGCTGTATTGTTTGAACTTAGGGCACTGCACACAGACCATCTTTTTTTATTTGAACACATAAATTTTGGCACAAAGGGGCAACGAATACGTATGATTTTCTTAGGCGGCCACACCACGAGCCTTCAACTTGAAGGTCTTATTCACAAAATAATGGAGCAACGTTAGGAGATGCAGCCCGATGGTATCCGGTGACCAATCATTGGTTTATGCTTCATCTGTTCCGTCAGAATAGAGAGCATAGATTTATTTTATGGTCATTTATGTGAAACGTTTCGCCAACCACTACAAACTTTAGTGTGAAACTGTGTCGAAATACAAAGCGGAGAAATAACTGTGCAGATTTGGCATAAACTATGATAACAATGTGTGCATATTGTATAAAGTCCTGTAGCGGCATTGTGCCCTAACCACACAATTCTCAAAGCTAAATACGAGACAACTGGGAAAAAAGATATTCAGCATTTAACGCAGGTAAAAACCTGACGATGAAAAAGGCGAGAAGAATGAGTTCAGTTAATTCATTTTGATCGGATGGAGTGACTCGGCCTTGCAAGCGTGGTCACTCTTGAGTGTTGTCTTATTGTCTTTTATTCATACTAAGTATATTGTTCTATCCCTAGCCTAAGTTTGTTCGCCATCATATATTGGTGATTGTTACGATGCGATGAGTTGGTGTAGACAATGATGTGACTTACATATGACAATTTTAGGATTGGGTCTATTATTAGAGCTGTACTAATAACGAAGTAGACCAAAATTCTGCAGTCCATTATTGAACAAAGCTTCCCAGTAGTGTTTGTCACAGACATGCCCAGTTTGCAACACTTAAGCTGATTCGTTAAGAGTTGGCCGCAAGCATTACAGCTAAATTATCCATTCACCTCCTTATTCTATACTGACATCATATTTCCCACCATATTATATTGAACTTGAAAATAATAGCCCCGCTCTCCGACTGTTCTGTTCCACAATCTAAATTCAAACATATTCACTACTAGTCTGCTTTCTTTAACCGATAAAATGAGGGGTACCTACCGGCATGAAAAGTTCACGTAATTGATTATTCACTTTGGAACACGATATCTTACTATTCGCGTGATTACCAAACGCATAAATTCAATTCTATTGGTTAGCATATGCTCGATCGCTTGGCTAATTCGGATGTCTTACTTGTGAATCTTTCCAATATCCTTTTGTTTGGTTCCCTATTTGTCTGTTTTTCTGTTGGTCATATTCGACTATTATATTGATCTACTAGTAATTTAGACAGATTGACCAATTACCATTCACGATAGCCAGCTTAATTTCTTGAATCTTCTGTAGACCATTTCACGCAAATATGACGTAAGCATAAAAAGCCAAACAGGGGTTACATTTCAGGCATGAATATATTGCAGGCATTCATTTAAGTGGACAACATGAACGGGTGAGTGCGGAAAAAAGGCAAATTCAGAGAGAAGTAGCGGCAGAACTCACCGAGTGAACATTGAGTGACTCAGTTCTAATATAAAGTAAGTGATTTATGAATTGCAGAAAACCTAGCAGAGTGTAGATGACAGGCACGCGTAGGGCAAGCACGTATAAAATTGTTCAAAGTTGACAGTGAATAACTGACAATGACACATTCATGGAATCAGATGTGGAATAATGCAGGCAAACAGATATCGGTATGCTTACACATAAACAATCAATGAAGATGTATTACAATGTGAAGAGGTTAGAAAAATTGTCGCGTAATAGCTTATAGCAGTCTGTTATGTTGATTCGGTATGTGAATGAATTTTAAGTGGGTGACTTTTCTTCGAGATAGCACAAAGCACATGCAAATTTAATAACCAGTGACCCACTGTTATTTCAACAGAACGTGAATGCGACGACTGAACCATGGAATTCGGATAAAATCCTCCCTGTCCAGCTATTACCTAACGCACAACCAATTAGTCCACTCGTACTTAGCCTGTTTTTTATGCTTCCTAAAATATGGTTTTGGCACGGACAATAAAGAGAGGTACTAGGCATACTTAGTTGATCAAATAATACACACTGCACGGTATCTCTCTTCTAGTAATTGACTGACCAGACCTGCCCACTACAAATATCGACGCCCACACTACAATGAGATTATTATACAAGTGATAGGTCTGCAGATAAGTATGTTGTTGTTGATGCATGAATCTAAACTCCAGCAAATAAGTCACTACTTCTGAACGCAGGTTTGCTGACCAAGCCCTTCTTATGAGAACCCATTGCTAATTGTTATTGATAAACACGGAAAAGAATTAACTTTATCGAATGAAACCACACATTTTTGAAGTAAAATACTCGTTTGATTCTTTCTTTACTCCTGACATATTCAAAAATATTTATTGCTCGGCATGAAAAGAGGTCGACACGAAACAGTGGAGGAGTAGCTGTAAGTGAGTGAACTGTCATTCTGTATTCATGGGCTTTTTCCTCGTTGATTCGTCGTCCACCACATGAATACGGAGTTTTCCTAGTTCTCAGCCGGTATCTTCACCTGTTAAACATTTCTCCCTTATCTGCAATCATCGGAACGAGGTACCGACAGAACTTGAGTGACATGGTTTTTCTCACTTTGTTTTGTGACAGGTTTTTATGCTCTCGACAGAGATGTTTCTCGAAATTTCCAGTTTAACGATTGAAGTAAATAAGGGCTGACTCATGACTACTTGGTAATCCTTTCATTTAAACTTGCACGGAAGCATTATGTGGAGACAACTCTTTCCAAACTTATACTTGCGTTCCTCAAACTTGGTTGTCTTACCAATATCTTCATATTAGGGAATTCCTTCCTGTCCGTTACTATGAAGTTATTATAATGTTTCGAATTATTTGGATTATAGTATGAACTGTAGCGTGGTGTCGAGTTGGGATTAACTATGAACACCGCTACAAAGAATCGCGTGCCAAATGAATCGGAAGGCGAAGGTTCAACGTAATCAAATAAATCCATAAAATCCCCGAGAAGCCAAATATCAGAAGGCAATTAATGGACCAAATTGGGCAAGGTATAAACGGTAATCCCTTTCAAATCTGTCCGCCGTTTCGTTTCAACGACCTTGAACGCGCTGACTGGAAGCGGGCATTCCGTATTTCAATTGCCGTGTGTGTTTGGTCCTATGAGTATTAAATGTTTCCATATATAAGTCATCTTTTGATGCATAATAAACACTAAATAACTGCTAAGAGCATTAACTGAGTATTTTCTGTTTTGTAGTGCACACTTTAGCTCTGTTGTTCCTTCGAAACTTGATCTGTGGTCCTAAGTGCTGTAGTGAAAGTCAACAGCTATATATAATTTGTTGATAAGGTCCGGAAAACAACGTAAGAAAGATAAAATAACGTAAAAGGTTATAGATGCGCATAGTTTTTGTGAGTTAAGACGAAATGTCAACTGAAGGGTAAGTCCTAAATATTTGTTGTTCTTCCTTCAGTTAATTTTTTTCAAGGAATAACCTTTTTTTAATAGCTATTGTATGTTGTATCTAGTGCTTCATGCTCAAGTGAAATTTCAGTGAACGTAAGCGACGCGTTCCAACGTATTATGCTGAATAAGAGATTCGGAAGCTGGATTGAATTAGATAATGCGCTAAAGGATTTCCATAAAGTATGATGGGATAAATCTATGTTTTCTCAGATGACCCATACACACTATGTTCACGCAGAAAGTAGATTGTTGAAGGATGTGAGATATAAATACTTGTTCGTAGTGTTTCGTTGCACGTTTGGTCGTAAACGTAAATCAGAAGGTCTGAATGTGATTAAAAAACCGTGAGGACTCTAACTAATGTGTTACCTTTAAGGTCTAAATTTTTAAATTGCCAATCGATGTTTCGCGTAAGATTGGAGGGTCAACAATACGTTATAAAATCTTACAACATGACTCACAACCATCCGTGTACAAGTTCGTGGATGGTTTGTGATCCGTTGAGTAGACGATTGTCATCAGAAGAAAAAGAAAACTTGAAACCAGTTATATTGCACTGTCAGTCGACGGACGAAGTTATCGAAAGTATTAAGGGAAGAACAGGTAAGCAGGTGACCGCTGCTGATGTCAAAAATATGAAAGCTGAACTCTCCACTGGTAAGTGTATATAAATATATTTCAGGTTGGACTCGGAAGCAGGTATTGCAGATGATGCGACAAAACGGTCAAGTTAGAGAGCATGCATACAATTATGATGCTCCACAGCGTCTTATACCCTTGCTGAACATGTTGACCCCATTCGCAAGATCCAAAGTGTTATACGAACTAAAAAGAATGCGTTTCGTTAACTTAGAATATGAAAGCGGCGAGTGGTTGTTTATGCTTGACCGCGGACAACATTACGAAGTAGATGTAAGTATTTGTGAATGCAATTGTAGCACGTTTAATATGTGTCGATATCCGTGCCGCCATCTCCTGCTGGCATATATTAAAAGACGAAGTCTAACAGGTAAGCTATTTAAATTATAAAATATAAACTGCATAGCCCATCAACTTCTTAGGTGTTGCTGTAGATGGAAATTAGACAATACGCACAATTTACAAAACAACACAGTAATTTCATTACGGAGACGAAGTAAAGAATATATACAACTTCAACGGCTCCAAAGAATGTGCAAACAACGAATTGTTGAGAAATATGGTGAACGCTTCGCGAATCAGGTGGAGAGAAGGGTCTACAATTTTTACTTAAGAATTATAAACAGCTAGACAGCAGGTTTACGATTAACAGTTCTTTGTGGCTTTATTTTATACCACTATTTATACAACTTGTAAACTTATCTTTCCACTTTAGTAGTCATGAAAAATCAATAAACTTTTTCTCATTTTTTATTTTAGTCTTCTTCATACTTTCATGGGGAGGTTTACCAATCGCTTTAACGAATAATTGTGTGTGAAAATTAAGAATTTGTACTACTGTATTAGTTACGAACTGTCGTTAGAACTTAGCGTTATATCGTTGTTCATTGTCAGGAATCAATGAGTCAAATAAAACAATAATGCGACTTCCACGTAAAACCTTACAGATTAAACAACCGCCTTACATATTTTCCGTTGTCAGATTACGTCCATTATCAAGTTAGTATTAGTATGGAACTAGACAATTTCATGCAGCTAGTTCCTTGATAAGATGGATTACGTAATCCTTAGACCACCCTTCCACTCACACTTCTTTGCTAGATTATGTTAACTCTTCAGATTGTCTTCACTTATCTTATTAGTTCTTAATTCAATGATTTATTCATTACATCTAGAATTATCACACAATTTATCTTATATGCTTCTGAGCTTCACTCGACTATTACACCACCCATCCTTTATGTTCCTTTAAGTCTAACACCAAATGACCTTTGACCTGTTCAAGCATATACATATGTATAGTTATTATTGATAACCTAGGTCATTCCAATTCTTTGCTTTCTATTATATTTCATACTATTTCTTCCCTCAATCTTAAATTATAATGCATATTCAGTTGTATGCAACTTATAAGAAACCACGAAATGTAATGCAGTCACATGATTGTGCGTCAATATTTGTTTTGGCTTTATTTAGACCATAATTATACTAACTTACAGGATTTATAATATAAAACACTGCGTATGGTTGTTATATTTATATTTAAATAATTCATTAGATGAATGAGCATAGCAGTAGGCAATATAAAACAGTTATCGTAAACTTGTAAACCGGTTTTCCACACGATCTTCCGTAATCCTAAATTCCATAAGCTTCATACTATTCTGAAAAACAACAAATCCGTTTTGAGACAAACAATTAAACTTTGTTCTCAGTATCATATTCAATAAGTTATTCAAATAGCAAGTAACAGACTGTGCCTATAAGTCTTTTATTAACAAGTAGTGACATTCATTCATAACTTCCTAAGTAACACAACAACTGTATTACCGAAACGGAGTGAAGAGTATATAATAACTCATTTGTGAACCCTATAACAGACACGTCACAAATCAGTATTAACTAAAAAACATGGTTGTGTCACCATTCTCACAAGAAACACCGATCGTTTTATTCATGAAGATTTTGTTCCTACTTGATGTGGTGTTATACACTATTACTGCAGACATTCAGAAAGCCGCTGGACAACACTATAAACGTCAATTGTTACTCACATATTTTTTTTATACGTTACATAATTATGTCACTTCAGTACAAAACAATGGTACCTCTAATGGATATAACTTTTTATGGCTAAATACAAACAAGTTATATAATATTCACAATTAGGTTAACGCTTTATTGCTTCTACTTACATTTTATAAACAACTACCGACATCCATGTTCACCGTCACCGCAATCAAGGAGGTGAACCATATGTAAAAGATTTTACGGTTCATTTTCATGAAAACTCAATCTGTGATGTATTTTTTGACTAGAAACACGGTGAACTTTACTTGCTTGAGTTTGTATTGTTACAAATAACTATATTAAGCTAACTTCAGATTTACTTACGTGGTGAGCAAGAAATACGTCAAACTGCCAATAAATTGGAATAAAAACTATGTTACAAGCACTAGCAATACAGAAATTGATGTGTCATGCAAAAAAGCCTGTTAATAGCTGATAAATAACGACACAAAAAATCCACGACAATATGTAACGTGTGCGCGAAAATCCCTGGCTTACCCGCTAGTCCGTGCCAGTTTGGTTACAGAACGTAACTGAATTCGCGCGAAGTTACAATCATAGTGTGTATATGAATGGAAGCACAAAATAGCTGTCATTAGCACAGTCAAACAAACACTGGTACAGTTGGTTATGATAATAATTGTTTTTATTAAACCAGTCGTGTTCTCGTGATAAATGTGAGTCACAGAAATAACGCAATTGAATCAAGAAGTACTAGATGAGGACAAACGAATGTACTGTATTTAGAATTCGAAATCAAAAATTCAACAAGTACAAAGTTATCATTAGTTCATTCAAACACCACAGTTATATATGATAGACTTTAGTTGTATAGAAATATTACAGTACAAAAAACATGGAGTAATAAACCATCAATTCGACTAGAGGCTGATACTAAATATGACTTAATATTTTATACTAATTTCGATCACGCGCAGACTTCTATGTAAGAATAACGAATAAGTTACTTCAACATAGTTTTCATAAGGAAACTGAAAACATTTACTGACCCTTTTATAATTTAGATTAGTTGACTTGGCGAAGATACTTACTGCGAATAAGTGCCACTTGCGTTTATGTAGATTCGAGTTGTTAGGCCAAGTGAGACAATAAACTCATTATATTACTGATTTCTGGTTGACATCATGTGTTAGCCCACGTGTGCATTCTGGCTATAAAAGTTCTGTTTACGCGAAATCCTAGAAATCTGTGATTGGAGGAATGTAGTTTAGAATAGTTCAGTTTCATAAATTTTCTTTTGTTCTTAATTCTGGAACATTTTATAGTTTTGTATGCTCAGGCAAAGATGACAAATCGGTTCATGAGATTATCAGTCTTTGATTGGTGTAGAATACTAATTTGGGTAGAAGTATATGGAAGAAGGGAAAAGACATTCAAAATTAAACGAAGCGTCAGTCCATAATTCATTGACTATTGGTCTGATCGGTATTGGTTGATGTAGACTACATTCACGGAGTCATTGTTGTAACAAGTAACACGGCTCAAAATTTGTCTCAGTAGAGAAGATGCATTATTCCACTATCTTACTTTAGATAATAAGTTCGGATATTTCATTACAGATAAGTCTTTCTTACGAATTCTCAAACTACATTCTCAATGTTCACTTTCTTTGACTGTTGTTGGTGGCACATTTTTTCCGACTCTTCAGCTATTCATCATGTAGATCCCATCTCTTCATATTTTCAAGGTAAAGTGTGAATTGGTTCAGCACTTATACAGATATAACTGTCAGTTAGAAATTGTCTTCTGTCAGAGTAACTACAAAAAGACGGAGTTGAGTTGAGATTTTAAATTAAGAGTGGAATATTATCTTCATAAAAATGTCATAAGAACATTGAACACTAAACTTAAGGAAAATCATATAGGAGTAATTCCGTTAGTTTTATCCTTTAGATACTTATTTTAAGTTACTCAATACTTAGAGTGAACCTCTGTGTGGTTGTTATGGTATTCTGTCTTAGTTGCTATACACTCTCTTTGATACCTACTGAAAACTCTATAAACAGCCGAAGGACTAATAATTTACAGGACATTTTATACCTTTGGTCAAACGTAGTACACAACTAGTGAGTGTATATATAAATTATTGGATGGGTCAAGAATGAACGTATGACTGGAGACCTTGAATAGATTTATTCACAAAAGTCCACTAACATTTAAATCTCTTATTACCTGTATGGCTATGTAGGAACATTTAACCTATATGAAATCACTCAAGAGATCAATTTTTCTTTTCACTCTTGATAATATAAGTATACCTTTTCTGTTCCATTTGAGATGAGGGTACCAATATGATAACGTATGCACATGATGTCTGTGAAGAGTTACTGAATTCAATCCCTGTTGTAGTAATGTGTGCAGACAATTAAAAAATTCAAAATAAAACTATCAGTCAATGGTTTATTGTACTTCAGAGGTTACTTAGTTGAAATTAATTTGTTTTCAGATAATACAAAATATTAGTAAAATGATTATCGTAGTGAAACTACCTTTGAGATGGGTTCTACGAATATCCTAGTGAGATATGTTGAAATATTGTGTTAACTGAATCAATAGTGCAAAATTTAAAGCACAGATAAGATCTTGTATGAATAGTGTTATATTGTGAGTTGCCAGTCGAAATGCATCAAAATCAGTATAAAACCCAATGATCTTAGGTATATTCGATTTAAGGAATCAAATGAACTTATATACTGTGATTTTAACAATGAATGAGAGGAGTAATGTTTAAAAAATAAATAGAATTCACTTGGTATTGTTTACTTGGATCTTCCCATTGATGTATAGGATTGCGATTGACCAATTTCTTATTGGCATATGTTTATGGTGTACGGATAGCATCGCAATTGCCTTAATTCACAAGCATTATGAGCTTAAATGGGTGGTGGCTAGCAGTGGAATACAGAATGTGCGTTTCTTCCTATTTGGGAATCGTCATCTGGTTGTACCTGCATCTCAGGGTTGATATTCACTTTAGGATTCCAACCCAGTACCGTTCGCTTCACACGCCATCATGTTATCCACTTAACTACTGATTCCTGATAGCCACTTGCTTGTGCAATGAGGTGAAGTTTAAATTCACTTGGTATTATTTACTTGAATCTTCCCATTATTGTTAGGACTGCAATTAATCAGTTTCTTATTGGCATATGTGCATACTGTGCGTATTGTCCCAGAATGAACTCTGCGATGCAGGTACGTCCAGCTGACGAGTTCCAAATAGGACGAAACGCAAGTTCTGGGTTCCACTGCTAGCCACTATCCATCTCTGCTTAGAATAAATAGAATGTCAAAGTTATGAAGTTGGCTACAAGTTATCATTTTATTTAACTTTTCTTTTCATAGACGAAGAATGTAAGTGTCCGTTTTCGATGAATTCATCCTGTGTTTCGACGACTTACTCTCATAATCCATAGTATGATTGACTAAAATCAACAACGAACATATTTTTGAATTTAGGTCGTCGACATTGCCATCAAGATAGTAAGTCAAATCAACGATTTACCTTCCTGGTTATGGATTACATTTTGCACGTCCTACTTAGTGTATCTTTTCAAATGTTATAGTTTAACAACACTAAGCTTTACAAAATCTGGGGTTTTGTGGTGAAGCATATATGGAAGATAATTCCAGAGAAATATGAAACAGTATGTTACTGAAGATAATAAATGAAAATCGTACTTCGTTGTCAATCATCCAGGGGTGACAACGTGATCCACAGAATTCCTTCTCTAAGATTTCGATGCATCGTGGATGAGCATTTGGTTGTTACTCTCATCTTTAAGTATACATGTCCAGCATTTAGAAATTGGTATAAAAATATAAGTCCACATATAGTACTAAAAATATTCAGTTTTCACTTAGTGAAACAATAAGGTAAGTGGTTAAAGAGATTTCAGTATCACTGTATATAATAGAATAATGAATGTCGATCATCGGTCAGCTTATCTAGCCATAACATGTTTACATGACGAAAGACTATTCGAGAAAACTACTTTATATGCATTCACTTTAGGCGTATTGTTGAATGAAGGTAAAGATAAACATAATAGAAAAAGATTAATTTTAGTGCTCATTCCAAGATGACTGTAAGACCAGTGGTTTTGTGTTGGGTAATTTTAAGGAAAATAACAGAAAATCAGCATTTTCATTGTTAGGTAAGTTTAGAAATTCTGACGAAGACACCTTGGAAACTAGAGGAAATAACTTCGAAATAGTTGAAGTAGTTATTCGAAAGAGAAAATAATAATATCAGCTTTTCTTCCCTTCTCCCCCTTTGATTATTTAAGACACAAAATGATTTGAAATCATCTGATGACTGACTTAATCCTCATGCTTCAAAGATTATTTTATCTTTTTTGAGTTGCATCTATCAAGGAGTTCAACGTTGTCTCAGTTTCATGTTCACTTACAATTGTGTGTATGTATTTGTATTGAAGAATGTATGTCTTAATGTCTGATAGTTGAATAGTATTCGTGTAAATAAAAGTAAATAGGGATACAGTTTCATCCTATAAAATATACATTTACAGTTGTAGTAGTTTATGTAAATTGATCAAAACTAAATCATTTTTTGGTGATATGGAAGTTATTTTTTACATAGAAGCTAATTGACCTACTGACTGAAATCTCATTGTTGAAGTGATCATAACTTCATTTTTATTTAAGGTTAATTAAAAAGTCAAGATTATGAATGCGCACTACTGAGGAGTCCTATGTTAGGACGAAACAGTCGTTCAGTTCTCCCAAGTTTTCTATGGTGATCTAGCTTTAATTGACTCATGAATTAAACTATTAAATAGTAGTATCTTGCAAACATAGCATAATTTTTATTCAGTCATATGCATTTGGTGAAGGGAAAATTTTTTGTTGTTGATGATTTGTTTTATTCAGTAAAGTTTATTTCCAGTATAGGGTTATGGAGATTGTTGAGTTTTGATTGAGATCATGAATCAATCAATGTTAGACAACCATTGAAAACCTGGAAACACTGGACAGTCGTTTCGTCTTATTGTGGGATTCCCCAGTAGTACACATCCACCATCCCGCTCGTGGGATTCGAACCCAGGGCCTTCAGTCTTGCGCGCGAACGCCTAACATCTAAACCACTGAGCCAGCATCCGACGGTGTTAATCTCTGACCTCAACAAATCCAGGAAATTATACGACCATCTTCCATCCTACTGAGGTAGATATACGTTTCTACCCGACACGGATTAGCACCACTAGTCACGGCTTCCCATCAGAACTCCAAGAATTCCCTCAAAAAGCTGGTCACTAGGGTGAAATAAATAATAATAATTATTAATGGCTATATTGAATATCATAAGTTTGGTATAATGTAGAATTCTCAGCTCAAAGTATTTCAGCGAATTTCCATTTCGTATTCCATGATAAATATTAGGGCATTACGTGAAACTAAAAACACTCATATTTTAAATTAGGAATAATATAAGTATAACTAACGAGGTGAGAGACTCCGATTTATTTTTATTTTAGCGTTTCGAGCTTTCTACAATTTTGTTAGTGATTCAGATGTAGACACATTTTCACCACGACTACTACGCAATTACGTGAACATCAGATATAGAGTTAAGGATGTTGTTTATTATTCCGCAATGTCAGAAACATAAGTGTATCTTGTAGAGACGACTCATGTTGCCTTGAATAGCAAAGCGATTATTTAAATCTTTAAAATACTGAAACAATAAATGGTATACTGCTAGATGTTTTGACTCATATTATTTTCAACTGTTTTTAACTAACATGAAGTTAAATATTCACTTGGTGAAAGGGTGATAATGTTTTTGCATATTTACATTGGCGAGAAAAACTCATACATATGTATTGTTTGAACTCAGGACTTCGGTTTGTCTGTTTGTAAGTTATCTGTAACTCGATAAAGCTCTTCATTCTACAACTATGGATGGTATACTACCTCAACATGAATTTTCAGCAAGGTTGGCGACATTTACCGGATGTTTGTCAAGTAATAACAACGCTAGTTATTTTTTTCATCTAACTGACGCGAATCTATGTCAAACATGTTTCATATCGATTAAATTTATCCGTTTAGTTTGTATGTTATCGTTAGGCTGTTCAAGAAACAGTCGTATCTAAAAATGTTTCACTCTAGTATGAGGCTTTTCAGCAGTATGCATCCGTGATCCAGCACGCATAACTCGAACTCAGATCCTTCGGTCTCGCATGCAAACGCTTAACCTCGAAACTCCTGAGACGGCATCCAACGATGTTAGTATCTAACGTGATCTTGCATGACCCTTCATCTATTGTCTAAGATGGATAACTGTCTCATACCCGACACGGATTTGACGCCACTGATCACTACGACATGTTCGAAGGATTGTTGAGGTATCATTTTGAGGACAGAAGCATTGTCAAGTTGAAAATATAAACGATTTGCAAATTATATTTTGAATTTATTTGATTTCGGTTAGTTATTATTCTTTAATTACAGTTAATAAATAAGCAAAATAATAAAACAATAACGTAATGAAATGTTGAATTCTAACATCGTATTTAGCGTACGACTGAAGAAACTTGATAGAGCAAAGAGCAATCTGTTACAGGAATTCACCGTTCGTTCATTCCGTAACACTTTGTTTTACCTGGAAAAGAAAACATTTTCCTAGTTACATCTATAAATGAACTCTTATAACGAAGTACCAACAACCGAAGATTTATAAGAGAAAATTTTATAGCGATCGAATATTCTTTATTTTTATGAATGGGACGTTAATTTGCTTGAGACGAATATCTACTTCAGATTCTCTTCCAGTGTTTATTCTACAGGACTTCAACACGACTCACATCAAGAACAAGTGAATAGCCTGACTAGAATGTAAATATATTTCCACACTAAAAAGCCGACAACAATCTCAGTAATAATAAGGATAGGAGTATACATAACTCATCTAACACCTGTTAGACTATCTACAAGTTTGACTAAACAAACAGCTAACCATTATCAACATCTCAGAATAATCTCTCCAAAATATTTCATCTCTAGAAATCCCATATTTAAGAGGTAATAGATCAAGAGATATCAAATATCAATGAAGGAATATTATACATAAATATGAGGGATAATTTATTAACATGGCTAAAAATATCTCTAATTAAATTGGATCATTTTGTACGTTCAAAAGTTTTGTTGTACGGGTCTACGTTATTCACGTTGGAATGAACAGTTTCAGAATGTAAGTTACTGTGAAGTTGTCTACACAGAACAACTTATGCACTGAATGTGCTAATCATTTTGCAAAACTCTCATTTAATTTAATAGTTGAGATCATGAATCAATTGAGGCTAGACAACCATGGGAAACCTGGAAGCATTGGACGGCCGTTTCGTCCTATTGTGGGACTCCTCAGCAGTGCGCATCCACGACCTCGCCCTCTGCGAGATTCGAACCCAGGACCTACTGGTTTCGCGCCCGAGCACTTAACCACTAGACCACTGAGCAGGCATCCAACGGTGTTAATGTCTAACTTCAACTAATCCAAGAAATTGAGCGACACATTCACCATTGTCTTCAGGGAGTTACTATCTCACAACAGACCTGGTTGAACTCCACTGGTCACTACTTCTCACTAGAACTCCAGGATATACCTCGTGAAGCCAGTCACTAGTGAGCATATGTTGATTAATATCAGATGGGTTTTTGTGGAGATTGCAGTAATTTCAATGGTTAAGATCATGAGTCGGTTGAAGCTAGACCACCATGGAAGACCTGGAAGCAGTGGACGGCTGTTTCGTCCTATCGTGGGACTCCTCAGCAGTGCACATCCATGATCTCACCTCGCGAGTTCCCTTGACCGCTTTACATCAGTTTGGAATACATATCCTGGGTTTGGATCCCGCTAGTGGATGAGCATTGCTGAGAAGTCCCACAATAGAACGAAACGGCCGTCCAGTGCTTTCAGGTTTTCCAAGGTGGTCTAGTTTTAATTGGCTCATGATCTCAACTATTAAATTACTATAATATCTACAAAAACCCCTTTCTTCTGTCATTTAATTGTTGAGCCATATCTTCGAAAAACATCTGAACAACTTGGCTTATTTTCTATAAAAATCTAGTGTTACAAAACATTGAATTTTGAATAATCTGTAATAAGAAGCACTAATTTTCTTTCACTTTTCAGGTATTCATGAACTAAAAGTTTTCGGTTTGTCATATTTGAATGAAATAAACAATGTTACATAATAATATGGTATTGATAAATATAGTGTATTAGGAAACGTTACACTTACAGTTGTCAAAGCCTTTCAAATCATGTTTAAAGAAATAACGATCAATATATAATTATCACTATGCTTACGGGATGAGAAATTATGATATAACGAGTATCAAAAAGCATGCTAGAATTAAGATCTCATATTTTGTGCTTTTTCAGTAGCACTAAGCATTACTAGGCTTGTATACTATTAAGCTACACAGAAATAAGTGTATTTCTCAACAAATCATCTTAAATCTTATGTAGAAGGTAGGTCGAATATTGAAGGATATATTTACATCTAGACGACCAACTATTCACCGAAATAAGCGTGAAAGTTCTATTCCATCCGATCAATCTTCATTCAACTTTGAGAGTAACGTTTAGAATCTTTATTACCCTGGATTTATCTTCTATATGGAAGTAGACTCAATAATCACACTCTTATCAAATGAATAGAAACATAGCAACGCGATAAACAAGCTATACTGGAAGAAGTTAAAACACGTATAAAACACACCAATGTAGAACGCCTCAACAGTTTAACCTATTACATGCAGTCAACCCGCATCAAAAGAGCAGGATCAATTACTTCAATTTATTCCGATGACGAGCAATTAGTTATTGATTTACTTAGAAAGTAAGCAATAAAATTTCCCAATCGAAATAACTGTTCTTCGAAAGTGCTAAACTTGATCTTTATCCCTTGTAAATAGTTGACTCGGCGAATAAAGTAATAACAGTCAAAAATGCAGTATTTCAAGCTAACTGTCATTGAAGTACAATGATCCAGTAAACAGAGGCAATCATTTCTAAATTATGCAACATCAAGAAAAATACGAGAAGACTAATATAATAGGCAACATGGATGATCCTAATTTCATGCGAACAAAAATTTCTAGTGAATTTACATATAATGGCATCGAAAGTTGTCGATTGTATGTTGAAGTAAAGACAAAGTTTTGTGATCACATATGACGTAACATTGAGGTAGTTTCATGTAAACTCACAGGACTACGTACAAACGATATCTTCACAGTCTCCATGTTTATTTGGCGAATATTTAGTTTGTAGTTGTTCACATGACCTAAATCGTTAACCACTACTTGAGAGTCTATATGAATTCAGTCCATATTATTGTCACTAGCCACTGAATGTTGTGAAGAATCGTAATTGGCTATTCTTAGACTTTTTCCAAGCAGATACCGAGTAACTTATTAACAATTTTCTACTACTCATTGCTGACTGTGTATAGTGACATCTACCTGTTCTCACATTTTATTAATAGTGTTCGCATATATGTTCTTAACTGATAGACAACCAATTAAGCACATCCTATGTAATTATTTGCATAATCTGTATCACTGACATCTAGTAATGTCGACATGAAACAATTAACAATGAAATTTTAATAGTTGAATTCATGAGTCTATTTAAGCTAGTCCATAATTAAAAAAACTGGAAGTACTAGATGACCGTTTCGTCCTAATATGGAACTCTCCAGTAGTGCGCATCCACCCACGATCCTGCACACGAGACTCAAACCCTCGACCGTCGATCTTCGCGCGAACAAACGAAACGGTCTTTCAGTATTTATATGTGCTGCTGTGATTGGAGTTGAGATTTGTAGTGATTTTAAGATTCAGTTTTTAACACGATTTCAATTAATTTACATAAATCACTTTCGATTTTGTTTAAACATTCTTATGTTAGGAAGGAGGCCACGAATTTACTGTTTAATATAAATGGGAATAAGAGAAACTCTTCTGATAGACACTTATAAGGCCAAAAGTAAATCCATTAATGAAAACTTTGGTAATAAACAGAAGGCAGCTTACCCCCTTCATATCCATTTGGATCTGTATTTTTCAAATTAAATAAAATAATGAAGAGTTGAATATCTGGCAGCAACAGTATTGGCATATCTTTTCCCTTTTGCAGAAATGTGCATCTTTTATGATACAATTCAAGGACTAACTTGGTCCAAATCAAATAATTTCAATTAATCATATATTACAATAAATAGATTCTTCCACCGCCTAAACTTAACACAGTTACAAATAGTCGCCCGAATCGGTTTTTATAAGAATGAAATTCTCTAATTAAGTTTCATATGTATATCACTAATATTTAATCATAGAAATGTAAAACTGTGATTCAGAGACATTGTTGAGTTCAACTATGTAGTTGATCAGATCAACAAACAGAACTATTTGAATCTTCTTGTTGAGCTAACGATCATTGATATCGGTGAATGAATCTTAGGTAGTGTCAAACATAATCATTCTATAGCATAATATTATAAATGTCTATATTCAATTGTATCACTTACTTTGTTGATCGCAATTATATAAACCTAAATGTGAATCATTTTCATTTAATTACTGACAAGATAACTGGAGAATTCTGAAGAAAAGCATTATTAGGCGAGACTATAATTTATGAACGAACCAATCAGGCATAAGATAACAAGTCTCTGATTTTGGCGCAAAATCCACTCATCCATTCGACTAAATAGAGTTTTGACATTATAAATGATGTCAGTTTGTGATGAAGACCCTGAATATAACTTGCAGTTTCAGTTATTATACCAAGCCCATATACTTTATTCTAACTTTCGGACATCCCATTTTATTCATCCTACTCGAGCCATACTTTGACCTTGTTATTTATTCGCTTATCAATCTAGACTGTTTTTACATGAGCGTATATGTGTGTGCCCTTCTTATTCCATTAATCAAATGTCTGTAGCTTTATTTTGTCTGACTATAAATATTGAGTAACGCTTGACTAAAATGGAGTTGGCTTCCCAGCCATCTTCCCTGTGTGTCATTTTGCTTTGCTGTTTCATTCGCTTCATGTACAAAATATATGTATTCTCAAGTCAATTCTCGTTATTCGTCTTATTTAATTCCGTTATTGGCTAACGCGATTCAAGTCGATGATTATATACGAGAATAGGCGATAGCAAACATTCGTACGATCTTGGAGTCAGATCTACGGGCCACTAAAATCTCCTAACCTTAACCATCAACTGTAAATCATAATTCGAATTCCTCACACTGGTTTATAACACTCATTTGGTCCTAGTTATCAGGTGGACACTCTGAAGGTCAGTTTAGCGTTGCTCAAAGATCATCCATAAATCATAGTCTCACCCATTATTATGCAAACTGTCTGGTTATTTATCACTACTGAACTCTGAAAGAAACCTATTTAAAATGGAGTTTTGTCGCTCAAGTCGTTTTACTGTGATTAATGAGGAAATATTGTCAAGCAAATTTTAATAATCAGTATATGTGCTTTGTCTCTGTTTTAATATAATACGCTTCCCAATCGATTATTACTTAATACAATTAGCCTATGTTTACACAAAGATATATGCACACTGTGAAGGATTATGTCGAGGTCCACTGTACAAACCATTTTACGAGGTTAAGACATACATACATTCGGATAAGTGATCAAAAAGCGATCAATTGGCATCAAAATTAACTGGTTTTAAGTGATTCGATAAACATAGGAAGAAGAAAACCACGTGAGTCAATAGCAAGCTACACTCGAAATGAGACAAAACACTAATGTTAAGTATAGCCTTTGAAATGTTATTTGAAACTGTGAGGAAGGAGTATTTAGGTTTGGCTATTAGATAGTTCATCCCCACTCCAAGTTTACAGAGACAATTTGTCATGTGTAACCGAATTTTTCTAAGTGTACTGCTCAAATGCACCTTTTTATTGATCAATCAAAATGTTAGTTATTACTGAATATAAATTTGAACTATATTATACTGCATCGTATTCATCTCAGGTTAATCGATTTAAGATTAACCATTGACAAATCTGGCTTCATGGTTCAACTGTTACAGAATACGTTTGGAGACTGCCGGGCATTTAGTTTTTAGTCCATTAACGTTCATGTTTTGTTCATATCAAGCTATTATATTTCAACAAAACAAAACTGAACAGTCAAGACATTTTACACGCACTTATTTTGCATCAAAATTACCATCAAAAATGACTTACAAAGTGGAAATAGGCCTCCATTATCTGTAAAATATTGAAAGTTGAATACAAAAAATCATCTTAAGAACATGTTTGTAAATTGAACAAAACGGAATCCAGTGGTGTGGCCTTAAGAATTCGACTGTGATATCTGAAAAGTCTAAATCTTATCTACAGCAATAATGAATACCGCCTGATGTTTGAATGCGGATATCAGTTTTCTCAAACTTCTCAAATCATTTTTCCAAGAACAATGAATAAACAAAACAAATACTTAAATGAAACATCATTTCAGTCACTTTGATTTAATCGCTCAGATAATACGTTTGCATCCAGTATCGTCTACATAATTAACGATAAAATTCTGTTCATGTCCCTTTTCAAATCACATTGTCAAGGTTGCATATTAAATCACACTCAAAAACATCACTATTGTGTTAGACGTATTCAGTAATGTAAACATAGTAGTGAATTGGCTATGAAACATTCTCATATATGTAAATCTATCACTCTTCTCAAGTTCATCAACAATTTTTCTCCCGTGAAACATCTTCAAATCTTCCATTCGACATTTTATATTCACAGCTTTTAACTCATATATATTTTCAATACTTGTGAACTTACTTCCACCGCAAACGATACCACCTAAAATGATTGTTTATATTATTTAAGGTGGATGATTATGTAAACGTGCATGATGTGAACCTAATCATTACTCTTACATATTAACATATTCTATAAGGACCACTAGCATAACACAATAGTTATACTTCAAAGCATTATTATTAGCATAATTATTAATCTCGTACTAGTTTACAACTTCAAAGTGAATTGAAAATGACCTTTCCAAGGTGAGATCCTTGAAGTAATACAAACAACCATCAACTTCACAATTAAAAATCAAACCAAATCTACTAGGATATTCATTTCGTTTGACAATATAGTTCACTGCAACCAATCATGACGACATCGTCTTTCGTATGCATAAGAAAACATTCAATTGTTACATGCCGATGCGATTTATCCAATAATTTTGTAGCTATCTATAAATGTCTACCTTCGGGTGTTCACACATTGTGTAAATTTAATTGCTGTATGAATTAAAACTATCTTGAAGCTGGTCACAGTCATTCATTTTTCTTTTGGCTAGTAAACTTGATGTCTTTTATCGATAGGCCTGAACATTTATAATATAATTTCACTGATCTGTATATGATCTTCGTTCGTAATCGGTCAGTCAGTGTTAGATCACGTTATCGAAAAATTTATGTTCTGTCTGAAAATTTCACATTAATTTTATATCCATCATTCAACAGTTTAAGAATGACGTGTAACTTACAAACTTCATCGTGGTTGGCTGGAAATGAAATAACATTAATGAATTATTTTTTTGTCTATATGTCTTCAAACATAAAACACTATTGTTGAACCTTCTTCTATCTTGTGTAGGGCAATCGTTACAGGATAGTTTATCGTAACTTTCGTGAGATCACATCACAACATTGTCAAATCAGCTGCATTCCTTGGAACACAGTTTACGAACAATATCATTCTAATGATAAAATTCTATTCATCTTTTGGATTGAGATGGATGGTAAGAATATTATAAAGCGTTTTAGTCCAAAACATTGTTTACTTTACACATGCATATTCTAAACACCTCGGTCCGTACTTCAGGATGGGTTGGAAGGATTGTGTACAACAATATCACAAACTGCTTTCTCGGTACCGTTCAAACATGTCACCCACAAATGTGACGAAAACGAGCTATCACTCAATCACACCGAAGTCAGTAATAAACCGACCAGGTTCAAGCGTATCCAGAGCTCTAAACACGTACACTAGGCCACTGTCTCCAAGTCATCACACAAATTCAATGAAGTCGGTCAGTACTACTGACAATGTATTAAATAACCTGTTGATGAAAATCAGGCTTGATATGTTTGACCATAGCATACAGATGGCAGTTTCTGTTGTACTGAACACCCAGAGGAAAGGCACTAACAACGAGAACATTTCGCCCATGATTGTATTATGGGAGAACTGAATAAGGGTTAGGTCTTAAAAATTACCACGATAAACAGGGACACGGTTTATCGGCTCACACTGTGATATCCTCTCCGGCATCTGAACGTCCTCAAAAAACAATTGGATAGGGATCAGACTAAGAGTTGTTAAGTGTTGTTTTAACTGGTGCTAGCTATGCGCCATTGACTTTAATGCCGGGCACACATACTGATAACCCGAACCTGAGGTTTCGTTAGTGACCAGCAAGATAACTATTGCAAGAGAAGTTGGACACAAGTACTACTGAATTTCGTATTCCTTAGATTCAGCGGACAATGCTCGTTATTTTAAGTAAATTTAGCTGGTTTGATCTAATTCATGGTCTTGTACAGATGGTGACCTAATTACATGAAACAGATTCACAAATATTCCCTGTTTTTCACTGAATCCTGTAACAGTGTTAGCCTAGGATTAAACGATCTTACAGATGAAATATGATCATCTCATCATTAAAAACTATTGTGATACATAAAATACAAATAATGCTAAATCGGCTGATTCGTTGAACAGTTGGATTTGAAAGAGTTTCTGTTAACCAGCTTAAGCGCTTCTTTTATGATCAAGATTGAAAATAATAATAGCACAAATATGTTGTATAAAATGGACTATGTATTAATTCATGTATAATGATATTCGGTACAAATTTAAGCAACTTACTGACAGCCCCACAATCACTCATACCTTAAAGAGTGTTGGGTAGATAGAAAAACAAATGTAAAACTCTGATTTTCACTCAAGAAATTTCTATGTAGGATTTGCACTTATCTGTGCTACTAGAATAATAGTTTAATCAATAATATGAATTTGCCATGATATTACTATCTAGTTCATAAAATCTTACGTCAAAATCAAATAATTGTCAAAACTGACTCGTCCTATCGTGACAGATACATTCAATAATATCGTTAGTATAAAAAACATGAGGTCGCATTAAGTAACCATATCTACTATACAAGACACGCGTGTAGAACCGGAAGTGAATGAAAATCGGAAAATATCACTACTATAAAAGGAAAGAATTTTCTTATTACACGATTTCGATCACCGCCATAGCGAAGTTTGATCTGTTCTATCACTTGGAATCTGAAACAGTTATTGAAAATACCTTTTCGGGGCGTCGTTTCGAATAACTTAGACATGATCTTATTTACATCAGCCATCAGTTTTATTAACATTTTGTTGTGGAAGGTCTGATATAATCGAAAAATTCAATGTGAGGAGAGCACCTAGTATCTAGCTAACTAATCACTGCCTCTTAGTTATCATTTTTTGGACCAGAAAAACATTTCTGGATGAATGTGAAAACCAAGAAGCTCGTTCCAGTGGTATGTAAAACAAAGTCCAAATAAGCAGCAATATCAAATAAACTAGTAAGAATTAGTTGTTTCTAGATTATCGACATGGAATACCACACTGCAAATTTTCATATTTAGATGCACGAAGGAGTATTTAGGAGAATCCCGGAAACATTTGCATCACATTGATGCCTCAACAATTTGGATGTTCGCTGTCGACTCATTTGTTAAACTATTGGATATTTTGTTGAGGTTTCTTCATTGCATTTGTAAAACATCCTTTCGATGCCTGCGTGTATGAAATGCTTTATTATTGTTTCCTGGAACAAACTAACAAATATTATGTGAATATAAGATGACTTCTTTGTAGGGACTGTATAACGATTATCAGTTTAAAAACTGTTCCTTTTAATACAGACTGATGTCTTTCGTATGGTGAAGTGTATCAGGAAGTTGGATCAAATATGATTTGTAGGCTGTTTGGATGAGAACATCGTATACCCGTTTAAGTCACAATTTACTGATTTACTTTCAAGGCAAGTTTTACAGATTATTGTTTACGTATAGCAAAATAAACAATTTATGTACTTACACGGTTCCTCACCAAGACCACTACCATCTACAATAAAGGCAAATTTCGTATTTATAATAAAATAAAACTAAATGGAATTTGTACATTGAAACTTCATGGAACTGACATTATTGATTTGTTTTCACTTACTTTCACACTTTTTTGTACCTGCCAAATAATAATAGATAGTTTAGCTGTAACTTCAATTGTTCAATGACTATTCAACTAACCCACTAAATGAATCACAATTTACATCAGATCCGAGTGATTGAATCAGGTGTGTATGATTTAATCTTAGAAAAAATGAACTAGAGATTCGATTGTTGGTTCATGCAATGAGCATTCTGGTGCAGTCTTGTAAACTGACAACAACAAATATCTTAAATTTCTATTCAACCAGCTAATAGAGACTGAAATGATGCGTTTCATATCTTACACAAATATTTCATTGCTTCCCTCAATTTCGATTGTTATCTAACTAAATATGTTAATCGTTATTCACTGTTTACCAGACAGAATAGTATTGTTAATGGTTTAAGTTATGACTTTAGAAGATAGAATTAATCAACGTTCATATCAATCAAAGTTTGCTAGAAAGGAATCATGTTAAGACGAAGCAACATTCTTATGTAAACGAAATGTGAATGCAGACAATAGTTTTAAATTTGTTCATCAACCACAATGAGAAATAACTTCAGAAGCTGGGTATATCAGTTTCGGAACTTACATTCGTCGAAATCTCCTTGCGTAGAGGCTGAAATAGTAAAACAACCGATCGACTTTTAAATACCACATTGAAGTCATCTTAGTGTTTATCAGTTCAACAAGTAATATCACCTGGAACCGATAAATATAATTTGAAAAACTAAATAAGCAATCTCGTTGAATTTGAACGTAGCTTAAGTGTACAAATAAATATATACCAGGTTTATTCAAGAACTTCCAAAAATGCGCACAATTCATATGCTTTTGATTTCTTGTAGTATTAATACCGGTAAAAGTCAATAAATATAAATTAGGAAAACCGATTGAAACCATGAGATACTGAATAGCTCTTTATATTCAATTTTCTGTCTTTAGTTTCATGAACCAACATGGTGCGATGATGATAACATCTCGATGAAAACAACTCCATGTCAGTAAACGTTATCGATAGGATTCTGATCGGATAATCAGATGGTAACATGTTTTGTCAGAACATATATGTCCTACATTCTATAGTAAGCAGTGCCGTACTCAGTCTGTGTGCTAAAGAATTTCGGCGAGACCATAATTTATGGACGAACCAATCAAGGTATAAGATAACAGGTCTCTGATTTTGGCACAAAATTCAGTCACCCATTTGAATAAATAGAGTTTTGACATTATAAATGATGTCAGTTCGTGATGAAAACCCTGAATCTAATTCTTAACCTTAACCATCAACTGTAAATCATAATTCGAATTCCTCACATTGGTTTATAACACTCATTTGGTCCTAGTTATCAGGTGGACACTCTGAAGGTCAGTTTAGCGTTGCTCAAAGGTTGTCCATAAATTATAATCTCACCGGAATTTTAAAGAGAAACGAAATTGTTATTTAATTCCCTGGATATTTCGATTGATATTTGGCCTTCATTAATCTTTTGTTTGAAACAATTTCGAGACGGAGCAAATCTTTAAAAAATGACGTAATGAAATACTTTGTGTAAATGAATATGTATGTTTCACAACTATTTATTCAAATTATAAGTTCTTTGCTCCATCAAAGATATTAAGGCAAATATCTATCACCAACGTTTTATTTCAGGCAAAAGGAGATTGCCTATTTTGAGGTTAGTTGCACAATACATTGAAGATTTATTCAGTATTTTATTCCTTTTTCGAAACCAGGGATTACCGCTATATGATCATTCTGTGATGGTTAGTTTAGTTTAGCAAGCCTATGAGCTATCAAATATCAAACTATTTAAATCTATTAAATACTAAGATATGTTGCGTACGGTTTGTTAGATTGGAATCATTCATTATTAAAGGTAAAAACAGACTGTAATTCCATGGTTGAAAAGTGTACTGCGGTTATTTGTAGAACTAAATTTTTCAGATCCCCAATTTTTGTGCAAATGAATCAGTCATTTAACATCACTGATCATATGTGACCATTGGTAAGGGATTGAATTGTTAAGTTGTTAATATGGTAGAATGTGTTGTGGTTAGTCATCGTTGGAATATGTGCTTCATATACTCAATTTATCCATAAAGTTACTAGATGGAAAGCGCTTTCAATGTGTGGATCAGAAAACACTAGACAATAATCTTTATGTAAACATCAAGACTGAGATGTACGATCAACCACTTAATCAGTCCAAAAATATGATTCTACTCGCACCTTGACTTCATAATCAGCCACAACGCGTTTATTCTAAATATTTGACCAGTTAATTGTAAAATGATATATTCACTATATATTCATTCATAAGTTTAACAAATTTAATGATTATATAGTAAGACATACCGTTATGACTGCATGCGAGATAACCTACAAAAATAATGTTCCAAACATCAGTGTTTTGAATATAAATAATATGAACTACACAAATCGTGTCTCAGAATTACACAATTAAAAGAATACATCTTGATATCTAATCCGTTTTAGTAACAGTACTATTTGGTTTACCGTAAACACAGACTAACTTAAATAAATCAGTTCAGTGATCATACAACTTCTTGTAATTTGATTGGTTGATTATTTGAATAGTTCAGAATAAAGTGTCAATGTCAATTGAAATTTCCCTTGAATGGGTTATGTTGATGAAAAACACACTTGAAATACGTTTACAAAATACGAATTATTTAACAGCAGAATTGATCATTATAATAATTATTACTTTCAAATAAATAAATGTTTACATGGTTATACTTGGCTTCTGAGTTGTCGATTTGCTTTATTTCCCGAATCGAACTATGTATATTCTCTATGGAGCACATATTTTTAGTAATGAAATGGGTATTTCGAATCTAAATCAAAGATTTTGGTAGTAGCTATCTAATTAATTTACTTCATGAATGAAACACAACTTCAGTTTTGAAATGTTCGACGATCATTTTCAAAACCTATATCCACTGTATATTTATTTATTTGTTTTTATAAAATAACTGACCGTTCTTTCGTGACTGATTTAAAGGTTGCTCAAGATCGACGTTTCACCAAAATTCCACTATATTTTTATTTTCATTTTAAATAGATGACAATAAAAACATTTAAGTAGATGAAACACTACGGTTCCTAAGTGCATTCACCCATTTGTGAATATCAGTCAAATACCTAGTGATCTCTTGAAGCTCTCATTTGAAACATATTTAACAACGAAAAGATATATCATACTTACAGTAAAATGTTTGAGCTCCTGTGGCTAGACATTAAAGTAAATTGATAGTCACTTATTTTATTATGTCCATCAAATCATTTTATACATTCGCAAAATTGAAGACATTTGTACAACTATTCTCAAAGCTAGAAGATCCCTTTGGAACAGTCGTTTGACAATGAATATTTCAAATGCACGTTGATTTAATAAACTCGTCTCGGCCAAGAAGAATGTATAGATGATACGAACGTGATTCGTAGAGTGATCAGTTTTACACGCAAACGTGATTAGTGTTTAACTAAAGTCGTCTATACCTGCCACATTACAAAGATAACAATCGGATTTTCGTATTTTATTATTAGCTTGAACAGACACAAGGGATCCAATTTGAAAAGAAGAAGAGAATTTATCTGTATTGTGATTCGATGAAACCAGTCGATTACCTTATCATAGCACCATATCAGAAGACAAAGACTTATATTGTACAATCAAACTGGATAAAAGACTGTACAATTAAACTTATGATGTTGGTGGTGAATCACCTAAACTACTCAGGTTGTTTTGAAGTTGTGACTTTTCAGTAGTGAATGAATAATTTGAAAGATTTTGGGTATTATTGAGCACCAGTGTGTAAGTGTGTATCATAAAACCACATTCTTTTGGTGTTCCATTGTGCAATCAGGGTCAGTACGAAAATAATCCAGAGTTGTTTTATTCAAATATAGACTGTTTAGTTTGCCAATTGAAAAACTCATCGCATTATCCATGTCGTGTAAATAATGAATGTTAGTCAATAAATTGTTGAAGGTGAGCCAGTTTACAGAAGGCTGTCGAAGAAAAATGTTGTTATTATAGCCAGTGACAATGGTTTTATGATAACGTGCATTACAATGTAAAACGGTTGAATAACAATAACTTACTGCCAGAACACAGACCACCACCTTAAAGATGAGTTTATACATCAAAAATGAGTTTGTAATCAATGAGGATGTATAATTAAATACTGATTACAGGTATTTTGTTTTCGTCTATTTGTAAAACACAGCATATCACAAGTGAAACCATTTGAACAATCTAATATGAAAGCTTCAAATTTATGAATGAAATTATTCACTGACGAAGAAAAACATGACTTATTTGGGTGACTCAAGTGTTTGCTTATGGGTTACAAACCCATTGTTGTTAATTTGGATCATGTCGTCTTAACGCATGTGTACTGTTCAATGATTTGATTCATTCACAGTTGATCAAAACACCTTAGCTATCTACAAACTAAGGTCAGTTTGCAATAAATTTTCATAAGTCAAATTAAATCATTGAGATTACCCTACTACTACTCTCGTTCGGATATTTCATAACTGTTTCACACTTCACAGACAAAATAAGGTGTTGAGTGATGAGCATATTACACAAAATAGAAGTCTTATTCAAAAATTTTCATCAAATCTTCAAATATACTTACAGTATCGAGTAGCATATTCATCTGTAATAGCAAGAATCCATAGGCAGCTTTATTAGTAATCATAGTTATTTAAGCATCACTGATGTGCATTCTCAGTAAAACCTCGAACATAGGTTGTTGAGATAGCTTCTGGAGACTATAAGCTATCCTTTTAAGATGTGATGTATAATGAAGACAATGTACTTGAATAAGCAATAGCAAAACTGTAGAAATGAAACCTATTACATAATTTAAATTACTTGGAGGTATCCATTAACCATTAAATTGCTGCATAGTTCTACTGACATTCGTCAATTGATTCAAATGTTCACTAACATCAAGCAAACATTCTTATCCAGGTCTCCTAGTCAAATAGATTGCTTCAATAACGTCATAATACTAAACTTAGCAACTGATGAAAATCATAACATTCAATTTCAGAAATGTTATGAACATTTCAGGTGTTCAAATTTTCAATCCATGCTCGCATGTTAGTTTGCGAATATCTTTATTATTTCATTTGAAATAATGAACTGTTCTAATTCATACTACTAGTGAAAATCTGGATGCACTGGAAAGCCGTTTCGTCTTTGGATGAGACTTCTCAACAGTGTAAATCCATGACCCTACGCGCTAGAACGCACAACCGAAAACATAGAGCTATTTTCAATTTATCTAATTTGTCAAACATTACTTAATTAAATAATAATAATAATAAATAATGCTACTATCACTGCTGATGTACAGTGAAATTGGAAGTCAAGTGAAGCATAACCAGACCAATGTAACTTACAACATAAAAAATAATGATTTGTTTTACTTACTGTTTCCCCTACAATGTTTTTCACCTAAATTTGAAAATCGGTTTACAATAGGATCCCATCAAAAATTACTTGACCTGTAACAGTCTATAGTTGAAATAGCAAAACGAATTTATTAAAAAGGCACTTACATTCTCGAGCTATTATTAAGAAGTTAAGAGAATAGTATTTCATTTAAAGTCCATTCAGTTGGTTTTATTATTTTTTGAATATTTTACAATCTCTTCATTGTTTAAATTGTCATTCAGATTTAAATGATTGTTTCGTTCATTATTGTATTACCACTTCAATTTCTATACTGATTTACTATGGTAACTTAGTGTGATTTGTAGTTGATTTTATCTTTACTACATCTCACACTATTCAACTCAGATACCTAAGGATTACATCAATCAAAGATCGTGCATTCATTTATACAAATCAATAATCTAGAAATCACATAATCTGAAGTGTTTCGTGATGTTGCTGAACATTTCTGATTAGATCATGCATGCATCAATACAAATGTCGAAGAAAATAAACTGTAATGTCATCTTTACAGACTATAATTTATGGACGAACCAATCAGATATAAGATAACACGTTTCGGATTTTTGAGCGAAATTCACTAATCCATTTGGATAAATAGAGTTTCGACATTATAGCTGATGTCATTTGGTGATGAAAACCCTAAATATAATTCCTAACCTTAACCATCAACTGTAAATCATAATTTGAATTCCTCACACTGGCTAATAATCCTCATTTGGTCCTAGTTACCAGGTGAACACTTTCAAAGTTAGTCTAGCTTCGTCCCAACGTCGTCCGTAAATTATAGTCTCACAGAATGAACGTTTGCAGCAAAACATTTTCTTAATGTCATCCGATTAAACAACAAAAGGTGCAACCACAATTCAATACAAGAAAGTTGATTGTATTCATATGTGATCGATTAGTTCGACAAAATACATGAGGAACATTTACTTAGATTGTTAGTATTAATTTACCTGAAGATATATGTATACAACAATAAGACTGAAACATATTCTGTAGTTGCTATGCCAATTTCAGGTTTTATTTTCATAACTAAACACCCTTCGATTATGTAAATTTATGAAACGTCCGATGATACATTCAATAAAACATTATTGTTAACCAGTATGAGTGGAAATTACTGTCCACAGATCTTAAATCATTCTAAGTAGGTAATATGATTGTACGGTTTATAGTTTTAGTTCAATTTGTTAGATAGAAATTGTAAGACGAAAAGTTTTAGTAACTTACTAATATTACCTAAATTCCAAAAACATGAATGATATTTCAGCAGTGAAACGTATCAATCATTAGTTAAGGATTATATTCATAAGTTAAGCTGATGACTTAAAAGACTAATAATATTTCAACTCAGAGTTCATAATTCTTCACATTTCGGTGGGAAATTGGATCTCTAATTCCATTATTCGAAATGAATATTCTTCATCTCTTCTGTAGTGTATCCTTGCAAGCATTTGAATTTCTACAACATTGTTATGAAGAATAGATTAAACAGGAAAAGTATGTCACTTGCCCAAACTAGTATGAAATGCGACTGGCCATTGTGTCTTACAGTTTCCCTTAAACGTTGACATCTTTATACTATGTTAACCTATCACTTGTTATTTGTCAGTAGCTATATATGTAATCGAAACAAGTTACAGCGTTATAGTACAGTGAGACATGTTATTGAATATATGCTTTTATGAAAGAGTAATAGTTACCATACTCAATTATCATGACTTGATAACATGAGGGATAACGATTACTATTGTCAGAACATACTGTAACAGTTAATCAAATGTATCATGAATGTATCATTCACAATGAAAATGAATCACATTTATAGCGTTTCATGATAATATCGTCATTTCATTATGACAACTGTCACTCAATAATAAATCATTCTGAGAAAGAAACCAACCCATTGCAGAAACTTTTCCCATGGATCAAATGATTTCATAGAATGAATGGATCAGTATTCCCTAAGTAGCATCCAAAAAGAACAATACAAAAAACCAATTTCTAGGTGAATATAACTACATTTTACGCCCTTGGTAAGTTGTTTTGTAGTGATTATTTGTTACTATCGAGATAATCGTTATCACCAATTTCATTTCGATGACAGATTATTTTTTCTGTTATGTTGACATTGATCAGAAAATCGGTAAGCAAAGTGTATAGAAGTCTTGAAATGTTGATGAGAATTGTAGGCATAATAGCGAATTTATGGGAAACTGTTTATTGAGGTGTAAAATCAGTGTAAAATTTCAATTCAACTTTATTGGTGTAACTATGTGATGATCACTAAATCCTGGATTCCATTGCTGACCACTATAAACTTTTACTTAGAATGCTGATGAATTAAGGCAATATCGAGGCAATACGCAAAGTATGCACATATGACAATAAGAGACTGGTCAATTACAGTCCTAAACATCAATAGGAAGATTCAAGTAAATAATATCAAGTGAATTTAAACTCCACCCCATTGCACGAGTAAGTGGCTGCCAGAAGTCAGTAGCTAAGTAGATAACTTGATGACGTTTGAAACCAACGGTACTGGGTTCGAGTCCCGGAGTGAACATCAACTCGGATGCAGGTATATCCAACTGACGAGTCCGAAGTGGGACGAAACGCGTGTCTTGTATTCCACCGCCAGGCACTATCCATCTTCGCTTTAAAAAATATTGTTTGCGGTGAATTACGACTTTTTTATTCAAAATTATATTATAACTATTCATAAGTACACAGTGTATAAATGGAAAGTATACACACTTGTTAATTACCAGGATAATATCCCTAAAATATCCAGTCGTTATGATTACCGATACATATTCTCATTATGATTCCTCGTATTTAACTGTCCTTATTTACATAAATAAAGTAAAACGACTAATCTAAAATCAAATAACTTACGTGGTGTCAATTCACAGTCTAAAAAGCAGTTCAATTACCAACATCAGCTTAACTATTAATATGATACAAAAGAATAAACAATCAGTCGAAATGTCACTGAATAAAATTTTCCACGCATGGCGAAACTATAATTTATGGACGAACCAACCAAGGTATAAGATAACAGGTCTCTGATTTTGGCGCGAAATTCATGTATCCAGTTGGCTAAAAAGAGTTTTGACTTTATTATTGATGTCAGTTCATGATGAAAACCCTGAATATAATTACTAAGCTTAACCATCAACTGTAAATCATAATTTTAATTCCTCACACTGATTCATAATCCTCATATGGTCCTAGTTATCAGGTGGACACTCGGAAGGGCAATTTAGCGTTGCTCAAAGGTCATCCATAAATGATAGTCTCACCGCACACATTAATATAATTTATTAACTGATGTAGTTTAGACTTTAGGAAGGGACTAAATGTCTATGTGTAACATGCCTAATGCACTAGAAACTTTGATAGATAACATAATCATCAACACCAGTAAACGGCATTAAATGCAAATTATCGTAGTTTTTTTTTAAAAAGACAAAAGCAAAAATAAACTCGCGGATTGATTTACCAAATGATTGAACAGATATGATCAGAATCAATGTAACGAAGAACATTGGTAATAAATCTATGTGTAGTTAGGCGAACTCCGGATATTCTGTTGAAGGATTCATTCGTATTTATAATCTTCTCAGTAATAAGACCACATGATATACATTAAGTCAAGATCACATGTTCCATTCAATCTTGATCTACTCATATTTGTCATGTTTTATTAGCGGATACAACTTCATTATGAATTAGATTACTCAGATTAACATGAGTGATTTTGGTGATCAACTTAAGAAAGACTCAAAAGTTGACACAATATTACGAAGAAGACATTTTGAGAAAAGTAACCATCACAAATACGTATGATTAGTCATTTTTGGAAAATGTCAATTAACAAAGAAACGTTTCTGAAATTTATATGGTTTGTGTAACAGTTTTATGGTTCGTCATCTTAAAAATTCACAACTACCTTATATAGTTTGAGAATGAATAGCAAACTACATTTTTTTATTTAATGTCACATAAAAGAAATTGTTGAGTTCATGAGTCAATTGAAACTAGTCCACCATGTAAAACCTGAAAGTACTAAACGGCAGTTTCGTACTAGTGTGAGACTCCACAGCAGTGTACATCCACAGTCTCAAACCAAAGGGATTCGAGCCCAGGAACTATCGATCTTGCGTGCGAACGCTTAACCTCTAGACCACTTTGCCAACCGGCATCCAACGGCGTTAGTATCTAACATCGACCAATCTGTGAAATTGAGCCATCGTCCACCATTGTCTTCAGTGAGTAACTACATAACAACAGACCTGACTGGACTCCAATGGTCAGTGATTCTCACCAGAACTCCAAGAAATACCTCTTGTGTCTACTAGTGAATGGCTGCAAGGTTTTATATGGTGGTCTAGCTTCAACTGACTCATGAACTGAAACATTAAATGACTATGACATCTACAAAAACCCCTTCCGACAACAAAGCATGCGTTATGATATGATTAAAGAAAAAAGAACAAGGGCGGTTCAATCTAACGATTAGCATAAAGCTGATAATTAGCAAAATAAGTAGACATTTTATATTAGTGAGTTTAGAGTTTCCAATTATTTGGCACTTCTAATCGTTTTCATACATGCTAGTATACCAAGTACTTTTGTAGTGAACGAGAACACAAGTGGGGATAATCGAACGTATTTGAATACAAAATTACAGAACATCTCAGTAAAATCTGAAAATTATACAGTAAATACTTCATTTGCAAACTTTCAATCAACTGTCCCAGACTTCATTCTCCCTTCGTTTCCACACCAATCATTCTCTGACCTCGTTCTCTTTTCTTCGATCTTGTGCCACTAGGCATTTTACTTTCGATTGATGATACATGCTACTTATATCTATTGACATCAGTAGTACACACCACGCTCTCATTGAAAAAAAAGGAAACAGATAATCTCCGCATAATGAATATTGTACAGTTTGGTTAATTCATAATGTTTAAGGAATAATTTTGAATTAAAAACTTTGCCTATTGATGAATTCTTTACTATAAGTTGTAATAAAATGAGGATAATAGTATCAAAAACACCATATAACTAGACTCAAGTTGTTTTGGCATTGTACATCTATTTATACCGGATGTTTGCTTGTGTGAAACTATTCGAAACAAGATGTACACTTGATAATCTTAAGCGTAATCAAGTAGATCTTGAAATCATTGAATAAATATGGATGTCATTATTATGGTGAATTTTTATATTGTCATCTCTATGGATTATCATAAGTCCTCTAACCGATACTCTATTGCCGGACTATGTGAGCTGAAGAAGATATTTGGAACTTTTGTTCATAGTAGTGATAATGTTAAATACTTGGACGATTCTTGATCTGTAATTGTAATCAGTACTTAGTTATAAATAGTTATCGATGAAGTTGTTTAGCAAATAAGAAAATAAAGTTACACACGGTCCTCGATTTCTAAATACTGCCTTTAAGCAACAGTGATAAACAAGTATATGACTAATCATTCCACTTCAAAATTATACAGACATCAGTAGGAAAAGAATAGTGTAGAGTTACACAAATCTTCGAAACGCTAACATAGTGAATGTTCGGAGCGTCTTCTACTTGAAGATGACCAGCTTTAAAAACTAACCTTCAGTCCATGACTAAGTTTAATTGTATCGTTTCAGCTTAATTAAATATTATATTTTTGATACAGTATGGATTTCTCAGCACAAAGTATTTCAACGAATTTCCTTTTCTTATTTCTTGATCAGTCCTGACGATAACTTATTGAGTGGTCACCAGTTAAATGTTATCAGTTCACATGTCGACATTAGTTTAATGTATATTCTTTTCGATCCATATCGCCAGCAACCACGATGTCCCTGGTTGGGCTCTTTTGTAACTTGTACAGAGAAATGTCGTATACTTCTCACAAACACACTTGAATATGTTATGAGACTAATAGACATAATGATGTGTTAAAAAAGTTTGTGGGTAGTCCAAAACACTATCACCGTTTTTAAATATAGTTCAAATTTTATGCAAGTGTTTACTCAGAGATACCTCAGATACTGATATTGGTTTATTGAAGAACATTTTTCTCTCATTCGTATAAAGATATTCGACAGTGACACTGTAGTTATGTAACGTATAGTTATCGTAAAACATTTCAGAAGATGTATTACATTATCTGCTTGGAAAACTGAATTTTTCGAGGTAAGTGGAAAATTCTAGTAATTATTTTTCGAAACCACTTGGTCTTGTTTACAATAGTGGCTAAAGATTTTTACTTTCAGTGAGTACAGGAACAATAGCAAACAATATTCCAGACATTAACCAACAGTCAGAGGAATACCTACTTAGTCGTCGGTCAAACTGTAAACTCTCTGAAATGAAAATAAGACCTCGGTAAACTAAATGATGAAATTACAGTGTCCATGCATTACTGAATGGATTCTACAACAGTATTAGTATCAATATGATTTCATTTTACTGGTGCATTTCTAAATGTTTTGAAGGTGATATTCGTTTTTTCGACTATGAAAACACCATAAAAATGTTTTGCACATTTGACGAGATAAAATTAAAAAGATCATTTCTAGTCATGCAGCTAGAAGTTAGAAAAAGTGTCAAAAGAGAAATCGTGACAGTACAACATGTTGTATATTTAAATCAACACTGAACGTGACAATGAATAATACTGAGTTCAAAACTGCAAAATATAACAGATTATTCTATTTAAATGATTTTTTTCACAAAGTAATCTGAGTGACGCTCAACTATGGTACAGTCATTCATGTCGAGATTATAACTTCAATTTCGTACCCGTTCAGTAAATTACAATAACAACATCTATATATGATGATTATTTGAATCTTCCTATTGACATTGAAGACAACAACTAATTAGTGTGTTTTGGAATATGTGGATGTTTTACGGGTCGCTTGAATATTGCCACTAAATCACAAATATTTTTAACCGTAGACAGACAGTTGCTAGTTGAAGGGTCCTAAATAAGACGAAACAAACGTCCTGGATTCAACTACCAATCACCATCCATTTCCACCTGAAAAATGATAATAGATTTTTAAAATCTATGGTTATTTTTGTTAACGGTTGTTTTCTTCAACAGTTAGTTTTGATCAGTACGAATTCATAATAGAAAATTTCAATTAGACTTGCTATTTATTAACAATGGCTAAGATAACTGACTCACTTAGATTGGAATACGACAAAGCTATTCCCGATAAAAACCTCAATCTTCTCAAATTTAGTTTAAATGACTAGTTTCTCATGACTTTCAGATAAATGTCTCATATGGTTTGGGCCAATGACTTATGTTTGCTTGCTTGTTGATATCTTATCATCTACCACATAATTGCTATTCTAAACAATGGTTGTTCTCTGTTTATTCAAAAATGGGTTTCATATTCAATCTTCAATATCTTCGTCACGAGCTGGTATAGAGCTATTGATTATGATGTGGTCGCTTCTCGCCGTTTCAGAAACGTTCCAGGTATTTCGTTAATGATAAAGGGGTTTGAATTAGTCATAATTTGTGAGTAACACAATTTATTTTTTTACTCAACACAATCAACACGAAAATAGGGGATAGATTTTATAATGTTGTCTTCATACATGCATCAGTTGTGTGGCTGAATGGAATACATATGTTGATTTAAGTACCATAATGAACTAACTGTTACACCTTCATAGATCGACTCTTTCATTGATTTGTCTTCGCGTGGCTAATGTGGTTAATTACTGAAATGTATAATTATTAGTTTCGCTTTCTGACCATTTTGCTTTATTATTACTTAAAGAATCACTGATATTGCACTTGGTAAATGACCCGATGTATTATTTATTTACAATATCTGAATTTGGTTTGAATTATCTGATTATTTGATTCAGAATTCTCATTTAAAATCTTTCTAGATCGTCAGTGTCATGCTATTTCCCCGAACTAAGACATGGATCTGGCCTAGTGTAGGACACTAGGTATAATTCACCTGCTTAACTATGATATCCAGAGTAAGTAGAAATCGATTTGACAATTAGGAATACGTAAAACTGTTTAATTTTTACTTTATTAGACATGAATGGGTCATTATATAAATCAGAAATAATTTTGTGTACAAAATCAGAAGTATTGTATTTTGTAGTTCAAAATCATACGTGGGAAAATGCTCAGACGATCTGCTACTCTGAACGTAAACGACAATGACTCATGTGATCTGACACTGAAGTCACGACAGTGTTTATCAAGGCCTTCACTAACTTGCTCACCGGACTGTCTTGCTTCTTAAGAATCTTTTAAGCACAAGTTTGATGATGAACATACTGTACACATTAACGAGATACATGATGTGACCACTATTTGGATTTCCAAGCAATAGGGACTCCGTGGTAACACATGATCGACCCAAATTGTACCTCAATATCCTTTGTCAACCATTCAACGCACAGTTGTATTTCAAGGTATAGAACATTTAGCTCAAGGGAAATTGACCTAGAATCCATTACTATACCAATGTTAGTATAATGGTTGAAGACTATATTCCTTTCAGGGAGGATCCAATGTCAAATAACACTTGATTTTGAAGTTGAAACTGTAGGATCTCTCGAATGGTAATTTAAAGTATTCTTTGGAGAAATTATACTCTTCTTGGAAACAAGATATCCTATTCACTTGGTATTGCTTGGCTTGTATCTTTCCATTGAGGTTTTAAGACTGCAATTGATCAATCTGCTATTGGCATACGTTCATACTGTGCGTATGCCTCGATATTACCTTAATTCACAAGCTATTTGTAAGCAATGATGGATAGTGGCTAGCAGTGGAATCCAGTATGACGCGCGTTTCGTCCTGTTTGGGACTCGTCAGCTGCATGTTCCTGCATCTCAGAGTTGATGTTCACTCTGGGACTCGAACCCAGTACCCTTTGCTTCGAAAGTCATCGCGTTATCCACTCAGCTACTGAGTCCTGACAGCCACTTGCTATATATCTTATATTTGAACAAAACTATCCCTAATTTTTCTAGTCATCAAGCATTTACGAAGCCTGTTAAAAGATTAGGGATCAGTGGTTTCCCGAGATCGTGTATTAATGATAAGTGCACTAAGAAACTACGGCAATAATTATATTCTGTAGAAAAACCCAACATCTTCATTTAACATTAGAATTAGTTAGTAGTTTATATGGTGATAAAGATTAAAAAAAGTTGGATGGCAGGAGCGTTGTTTCCATTAGAAATCAATACGATTCAACAATCAACTTTAAGTTCGAAAGACTTAGTAGATTGAAATAAACAAAAATAAATGTTATATTATCCAATTTTAGGTGGAGTCTATAGTCTCAAACTGAACGACATCTATAATAGCAGTATTTCCGTTAGATCTCCCCTATAAGCTTATTACATTTTTATGCAAAGCAATAAATTCACTCGTTTATATCATTGATTAGACTAATCGTCAAGATAAGTCTCTACGACACCATTGATAGGTTGACTGTATAACTATCAGTTAAGATTAATTAATTAAGTTGCATTATGGTCAAAAATTGAAAGACCATATGATTCTATATCATGTTTATGAATAATGATAATGGTAAAATGTGAATAAGGTGAGGTGTCAAGTCAGCTGAACAAAAAACAATCATTGATAATTCACATGAGTAACGGTCTTATTAACTTGATACTCTCAATTTTGAAACTGTTTTCATACTAAATAATCCTAAAGTGTTAGTTACTACTTTGAAGAATGTTTTGATTAGTGTTTGTTGAAATGAGAAATTGATGTTTCAGTTAGTAACAATTAATCACTGGTTCAATAATGTCAATAATCGGAAAGTCACATTATCCAATATGTAAATGAGAAGTAGTTATGGTACTGTGATGTATGTATATATATATCATATGATGATATGAATCAGAACATTACAGTTATAAATAAATGACATAAGTGAACCTCTGAAATTCACAGAGTGAAGTGTAAGCTCTTGAGGATTCTGTTTGCTTGTTTGGTCTTAGCTTTGTTGTTTCAGTCAAGTGATAAATGGGATTAAAGTTTTTTGAGTCATTTCGGTTCATAGTATTGTAAAATGATGAGAGGAATCTTGTAAATGTTAGTGTTGTCCGCTTATAATCTGAAGAGTTTTGTTTCGGAAATATCATTGCTTGAAAAATCACAAAAAAGTATTCAACTAAGTTGAATTCGTTGTGAAATTGATGAATGTATTTGCTGTACTTCGAATAGTCACTAATTGGTTCTCGGATTAAAGAAGATAAATAGTAATCTAAAACGTGACTTTGTCCACCGATTCGCAATCTCGTAATTAGGTTTTAATTGAAATCATGAACCGGTCTGTGTTAGACTATCGTTGAAAACCTGGAGGCACTGGACGATCGTTTCGGCTTTGTATTGGACTCCTTAGCGGTGCGCATCCACGATCTCAAAAGTGGGACTCGAACACAGGACATTCGAACCCGCGTGAATGCCTAAAATCATGACCACTAGTCCGGGATCAAACTGTACAGAACTTTAATTTCAACCAATTCATGCAACCATCTACTTTCTTTAGTGTGTAACTGTCCAGTGCTTCTAGGTTTACCATGGTGGTATATCTTCAATTGACTCATGAATTCAACTGTTAAAAATTACTAAAATATCCACAAAATCCCTCTCTGACTAAAATCTATGTCTGTAAACAGTAATACGTAATCTAACCGTTGAATTCATGAGTCGATTTACGCTAGACCACCAATGAAAACCTGTCAGCACTAGACGTCTATTTCTTGTTAGTATAGGGCTCCTCAGTAAGGAGCATTTTAGTGAAGACGTGACCAGTGGAGTCCAATCCGTGTCGACTGCGAGATAGTTGTCCACCTCAGATAAATAGTCGCGAAAGATCATGGATTGATTGAAATTATAAATAACATCATAGGATGCCGGTTCAGTGGTCATTCATAGTTTGGATGCAAACCCATGTTCCTCTTGGAACTTTTTAGGGTGTCCATACGTACGTAGTAAATTATGAATAAGTTTTCGGACATTTTTTTCCCATTGTGATAGAAATTGCCCAGTGAACCCTTATAACTCTTTTCAGTAGGCTCTTATCTTCGCTATTGTTTTTTGTAAGTACAAATGTATCATTCATATAGCAACAAAAAATTCTCATTTGCCTGTTACATCTTTCAGGGCCCATTTTCTAATTGTTCTAGAAGAAGATCAGTTAGGAAGTGTCCTTATGGTGATCGTAGCAACACCGGTGCATTATCTACAGAGTTCTTTATGAAACAAAAACTGTATATTCCTCGCACTTTTGAATGATTATTCTTTTGGGGTAGAGAGAGAGATGTTGATTACCATTGCTCGATTTTATAAATCACTTAATACGAAATTAAGTGTTTCTCTGACAAGTACGTTTATAAATAAATGAAATATATCAATTTATTTCATGAATTAACCGTTCGCATTCCAATCACTGATTCTATAGACAAATTTAAAACTATCTTTGACTTTGCGCTATCGTACTTCTTTGTGTGATGACTTCAGAAGTTCAACGAGCCATTTCACAGTTGTGTATTAAGGTGAATTGACCACATCTAGAACTAGTCGAATATGTTAATTAGTTTTACATACTTTTTGTACAGGATTAGCTTAAAGTGTCACCGTACCTGTGGGTCTATTCAAGAGTACTGTTATATTTGAACCTCAGATTTCCAAGTTAGATAAATGACAGTCTTAAAAATCACTTCTAGAGACAATGTAAGCAAATTAAATTGTTATACAAACATTATGTCATAGTAATCTCGTATTTGTTACTCTGGTTATATCCAAAATCAGAAGCAAAGAGGTTCGAAGATATATTTCATAGGTTATCAATATATCAAGAAGTGATTGATCTAAACTGGCTAGCTGTTGCAGGAGAAGTTGAGCACGGTGTTCCCCTTTTGTGATCTGATGTGGATGCATGACCGAGCGCCTTCAACTAGGTGAAACCATTTAAAACGAATATGGTCAGCATCCAATGTCGAAAACTTATAGAGCTACTGATTTATCATAGTCTTAAACATAGATTGAATGATTAAAACAATCAACGTAAATGAATTAAGCATAAATTATATTGTTTAAAACATATACAATCTTAAACACATTTCAGTGTTGAAAAATAGAAAGAACCAAGGTTTAATGGATAACATCATTAGTTAATTATAGTCATATTTACCAAAATGTAAGTTGGAAGGTTTAGTTAGATATTCAACTTATTCAAGAAGTTCTTCATGTATATTCGTAACGTGAATACAAATAATGTTTCATCATGATCATCCATATGATTATTCTTTAATGCAATTACTCGTACCTGGGATAATAAACGTTATTTAAAATGATATTTATGACAGTTGGTTAGATAAGTTTACGAATGTATATATGAATATAAATGACTCGAACTTAGACAAAGAGAAAACAGGTAAGTATTCATTAGCTAGAAAGGGTATCAAACTAAGGATCTCAAATAATATATAAGAACATGTAGCTTCTAGATCATTTAGTTGATATGCAATGGTATATATGTCTAACATTTATTATTTGATAGCGTTGCCCATTCACCCTCCATTATCTTCAAAAGATAACTGATAGTAAGTTAACGGCTTCTTTATTTAGATTACCTGTTTAGATAACTGTAAATTGTATCAGTCTTGAGTGCTGTTAGAGGTATGAAAGAAATTATCACTTCCTGGTTGCCCACACCATGGAAGAGTTCTTCTGGAAGTGCCTGAAAAGGAAATTGGGTTAGGGGTGGTTTTAGTGACCTGAGAGTGTGACCACAGTGCCTAAGGGACAGCTGCTTGAGGTCGGTCACACACGACCCTTTTGTGAGTAATTTTCATGTTAGACCTTACCATCGGAGACGGATATCCGTGGGTTAAGGCGAGGTGTGCATTGTTAGGGTCAACGTTTTCTAATCCCACCCCTCCTTGTGGGAAGGCAGCATCGCTTTTATGCTGGTCGACTGAAGGGAACACCTTGCCGCCGTCAAACCTCTGTACAGTCACCAGTATGACTTCGCCTTCGAACCTTGAGATTGCTACCTTTAGTCTTACCATCCTTCAACTGACCTCTCTGGTATGATAGGACCTTGAGGAATGATTGTTTCAGCCAGTATAACTCGATCGGTTCATCACGGCAGGCAAACTCGACCACCATGTCAAGGTAGCAGCAACGGTCGGGTAAACTGTATATACTTCATATAAATGATATTTGAATGTAGTAAGTCATTTCACATTGAATGTAGTTTAAGTTTTATGGAACTTTTTATAGAGAAATTATACTCACATGCGTTATAATCTTTCCAATTATATCATTTATTGAAACAATGATAAATAGATTATTCGTAATAGGGATAGATTATCTTCAAATCAAATAGTGTATTTCAATGAATAATACAAACAGCTCAAAATCTTTGTTGTCTTAACTAATATTACGTGAATCTATGTGTTATTGGTAAAATATCATCCATTAATACATGTTCACTTGCTGTCAAAAACTTAACTAACTTTCACTTTGGTGTGATACCTTAATTAACAACTAACGACATAGATCATATATCTCTTTGACTTTAAACACATCTACGGTAAATATCTACATCACAATCAAAACAAGATCTTTTCCTGATGAGATATAAGTACTGTGAAATTTCTATCAATAACTACTTTTTTCGTATATATTTTTAGATCAAATGATGGTCATTTGTCTCCAGAAAGCGTCATCACATTTACTTTGATCTGTTTATGATTGATTGACCACTGGGTGTTGATCAATCTCATGAATGTCAGATCCTTCTTAGTGCAGATCATATCATATCGACCAAGTTGCAATATGGCCACTAGTCTAGGTAATTCTGCATTGCGTGCACTATGTTGAGTTAAGATGGTGGTTGGAAGTAGTCAACAAGAAACACAATGTTGAGTCACCTAGATTGATGGCCACATTGCAGTTTGGTCGATAGGATTCGATCTACACTCAGAAGGACTTGAGACACATGACACTGATCACCACCTAGTAATCAGTCAATTGTAAATACATCTCACTCCTACAGGAGGTCAGGGTAACGACTCCGTCTGGGAAGCTGTGTGGTACGGAATCAAATCCGTCAAGGAGCATCAGTTCCCTCAAGATTACAGGTACACTTTGCTGACGAGTGTCAAGTAGCACAAAGCCTATGTCCAGAGTTTCCTGTTGACTACCTCCAACCACCATCTTGCTTTGACCTGTCTTTCTAAACAATGGTCAACGAACTAAACATAAAGTTGTTTTCTAGTCACATGTTATCGAAAGTAGAACAGAATTGTTCACAACTCGACAGTGTGATTTAAATACATCCACAAAAGTGATAGATTTTAAATCATATACATCATGATCAAAAATCTGTCTAAATATAATAGAACTGATAATCTTTGGAGTTAATCAACGGGTATCGTAATTAACTATTTACATTTTCAGTACTCAAATGTTACCATTCAATTAAGTCATTGATCAACTACAAGTTGACATAAGTCATAATGTTGAAAAAGCTAAATCATCTTGATGAGGTATAGAATGCTAAGACTTTTGATTATATCCCATTTTCATGTCTATTAAAGATCATTTGACATAGTGTCTGTTTCATACGTATTCGTGTTCACATGAAGGATTGTGATGTGATGTAAAATATACAGTATGATTGTATGACATAAATTATGAAATGATCCCATTCAGTTCTTCTTTTATAAGTTCAATTAGATAATTGACATTGAAACCGACATGAATACTTTTCAGTTGAGTGAAATACTTTAGTGAAGTAGGTATACTCAAATTTGTACATCATTCATAAATGAACATAATATATGCAATTGTTTCTTTCTTTTTAACTAAATGTGCACAATATCGATTTCTAGAGAAAAGTCAATGACAACGTTACTATATATACAAATGTGATCTCTCTCTGTCTCTCTCTCGCAACTTTTCATTTTATCATTTCACAAACAAAACTATTGAGAACTTCAACCAAAATGACTATTCTCATTTACCTGATATAAGCCCGTTTTTCTCTAGATTTTTCAGAAAAATAAAACAATGTAGAGTATGATGCTTGATTTTCATAATTAGAAATATCTGAATAAATCATTCTGAAAGAAATTTTTATTTTATGACAGCTGATATTATGTTTCACTGAATTTGAGTTGAGGTCATTTAATTTATTCTAATTAGTGGATTAGTTGAAGTTAGACATTAACAGCGTTGGATGTCGGTCGATTCAGTGGTCTAAAGGTTAAGCGTTCGTGCGCGAGACTGATAGGTCCTGGGTTCGACTCTCGCGTGGCAGGATCGTGGATGAGCACTGCAGAGGAGTCCCATACTAGGATGAAACGGCTGTTCAGTGCGTCCAAGTATCTGGTACGTGAATCGATCACATTGGCATAGGTGTATACACTCTTTGTCTTCTCTTCAGCTGTAAGATTAAAATTGCTTTATATCTTTCTTTCTACGAACTAGTTTTTTCTTCCTGTATTATACCCTTATATGCAATCTTTCTTTTATATATTACTATCATTGATGTGACTACTATGAATTCGGTGTTCATCTTGCTGTGCTAATGAGGTATAGCGAATTGGACCGATAGATATATGTGCCTGGTCCTACGTTATAGCTGACTGACTGGTACATGATTTACAATTAAATAAAAAGAACTAAAACATAGGTTAGATAATACTTTATTCAATATAATATACAGAATATACTTCGCATTCCAAGTTTGGACTTCTCCCTCTAGTTAGCGGGGCTGGGACGCGTCAATAGCTAGCTTACTGGTCTTTGGTCACCGAGTCTTGTTTCTCGTTCGCAGATTAAGTGAACTGGTGACAGCTTCAAACCTAGCAACGACCAATCTATCATACATTCAATATCGTATATCATTATTGTTAGGATGGATGAAGACCAATAAACGTTTCATAATCATACCTTATTTTCCATTCAGTTAAACTAATCAGGCTATGATATATAAGGGTAATGAATTATAAATAAGACGTTTTTTGGGATTTTCAATATTATATTCATTCAATTAACATGTTTTGAAGCTCTGTGTTAACCTGCCCTGGTCTGAGCACCCGGGCAGTATCACTGACCCCTCGCCTCACACACACAAATCAAGTGACTTGTGTAGCACATATGTATTTGGTGCCGCTTTGTACCAATATTTATGTGTTCAAATAAATAAATCAATAATTTTATGAGTAGTTCCAAAGGAAAAATATCTTAATTATATAAAGGAAGCTTGTAACAACACTTACTTTTCCATTCACAATTATAAAGACCTTAAAGTAATATGAATCAATTTAACTATTGTTTAAGTGTTTAACTTGATCATTCGACAAGAATAATGTGACTAATTTCGATAGATATCTCTTTTGAGGGGTATATTTCATTGATTTCAGTTTCTAGATAATCATAGTTGACAGTAAGAAATATTGAGAACAGAATATGATCATTTCGAAAGGACATAAACAATTTTGTAGCTTAGATACATTCAACAATCTTTAGAAGATTGATCTCAAGTTTTAATGATGTAATTCATGAGGACACTTTACATCTTACTATAAAACAATTCATACTGGGTTATCGGAATTCGTTATTATGCTTTTTGAAAGTAATTGTAATGTGAATTGACGTAGAAATCATTTCATCATTTTGCTTTTCGAAATGCATTAAAACATAGTATGCGATTGTTTTCATTGTTTCAATTACCTGACTCATTAGGGTTATTATATACGTGATAGTTAAATAAAGGCCACATTCTTATAAATGAAAAACATATGGAACTCAAAATAACTGTCAACCAAACATCAAAGTGCAAATCTTCAGTACGAATGTCAAGACAATCCTACTGTATGGAGCTGAAACTTGAAGAACTATTACAGCTATCATCAAAAGGGCACAAGTATTTATAAATAGCTGTTTATGTAAGATACTCAATATCCGTTGACCATATACCATTAGCAACGGCCTAATGTAAGAGAGAACAAAATAGCTTCCAGCTGAAGAGAAAATTAGGAAAAGATGTTGGAAGTGGGTAGGATATACATTACGGAAATCCACAAACTGCATCACGAGGCAAATTCTAACTTGGAATCGTGAAAGGAAGCGGAAGACAGGAATACTCAAGAACACACTACGTCAGGAAATAAGAACAGATATGAAAAGGATGAATAGCAACTAGAAACAAGCGGAAAGGATTGCTCGAGACAGAGTTAGATTGAGAATGCTTGTGAGCGGCCTATGCTCCTCCACGAGGAGTAACAGGCGTAAGTAAGTAAGTAAGTAAATGATAATTAAATAAATATATCGGTACCATCATACTGCAAGTTTTTGGTTGAATAGGATACACTCTATATTACACGGAAAATAACATAAGACATTATGATGATATTTTTCAGGCGGTAATGGATTAATAATAGTTTCTAAATGACTTACAAAGTGCATCTAGGCTGGTATGTTCTGAAAACGTTTAACAGTTAAATATAATTTAACCCATGAAAATAAGTTGAAAATCTAATCAACATCACAATGAAGTTCGATTAGCTGGAGACGAAAATTCTACAAGTATGTTAAAAAAAGTATAGTCTGATTTACGGACATGATAAAATACGCTTTCTTTCTTAAATGAATAATATTTCATCGTGTTTTTGATTGAAATCATGAACACCTTTGAGAACTTGGAAGCAATGAACGGTCGTTTCATCTTATTGTGGGACTCTTCTGCAGTGCGCATCCACGATCCCACTCGCGGGATTCTAACCCAGGCCCTTCAGTCTCGCGCGCTAACTTATAAATTCTAGACCACTGGGCCGGAATCCAATGGTGTTAATGTCTAATCTCAACCAATCCACAAAATCGCTCGACCATCTTCCATTGTACTGAAGTAGATATCTGTCATTATGGAATTATGGAAACAAGACAAACGTCCAGTGCTTCCAGATTTTCCATTGTGGTCTAACAATGATCGATTCATGATATCAATCGGAAAAAACTTATTTTTGAAGCGTCCCAAATTATATCTTGAAAGCAGATTTCTGAAGCAATCAAAATATTCATGAAAACTTTTGTCACAATGAACAAGATATTAACCGGTATGATTTTAAACTTAATATGGATGCTTCTATGAAAACATATTTCTTCTTAATCAACATTCATGGTATTTAACTCAAATATACATGAAATGCTAGTCAACTCACTGCCACGACAAACTCTGTAACCTGCAAATAAATTTAATATTAGTTAAATTACATAGATTAATAAAAAGTGTATGTGAAGTTAGTGTCAGTAGCTATAGGTTGATATGTATATTTGTAGTGGTATTGGTTGTTAACCACACGATTTTCTCTAAGCTAAACTTATGATTACTGAGAAGCTTGACATGTAACACCAAGAGAAGGTCAACAATACTAAACATGGGAACAATCATTCGAGATGGTATGGCTTGGACTTGCAGGTGTGGTCATTATGTGTAACTTATTACTATTCACATTAAACATATTATTCTACCCCAACTCAAATGTTTTCTTCAGAATTGTTAAACATCATATTTCTGATGATAACGATAGGACGAGTCAGCGTAGACTATGATGTGACTTCCATGTAAGATCATATAGATCAGGTAGTCACATCATGACGTATCTACATTTCTGGGAATAGGTCTATTATTATTATAGTAACAAAGGTAAGTGTACTAATATCGGACTTGAATATAATTCTACACCATAATGACAGATCCTACAACCATTAAGTTAATCCCGAAAGAGTACCGGTCATATAATCAATAGTAACTGCTCCCCAACCAAAATGTAATGATTTTAATATAAGCTACAAATGTTTTTAAGGAGCTCTAACAACTAGATCAACTGATTTCAATCTCTAAATGAAAACATCACAATAATCTTATTAAGATACTTTGTTCGCTAAAACCTTTTCACCATATTATCAGATTTCCATTGTCTTTGGTAGGTAACTGCTTCTTATCCAATACAATTAAACCCTACTGGTCATGACTTCTCATTAGAACTCCGAGAGTTACTTATCATAGTTAGTCGTAGTGTAGCAATTTGGTTTGTGCACGACCGGTCCTTACAGAATCCAGCTTGTTGATCTCGAAGTTGGGCGTCTACTGCATCTTTTATCCGGTTTAGCAACACTCTGTTAAAGACTTTCCCTGGTATTGACAGTAGTGTAATGCCTCTGTAGTTTTCACATTTGCTCAGATCTTTCTTTGGAATCTTTGGAAAGCATTTAAATAGTACTATTTTGAGTGGTGTATATAAATTAAGTTGACTAGCTATAAATACAAGAACTACAGGAACCAGCATGAAAAAAGTACTTTTACATAAAATAACAAGAAAAAAAGTTCTTTGAAATGTTCCAGTTAATAATAAGGTGAGTTGTAAAGGAAAGAAGCAATAAAAATATTGATGAATCGGTTGTATAGATTAGCATTTGTCTTCAAATAAATGGTTATATGATAGTTTGGACTGATACAACAAGTTTAACTTTCTGCATATTAATGAAAAGAATAAAAACATGAATTAGTGACTAAGACATCATTTCTTTCATTATAAATTGCTGCATCCAATAAGAAGAGATAAGACTTAATGGAAGAGGGAATATGTGTGACTTTTTAAGGCGAATTATAATCCAAAAGTGAACATCAACTCTGAGATGCAAGTACATTCAGCTGACGAGTCTCAAATAGGACGAAGTGTCTCGCATCCTGGATATCACTGCTAGCCACTATCTATCTTGGAATGATAATCAGCTAGGTACAAAAAATATGCACACCACGATAAAACACCTAGCAGCTTTATAAGTGGAAAGAATGCGATAAACTATAGCTACTTCTTTCCATGTTTGACGAGTTCATTATCATCTAAGCATTTGCTAGTGATTTGGAAGAAACAGATAGTATAATGTGTAAGACATGTTTATGAAATTCCTTCAACAAGTAAAAATTTGTTGGCAGGACAATTTTTTTTCTTAATATAAGACCATTAAGAGCAGACTCAGTTTATAGATAGTGGACCAGGTGTAAGATAAATAGTGCCATGAAATTTTCATATTTTCACTTGATCGAGTGTTATACGGATTTACTACCGCTTATTCAAGCACATTGGAATTTTAGTGACACTCGCAATAAAGGACTAGTCTGAAGTGAACTGAAAGTCGATTAGTCAGTAAGGTGATAGTAATACCAGCGTAAAAACATAATTTTTAAGGTTTTATCAGGTCAATTGACCTTCAGTGCAGAAAGGTCGATACTAGACAACGGAGAGGGAACATTGTTCTTTAAGTATGTTTATTTACAACATAAACTGTTATCAGTAGTAAGGAATATTATTTATTCCTACAATTTATAGTTCAAGCGGTTTTATGGTAGTCACTTTTGATCACTTCTATTTAGCCAGTTATTTATTTAGACAGACTGTATTTATCACACTGAATGTATTCCTTTACTAATTCTTTCAACTTAAACTGACCTTCATTAAGATGCGGAAATTTAAATTCTGACCTTAAATCATCGCTCTCTCATCTAAGTTCTCAATAGAATGTAACGTACTCGTAGATATTGACTCATTTTTGTATTGTATGTTTGAATCTTTTTATTGATGTTCAGGACTACAATCAATCAGTCTCTTATTGGTGTATATGGATCATCTACGGATTGTCTCGATACTGTCTTAAATCACAAGCAGTATAAGCAGAGATGAATGATGGCTAGCAGTGTGAATCAAAGACGAGCGTCTCAATCTATTTGGGACTCGTCATCTGGATGTGCCTGCATCCCAGAGTTGGTGTTCACTTCAGGACTCTAACTCATTACCTTACGCTTTAAACGCAATCGCGTTATCCATTTGGTCACTAAGTCCCGATAACCACTATCTTGAGCAATCGGGTGAAATTTTAATTCATTTTGGTATTGTTTGTTTGAATCTTCCTATTTGTGTTTAGGATTGTAATTGGTCAGTCTGTTATTGACATATGTGCATCCTGTACAGATTGATTCGATGACATTTAAAGCGAACGGTATAGGATTCAAGTCCCGGAATAAACATTAACTCTGAAATTCAGGTACATTCAACTCACGAGTTTAAAATAAGACCAATTGCACATCCTGGATTCCTCTACTAGACACCATCCATCTTTGCTTATATTTGTAGATAGTATTCATTGATTCGAATTCATATATTTATGAACTTGTTTTAAGGCAAGTGTAAATTATAAACATACACTTATGGAAAAACGGATAATTGTATAGGCTTACATCTTTCTCTACTATACGATGAGTCTAAATGCGAAGAAAATTTAACCACGTAATATATAGTGTTTACTAATTTCATATATTAAAACGTGAATTCTCGATTATTCTTTTTTCTTTCAACATATAATAACTATAACGTTAAGTAATGTCGTTGAAACTTGATAATCACGTACTATTACAGCCAACAATACCTGTAAATGAATTTTGTTTTTAAAAAGAAATGCAACTCATAGAATCTCAGTTCTTCACTGAATATTCACTTGAATTATTAAATAGAGGATATTTAGTATCATTTATAAAAGACTGAAGTTAGATTGAAGTTAGACATTAACACCATTGAATGCCAGCTCATTGATCTAATGGTTAAGCGCTCGCGCGCGACACTGATAGGTCCCGGGTTTGAATCTCGTGGGGAGAGATTGTGGATGCGCACTGCTGAGGAGTCCCATACTACGACTGTTTAAATGTTAGTAAACCTGACTGATTATTCATCTGATGAAAATATAAATGAGTTTGTAAGTAACATTGTTATAGTTTGATTAAATAATTCGAAATAAATTACTCATTGGATAGATTACATTTTATGATGAATTGTAAATCACTAGAAGGCTGTTTCGTTCTAGTATAGAACAATTCAGCTGTTCCCATGCATGAACATGCATGTGGGATTCAAACCCTGAATCTTCGATCACCATCGAGATTTCTTAACCGTCCAATGCTTCCAGTCTTTCAATGGTTGTCTAGTTTAGAGTGACTTGTGAATTCAACTGTTAAAATGCTATAATCTCTACAAATCCCCCAATGGATGACGTTTAGTTATTCACAAAAATGGATTACACTAAGTCATCAAACGTAAAATAATTTAGTGTTTTTGCTCATTTGGAATTATTTACTTGAATCATCCCATTGATGTTTAGAACTGAAATTGATCGGTCTTTTGTTGTTATGTGAGCATCTTATGAGGATCATCTTGATATTGCCTTAAGTCACAAGGTTATTTTAAGCAAAGATGGATGGTGGCTAGCAGTAGAGTGACCGCAGTGAACCTCAACTCTAAGATGCAGGTACATCCAGATAACGAGTCCCAAATAGGACGAAGCGTCTGGCGTCCTGAATTCCACTGCCAATGGACGAAAGTTCTTATATACTATCTGCAATATGAAACTTGTAAATCGATAAAATAATAGTGAATGGAAGTAGTTTTCTGATTAAAAAAAATTAACTTTCGGATATTTTCAGCTTTGAGTATAAAGAAACTTACAGTATTCATATCCAATTGTTGCTATGACTACAATAAAAAGTTTAAAATTATTTCTAAGTCACTGTATATAAAGCACAGTTATTATTATGGACTGAAAAAGCATCAGTATAATAGTTATCATTTACATCCAGAATGTACGAAAGTTCACGTTATAAATACACGTCCAGACAATTCTGGTATCAATAAGTTTCACGAGCAAATGTAATAGGTAGTTAAAGGAATGAATCATACATTTTTATTTAAACCAAATAAATTTGAAGTAACGAAGGTTAAAAGGACTTAGTAGCCAAGTGGATAACGTGTTGGTATTCGAAGAGAATGGTACTGGATTGGAATCCTAGAGTGAACTTCAACAGTGGAATGCAGGTACATCCACATGACCACTACTAAATAAGATGAAACGCACGTCCTGTATTCCACTGCTAGCCATTATCCATCTTTGCATTTATAAAGCTTGTGAATTAAGGCGAATTAGAGGCACATATACCAATAAGAGACTGATCAATTGCAATCGTAAATAACAGTGGGAATATACAAGCAAACAACACCAAGTAAATTCAAGGTTAAAGTTATTTTATTTGACATTTGTACAACCCAATAAAGCTTACTATATCAACTTCAACGTTTCTTTATTTACAAACGTATATTGTCTAAGAATTTATCTTGAATTAATGTTGAAAACATCAAAATACTTTAATAGACCTTATCATCTTATACAATCTATCATCTCAAAATGGTGTTCTAACAATTAGGTATAATGAATAATAATAAGCAAGAAAATTTGAATAACAATAACATATTTAAATTCAATTTGGTATTATTTACTTGAATCTTCTCATTGATGTTTAGGATGGCAATTGATTAGCTGACGAGTCCCAAATAGGACGAAACGTGCATCAAACTAGATTCCACTACTAGCTACTATCCATCTTTGTTTATAATGCTTGTAAATTAAGGCAATATCGAGGCATACGCACAGTATGCACATATGCCAATAACAGACTGGTCAATTTCAGTCCTAAAACATCAATGGGAAGATTCAAGTAAAACAACACCAAATGAATTAAACTTCACCCGATTTCACAAGCAAGTGGCTATCAGGACTCAGTGGATAACGTGATGGCGTTTGAAGCGAACGGTATTTTGTTCGAGTCTCAGAGTGAACATCAACTCTGAGATGCAGGTACATCCAGCTGACGAGTTCCAAACAGGTTAAAACACTCGTCCTGTATTCCACTGCTAGCCACTTTCCATCTTTGCTTATAATGCTTGTGAAATATTATATTCAATTACATTCTCAAGATTCAAGGTTTCATTAGGACGTTTTTATGAAGTTGTAAACTTAAATGATCAAATTACAATTTTCAGATGTTTTGAGTTTCTATTTTGTTTTTGTAACTTACTATTATCAATTACTGATTCTGTAGTTGCGGAAATCTTGTCTCCTGTAATTACACAACAACAACAAACATTTAAAAATATCATACTTTTATTGTATAGTTAGCATCATTAATTGTTGTCAACTTGAGAATCCATAACCATAAGTGATCATTACATAATCTATTTACTCATAAACAATCTTGATTGATTTATCACTTTCATACAATCATTTATACATATGTCTATCATAGTAAATGAAAGAGGAAATTGATGAAGGCATAAATAAAAATCAATTAGCTCTTTTTTCATTAGTAACCAAGGGAGATATAAAACAGCACTGTCATTGTATTTAGATGGTGACAAGATTCATGGGTGATTATTCTTAACGCTTTGAAATACTTATGCCAGGTGAAATGTTGGATTTACTTAAAATTCATTCGCTGAAATTTTACAAATACAACATTCTTCCTCTTTAATGACTAATATTAACTCAGCGCCCAAATATCGTGAAACTATTCGTTCAAATTTAGACGAAAATTCTTACTTATAAACTTGATTCAACAATGTTGGATAACGATAATATTTTAGCTTGAACCTGATGAAATATGAAGTAGCTTAAGTTTATTTGTCAGTGAATCTTACAATGATACAATGTGATTTAACAAATATAGATATTTTGAGTTCATGTTCATTAGTAGATATTACAAAGAAAGAACTAATTCATGGAATTCAGATAATAACCCTCTAGGTAAGGATGTGTCAATATAAATGTTGATATGAATGAGCATTTAATAAAAACACTACAATCAAATGAGCTCATCTGATGAATCTATAAGGAGTTCACTAAAAAAAACTGAACTATAACTGTTATATCTCGATGAGAATAATGAATGGTAACTTTAGGGATCCATTTATAGACCAATACTATGCGCATATTTTCATGGTGTAATTGTTAAGTAACTAAACTATTTATATTCGTGTCCCTCTTATTATAAGCTTTATTTTGACCTATCAACTATTAATATACCATTCTTGAGCTATGCCCAATTTATTAATTACTATCTCTCATATTCATAGCCCATTTTTGGCTAAATCTTGTAAAAATGTTGTTTTCTATTTTATTTGTACGATGTGGTCTGTTTGATTGGTATATAAACCCAGTATGTTTGAAATAGAATGATTCATATTGCAGAGGCTCAGATTGGTGTTCTGTACTCAAAAGGCGGGAAGAATGACCTGTAAAGACTCTAGACTGCTCATACTTGTTTTATGTACTATTGGTCTGGTCGATAATTCATTGTTCTCTAATTAAAGGTATCATTACGTTAAACATTGATAGGGATACAGGGCACAAGTTAAAACAATAACCATTAAGATATGGATATCGTAACACAAAAATACTACTAAACATACATCCTTCTAAATGAAATTCAGATTCATATATGGTTTATGTATAAAACTGATGGTAATACACAACGTTTTAATCATTATATAATAATAACTGTTTGTTTGTTTTTAAAAAATTTTTTTCCTTATTTTCTTTTCCATATCATGACAGGGAGGATAAAAGTGAAAATCATGTTTAATGTAAAGAGTAGAAGTGTGAAGTTTTTTTTTACAAAAATTGTTTTCCGCTTAATTTATTTAAACACATAAACATTGATACAAGAAGGCACCAAATAGATATCCATCACATAAATCATTCGATTTATGTAAAGACTGGGATACTGCACGGATGCAAAAACCGAATCAGGTGGTTTTATTAGGGAGCCTCACCTGGAGCCGTCCACCTAATTGTCTGATCCACAAGGCAACGGAGCAACGTAAAGAGATACAGTCACATAGTAGCCAATGACCAACAATAGGTTCATACACCATTTGTTCACTCAGGATCCTGTAGCCCATGTGCACGATTGGTTTAGAATCAGGGTTTTCCAACTTGCTTAGGTGAACTCTCTGTGTCCACCAACCCGGTGAAAGCACCGGACATTCTATTTTCTTCATAATTTCGTAAACAACACCGGTGCTATGAGAATGCAGGTAATAGGACTATCCTTGTAGTGTTTGTATGCATGTGGCCACTTAAGAGTATTTGGAGAGGGAGAGCTGACTCTCTGCACTCTCGGCCGTACCAAGGCATTTGGGGGTCATTTTTTTACCGTAGTCTATGCAAATTATTAACACACAACATTTGGATATTTATTCTGTGTTTGTCCTAACAGAAGAGATTTTCCATTAAATCATTATATGATAAGGTGATGCTTTCTACGAATCTAAATATATTTACTTATCCAATGTGACATCTGTGCATAGTTTTTATCAGAATTTATTTATTTTCATTCTGCTTGGATTTTCGGTAAGCGAAATCGGTATTAACATTGTATACTTTGTCCTTATATATCGTATGTATCCAGCAATTTTCCTAGTTAGGATATGTGAGATAAACCAACTGGTGATCGACTGTATTATGAAGACGTCAACGTCTGGGGCGGGAACACGGGATACAGTAGACAGCTAGGATGCAACTGGGCGATCTAGACTTCGCAGGTGATCTGGTTCTTCTATTGCATACGCAACAATAAATGCACAAGAAGACGACCAGAGTAACAGAAGCCTCAGCAGCAGTATGTCTCAATATAGACAAAGGGAAAAGCAAGGTTCTTCGATACAACACAGCATGCAACAATCGTATCACACTTGACGGCGAAGAATTGGAAGATGTAAAAACATTTACATATTTGGGCAGCATCATTAATGAACACGGTGGATCTGATTCAGATGTGAAGGCGAGGATCGGTAAAGCAATTGCAGCATATCTACAATTGAAGAACATCTGGAACTCAAAACAACTGTCTGTCAACCAACATCAAAGTAAGAATTTTCAATACATATATCAAGACTGTTCTATTGTATGAGTTAGAAACCTGGAGAACTACGAAAACCATCATCCAGAAAATACAGGTGTTTATTAACTGTTGTGTACGCAAAATACTTCGGATCCGTTAGCCAGACACTATCAGCGACAAGCTACTGTGAGAGATCCCAATGGAGAAAGAAATCAGAAAGACACGTTGAAAGTGGGTAGGACCCAACTGTGTCACAAAACAGACCCTCACATGGAATCCTCGAGGCCAAAGGACGAGAAGAAGACAAAAGAAAATATTATGCCGAGAAATGGAGATATATGAGAAGAATGAACAACAATCGGATAGAACTAGAAAAGAAGGTCCAGAAGAGAAATAGTTAGAGAGTGCTGGTCGGTGGCCTATACTCCATTGGGAGTAACAGGCGAAAGTAAGTAAGTAAGTACGTGAATACCATTGTTTCAATAGATTTGAATTGAATTATATCAACAAAATTCATTTAACAAAGTTCAATATGAAAATGTACTTACAATAAAAATGTTGTGGATTAGCATCTATATATCAAAGGTGAATAGAATTGTTTTGTTTATAAATAGTAATAAGCCTTTATCAGTCTATAAGAAATGGACCATTTTATGTATTGTTTATCAATTCATTATCATATATTGAAGTATCTATCCTCAAAACATTGTCAATAGTTTAATTATGGTTGCCGGTTTACAAGAAATTTGTTTATATTCCACTTATCAGTGTATATTTACATATTGATTACTTACAATTTAATATCAGAAGGGGTTTTGTAAAGATTTTAGTAAATTTAATAGTTTCCTTCCGTTGTGGGACTCCTCAGCAGTGCACATCCACGATCCAGCTTCACGAGATTTGAACCCAGGACCTGTCGATCTCGTGTGTAAGCGATCAACCTCTAGACCATTGAGCCGGCATCCAATGGTGTTAATGTCTAACTTCAAATAATTCACTGAATTGAGTGACACATCCATCATTGTCCTCAGTAAGTTAGTATCTTACAATCAATCAGGATATGATTATCATATCTTGTAAAAACGTTTTTTTTTTCAATTTATTTAATGTAACCAGCGGAATTGTGTAAAACATTCGCTTAAGCTTTCATAAATATAAGTTAGTTTAATAAGTAAAGATGGATGAGGACTAGCAGTAGAAATCAATGACGCTCATTTCCTCTTATTTAGGACTCATTATCTGGATGTATCTGCATTCCAGAGTTGATGTTCATTCCAAAACTCAGTAGCTAAGTGGATAACGTGATTATGTTCGAAGTAAACTTTAATGAGTTAGAGTCTTGAAGTAAACATCAATGCAGGTACATCCATCTAAAAAGTCCCAAATAGGATGAGACGCTCGTCTTTGATTCTCACTGCTAGCCACTAGCTAAGTAGATAACGTAATCACGTTTGAACAGAACGGTACTGGATTAGAGCCTCAGAGTAAACATCAACTCTGGAATGCAGGTACATCCACCTGACGAGTCTCAAATAGAACGAAACGCACGTCCTGTATTCCACTGCTAGCCACTATCCATTTTTTGATTATAATGCTTGTGAATTAAGACAATATCGAGGCACATAGGCCAACAAAAGATACAAGTAAACAACATCAAGTACTTCAGTTTCAATTATGATGCATTTGGTTTTCTTATGACATAAATTTGCTTTTAATTGTCAAGACGTTTCTATACAGATTTTAACCGGCATAAAATTTTAACAAATGATGTTAATAGAGTTATTTGATGAAAACATGAATGATAGAACTTCGACTATGTATATGAAGTTCCATGAATAAATTGTCAAATCTATTTTTTAATAAACGGAATACACCTATTAAGATATTAGATAAGAAAGATAAGTTCAGCGAAGAGTTCTCTTTTCGGTGAATTCATTTTCAAAGCCGTAAGAAAGGTAGCCTTCACATCGACTTCCACAACTTTGACAGAATAACGCAGAAACTCATTCATTTTCACCAAGTTACTTTATTGATAACTGAATTACCAGCTAAGTGATGACCCTTACAATATGTAAATTATATACATTATGTATATTTGTATGTCTTATATCTTTGTTAATGAAACTCTTTACGTTTCAACTCATGACAATCATCAGTTTGTTTGTTAAACAACCGGTATACTTTCTAAACAACTATACTAATCCACTCTATAGATAATATCAAATCCAGATCTTAAGAAACTTCCGATTCATTCATTCAAATAATCTGGCATAATATTGTGGAGTCTTACAATCAGACGAATCTTTACATAATTGAAATTGAGAACATCCATTACAAAATTAAATCCAACTTATGATTCTTAATGATTAAATAACGTAGATACACAATGGTTGTTATAAGTAATGATCTATCATGTAAGAACATTTCGGTTTATTCAATTTGACAACCCATCTTTTTCATAAATTCCTTTAGTATTGTTTTGCTTGAATCTTCTCATTGATATTTAGAACTACAATTGATCAATCACTTATTGACATATGAGCATTTTGTACAGATTACCTTGATATTACCTTAAATCACAAACTTTTTAGGCAAAGATGAATGATGACTAGGAGTGGAATCCAAGACACTCATTTCATCCTGTTTAGGAGTCGTCAGTCGAATGTACCTTTTTCATAGTGAAATAAATTTTCTTAATTTAAAACAAATGGATAAAGATCATTTGAGAATTTTCAGTAATTTATCATGATTTAGTTCAATTTGTTCTTATCAAACGTTATTGTGTTTAATTTTGCTATCGGTTAAATGACTACACTCTAAATCAATCTTATAGAACGATTAAGGACAACAATACAACAACTCAGGGATCACTCTTAGAAGAATAGACTGTAATATATATATTACACAAATTATAAGAATAGTTATAATTTTGAGATTCATTTATATCTATGTTCATTCTAGAATTTATTAACGATCATTAAAATGACAAATGAATATTAGTCATTAAGAAAATATCATATGCTTACTAGTGACTAGCTTCATGAGACGATTCTCGGAGTTCTAGTGAGAAGCCATGATCAGTGGAGCTAATGCGTGTCGGGTAGAGACGTATGTTTACCTTAGTACAATGGAAGATGGTTGCACAATTTCGTGGATTGGTTGGGGTTAGACATTAACACCGTTGGATACCGGTATTGTGGTCTAGAAGTAAAACGCTTGCGCGAGAGACTGACGACCCTGAGTTCGAATCCTACTTGCGGGATCGTGGATGTGCACTGCTGAGGAGTCCCACAGCAAAATGAAACGGCCGTCCAGTGCTTCCAGGTTTTCAATGGTGATCTAACAATAATCGGTTCATGATCTCAATTAGAAAATTAAGAAAAAAACGTTTTTTTCAGTAAACGGTAATTAATCTGAAGTACTTTACTCTGTAATATTGAAATAAGTGATTAATCAAGACATACTTTTCAAACATGCAGTATTACCTAAACAGTGAATAAAATCAATAAACTTGCGGATACTATTAAAGATAGGTATATAACTGAGTTTTAACTGTATTATTATTTATTAGCTTCATTCAATATTATATTTTGGGTATAATATAGAATTATCAACACAAAGTATTTCAACAAGTTTCCTTTGCTTATTTCTTGTTCGATCATTTCGATAAATATTGAGCGATCGCCAGTTAGATAATAGCAGTTTAGGAATCAATATCTTAATAGTGTATATTCATTTCGTTGTATATTGCTAGCAACCACGATGTCTCTGATTGAACTCTTTTGTAACTTGGATGAATGCTTATCCTCCACTCTTATTGGGTTATTTGATTCTATTTGTTTCTGTAACCATTTAGTTATATGTTCATACACCCTAATTTTCAGATCAGGATTACTCCTCCCTATGTATGTGTGACCACACACACACATTTAAATTGGTAAAAACGGTGGGTTTACGATGAAGCATAAACTTTGTTGTTTCAAAACACGATCCACAATTAAGATAATGATTTCAACATACCGTATTATTTGTATTTAACATCTGATTGAATGTTGTCGCTAATTAGTTCTGATAGTTTATACACTTGCAATGAAACAATCGTTTTAATTTATCAATACAATGAATGATTTTCATTCTGTATAGCGAAGGTAATAACAAAAACCCTTGAATAATTAATAGTAAGCAAATAGTGTATCATGCATAAATTATGAAATGAAATTACACATTACTTACAATATGGCCTCAGATATTTCTCTAGAGTGAAAATCATTGATGGAGAAAAATAGTTTTATTAATAATTCTACTTAGATTATAGAATTTACTCTATGAAAATAGAGTATATTGCTCCCAAATGCTCTCAAGTGGCCATGTGCATACAACCACTACAAGGATAGTCTTATTCATTGCATTCTCGTGGCATCGGTGTTGGTTACGAAATTGAGAGAACGAAAACAGAGTGTCCGGTGCTTTAACCGGGTTGATGGACACTGTTGTATCTTATGACTGCAGATTATGAGCGAAGCGTATATTATCGATCGGATCAATGACACGTAAAACATGTACGAACGACCTAGAGTCCTTATTGACCCTGCTTCGCTGTCTAGCCCAGCCAGTTGAGTCTAGAACACAAGTCTCAGCCTCTGAGATATGAATCATTCTATTTCATACATACTCTGTTTATATACCAATCAAGCAGACCACATCGTACCATAAAATAGAAAACAACATTTTGTACAATATTTGACAAGTGAAATAAACATTGACCAATAGGAAATGTCCGTTTAAAGTCCAAGGACACTATTAGACTTAACGTGATAATTATTGGTATATTTTTCCGAACATCCCAACAGACACAGAGAGTCCACCTAGGGAAATTGGAAAACCCACATTCCAAATCAGTCGTGAACATGGGCTACAGGATCCTGAGTGAACAAATGGTGTATGAACCTATTGTTGGACATTGGCTATCATGTGACTGTATCTCGTTATATCTCTCGATTGCCTTGTGGATCAGACATTTAGGTGGGCGGCTCCAGGTGAGGCTCCCTAAGAAAACCACCTGATTCGGTTTTTGCATCCATGCAGTATCCCAGTCTTTACATAAATCGAATGATTTATGTGTTTAAATATAAATAATGAATATAGACTTCTTTATAAACCTTTGAATTAGTCACATGGAGAATGTAGGCTTTGGTGACCCAACTATTGTTGAAATTCTACATCTCTCGTAAATGGCAAGGATCAAGAGAAAAACTTAAGATTGAATTTTAGTCTAATTTATGTGATTTTGATTGTATTTTAACGTTACTATTACGTAACCAACATCTAGTTACCGTTTGCATTACACTTAGATTACTGTCAATTGTTTCGGTGATTAAATAATAACTTAACTTAGTGTGTTGAATATGCGTATAAATTGATTTAGTTTAAACAAGTTTATAAACAAAACTTATGTATTTGACCCAACAGTCCATATGATAATTTTTATTGTAAGTCCTACATTGGACAATTTTCAAATATGGTGGAGAAGATTTGTAGCCCAGGTGGACGATTTTGATGGAGTTTTGTTCTCTGAGCTTGATGGTTTGGTCGTGAAGCTTTCATCGTTCTACTGAACGACATCATCAGCAGCATAAACTTCAGGTAGAAGTAAAGTGTTCGAATTTCTGCACGTGTGGTTCACAGCTTGTCCTGTAGACCTCGATGTTGATCGGTTCTTATTGACCTTAAACCTGTCAAATATTCTTGGGATCTAAAGTTATTACATGGTTGTATATATATATACGTGCTTTTCAGGATTCATCTCAAATAAGTTACACACAGACATGTATCATTTATAAACCACATTAAATAGGCATATATAATAATAATATTATTATTATTATTATACGTAACAGTATCTTCTATATTAAAGCCATGTAAACAATTGACATGGCCTCATGAAATCGGTTCAGTAAAAATACGTCTAATCTTAGTATTCCTTATACATTTTAATTGCTTACATACTGAAAATAATAATATATACATACACATGGCAACATGGATCAAAATTTATCGTTCTTTTTTTCACAGTAGGTCTTTTGCAATGAAATATATCGATATATGAAGGAGGTTTTGTGGAGATCTTAGTAATTTAATAGTTGAATTCATAAATCAACTAATGTTAGATCACCATGGAAAACCTGGTAGCAGTGGAGGTCCATTTCGTCCTAGTATAAGTTCAAATCTAACTAGCAGGATCATGGATATATACTGCTGAGGATTACAATACTAGGACGAAACGACAGTCAAACAGTGCTTCCAGGTTTTCTATAGTGATCTTACTTTAATTGGTTCATGAATTCAATTAATAGATATGTTATTGTAGAAGTATTTTATTATATTCAACAGGAAATATATTCTTTTCCTTAATATAAGCTTAACATCTAATAGACCTTAATGATCATTTAACTTACTGTCAGATTCACATCTTTCAAGGCCTAAAATGTAAATACAAGGATAGTTATATAATTTCTATATAGAGTATTGTAATTTAAATGAACTTATCAGTAAATGAATACTTACAATTGGTACCTATAACAGGAATGTTTAATAAAATAAGAAGTTCTCAATCATTTTGATTACATCGGTTTATATATTGATTACATGTTAAATAATTTCTGTTCCTCAATACTTAATACAAAAACTATTTCTTATAATTTTTGATAGAATAATGAACTTTATTATTAGAGATTCTAGAGAGAAGCTGTAACTAGTGGAGTCCTATCCGTCTCGAGTGTGAGACAGTTATGAAAGAATGAATAAATGATTACGAAAGAACATGGATCGATTGAAGTTGGACATTAACATCATTGGATGTTGGCTCAATGGTCTAGAGGTTAAGTGTTCGCGCAAGTGACTGAAGGTCCTAGATATGAAAGTCGTATGAGCGATCATGGATGCACACTTTTCATGAGTTCGTTATTGAGATAAAATGGCCGCCCAGTGCTTTCATGTTCTCAATGGTTGTCTAGCTTAGATGGATTCATGGATTCAGATATTAGTTTTATAGTATCCAAAAACCCCTTCTGATATTAATCAACATTTGCTCACTAATGACTGGTTTCAAGAGGTATTTCGTGGAGTTCTAATGAAAAACAGTGACCAGTGAACTTCAACCGAATGTGTTGTGAGATGGTAACTCACTGAAAATAATTGTGGACGGTGGCTAAATTTCCTGGATTAGTTGAAGTTAGATATTAACACCGTTGAATGCAGGTCGGCTCAGTGCTGTAGAGATTAAGCGCCGATAGATCCTGGGTTCGAATATCGTGAAGCGGGATTGTGGGTGTGCACTGCTGAGGAATCCCACAGTGGGACGAGACGGCCGTCCAGTACGTGCTGGTTTTCCATGATGGTCTAGCTTCAATTGACTCATGATCTCAACTATTAAAATTATTACTTTTAACTTGGTTTTCTAAGTTGTAATGGTAAACTAAATTTTTTCTTATTTTTATCACTATTGTTATTACTATTAGCTTACTGTTTGTTGATTCTGCAGCAACTGAAGAAGAAAGCAGACACTGTTTTAATAGTCAATTAAATTATCTGAGAAACAGGGAGTTTAAAATTAACTCAATAAAAATTGATCCGATAGAAAGTATACTACTTATTTAAGATTGAGTAATATATAGTGTATATGAAAATTATTCAGCATATTACTGAAGTTTGGGTGGAAATTGGACATGAAGAGAATGTTCACAATCAGTTAACTCTGTCTCAATAAAAATGTGCAACGATAATTAGTATTCCGCTATTTCAAACTTTATTTATCTGTAAACCCGGCGGCCTGCTTGAATATTCGGGCTACCTGTTCCTGCCATCGAGATATTTCAACATGTTATCTAATTTTGTATGTTTTAATAGATCATTATTGGTATTATTTGCATAACCTATCCAGATGCGTTTCTCAAAACTGTACAGCCTTTCGTTGCTTAATTTACAAAAGAGTCCAATCAGAGATATCGTTGTTGCTGGCAATATACCGCAAAAAGAATGTATATTATTTAGATGTCGATTAGCTAGACTATTAACATCCAACTGGCGATCGCTCAATATTTGTCGTCAGGGTTGACGAAGAAGCAAGAAACGGAAATTTGTTGAAATACTTTGTGCTGAGAATTCTATATTATACCGAAAATATAATATTAAATAAAGCTAGCGATAATAATAATATTAACTGTTTCAGAGTGATCATTTCATATACTTACTGTATAACTAGTTGGAATTCGAAGAGTAATATAGTTTATCCAGAATAATAGCTTGGAAACGTCGAAATATCTACGCATCGTTTTAAATTATATTTTCAGAATAAGATTAATTGCTAACTTACTTACGTCTGTTACTCCTCGTAAAGGAGCATAGGCCACCCACCAGCACTCTTCATCCAACCCTGTCCTGGGCAACCCTTTCCAGCTCTTTCCAGTTGTTATTCATCCTTTGCATATCTGATTCTATTTTCCGATGTAATTTGTTTTTCGGCCCTCCTCTTTTTTGTTTCCCTTCAGGATTCCAAGTTAGCGCTTACCTCGTCGTTCAGTTTGGTGATTTCCATAATGTATGTCTTATCCACTTCCAACATCTTTTCCTAATTTCCTCTTCAGTTGGAAGCTGGTTTGTTCTCTCGCACAGTAGGCTGTTGCTGATGGTATTCGGCCAATCGATGTTGAGCATCTTGCGTCGACAACTATTTATAAATACTTGTATCTTCTTGATTATGGTTGTGGTAGTTCTGCAAATTTCAGTTCCGTACAGTAGAACTGTTTTGACGTTCGTATTGAAGATTCTCACTTTGATGTTTGGCTGACAGTTGTTTTGAGTTCCATATGTTCTTCAAATCTAGGAATGCTGTTGTTGTTTTGCCAATCTTCACCTTTACATTTGCATCCGATCCTCCTTGTTTGCCGATGATGCTTCGCTAGAATAAGACTAAACATTTCAAACTTCTTACTTATCAAGATCCCATCTCTTTTTATACATACATAACTTTTTTAAAATTCAGGTAATAATACACCCTAAAGCAGTATTAATTTCATACTTATGAATGTAACTGAGTACCTTATAAAAACATTCATGCTATACAGATTGATCTGTAACCCAGAAGTTTCCTCTGATGAATTTCTGGTTAAATGAATGAAACAACTAATGACCGTTTTAAGTAAACTGTATGGATAACCATTTTGATTGTTTTCAAAGTTCATTCAGTGAAGGCAATTTGAAGGCGAATCAAAAAGCAGTTATCATCATTTTCATTATCAAAATATCATTATCGTTTGTTACAAGTATAACTTTATAAATTCTCACTTCCACTTACCAAATGAGTGTAGAAATGTAATCAGAATTAATATAGCAAACTCCATTAATAGACTTTTCGAATAGAACTATCTGAGGTTTGACTTTCATTCACAATAATAAGGTTATATATATATAATCTGTTGATTGACTGAATCACATATTGTGTACTATCCTACTATGCTTACATGTATTAATCATATATGATTGTTAGTTCCATTAAATTATGATTGTTTCTTACACAGTTTGATTGATACATATAAGTTCATTCTGTATCATACAATAAATTATTCAATAGAGATTTATCTTAGAAACAATGTTTACAGGGTTGAATATTTATCAACGAAAGGGGGGGGGATAATTGTTTTCTCATATTATTGAATTGTAAAAATATGTTTGTTGTTCTATCAAAAGGATACTTTAACAATCAAACCAATAAGATTTCCTCTATACTGATGAATAAAATTTGAAGAATAATATAAATACACTGGAAAAAAAAAACAATTTCATTCAGTTAAATCTGTACGTGTATATGAGTTTGTTTAATGTCAATATTTTAATAGTTGAATTCATGAGTCAATTAAAGTTAGACCATCATGGAGAGCCTAGAAGCATCCAAACCGTTGTTGCTACCTTGACGTGGTGGTCGGGCTTGCCTCTCGTGATGAACTAATCGAGCTATACCGGCTGGAACAACCGTTCCTCTAGGTCCTACCATGTCAGACAGGTCGGTTGAAGAACGGTAAGACTAAAAGCAGCAAACCCAAGTTCCGAAGGCGAAGTCGTACTGCTGACTGTACAGAGGTGTGACAGTAATAAAGTGTTCCCTTCAGACAACCAGCACGACAGCGATGCTGTCTTCCCACAAGGGGCGAGGTTAGAAAAGGGCAACTCTAAAAATGCACACCTCGCCTTATCCCGTGGATATCCATCTCCGGCGGTAAGGTCTCAACAAGTACGGAGCTAACACAAAAATTACTCACAAAAAGGTCGTGTGTGACTGACCTCAAGCAGTTGTCCCTTGGGCACTGAGGTCACACTCTCAGGTCACTAAAACCACCTCTAATCCAATTTCTTTTTCAGGCACTTCCATGGTGTGGGCAACCAGGAAGTGATAACCGCCATCATTACCTCTAACAGCACTCAAGACCACTCACTGACTGAGGAGCACTAGATGACCGTTTTTTTCTTAGTATTGGACTCCTCAACAGTGCACCGTCCAGTGCTTCCAGGTTTTCCATGATCGTCCAATTTTAATTGACTTATGAATTCATTAGTGACTGGCTTCATGAAGTATTTCCTGGAGTTCTAATAAGAACCAGTTATCAGTGGAGTTCAACTAGGTCTGTTGTGAGATAGTAACTCATTGATGACAATGGTGGACGTGTCGCTCGATTTCGTAGATTATTTGAAGTTAGACAATAACACCACTGGATGTCGGCTCAGTAGTCTATAACTTATGCGTATACGCGCGAGACCGATGAAACCTGGGTTCGAAACTCGCGAAGCGGGATCATGGATGCTCACAGATGAACAGTTACAAAACAGGAAAAAACGGTCATCAAGTGCTTTCAAGTTTACATTTGTGGTCTAGCTTTAATCGATACAAGATTTCAAACAAAAATATAATATTATAAGGAAAGATGGGTAGTGGCTAGCAGTGGAATCCAGGACACGCGTTTCGTCCTGTTTGGGACTCGTCAGCTGGATGTACCTGCACCTCAGAGTTGATGATCACTCTGGGACTCGAACGCAGTAACGTTTGCTTCAAACACCATCACGTTATCCACCTAGCTAATGAGACCTGATAGCCACTTGCTTGTGCAATGGGTTGAAGATTAATTCACTTGATATTGTTTTACTTGAATCTTCCCATTGATGTTTTAGGACTGAAACTGATCAGTCTCTTATTGGTAAATGGGCATACTGTGCGTATGACTCGACGAGACCCAAACAGGACGAAACGCGTGTCCTGGATTCCACTGCTAGCCACTATCCATCATTGCTTATAATGCTTGTAAATTAAGGCAATATCGAGGCATACGCACAGTATGCACATATGCCAATAAGAGACTGATCAATTTCAGTCCTAAAACATCAATGGGAAGATTCAAGTAAAACAATATCAAGTGAACAATAACTTAACAGTTGCCACAACCTCATACTGAGGTAACCAAATTATCTGCAAGAATTTGTATTATTATTGTTGGATTTAAAACGCAAAATAACCATAAACATTTTTTTCTTTGTAAAGCCTTATTCTGGACAATTTTTAACTCATATGGATGAAAACCAATGTGTTTTTGATACCACTGAAGATCATCTCAATTAAACATAAATTGACCAGCTTTTGTTTTTGGTAATATCTCAATGTTTTACTGAGAAATCGTGGTTAATCACATTTTTAAATATTAGAACTGATGTAGTCAGCTCAGACGCATTTGATGAATATTATGTGACTGTTTGCTTGCTCCCAAATGAATTAAAAGACATGGATTAGATCTATGCTTGAAGCGCGGTTATTCACTTCTGAAAACCAACATAGCATAAATCAGTTTAATAAAACAATGAAGTTTGTTATTCCAATTTTATGACGGAATACAACAATGATATTTGACTAAATGTTTTTAACAAGTAGTATATTTTGGAGCTAACCATTTTATCATGATTAGAAAATATTTATGACGCTTGTTATTGTGGCGGGTTATTTACCACTTCGGCTCATTTCATCTACGCAGTTGAATATGTCGAACGCTTTCCACTATGAAGTAAGCCTGTGATATGATCGTATCAATTGGTATACCCTGGTTATAAAGATAGATCTCACAAAATGCCTACAGTTATTGCGGCAAATTAGGTAGAAAACAATTTCAGAAATTGTACACATCTTAGGTTTGTAAACGCATAACACATCATACTCTTGGATCGTCGATGCACACTGCTGAAGAGTCCTATATTAGGACGAGACGGTCATCTGTTCCTTCCAGGTTTACAATGGTGGTTTAGCTTTAATCGTATATTATATCAGCATATTTTACAAATTCACCCTCAATTCAAATGGATCATATTCGTAGATAATTTGAATAGATAATTGTTTTAAGAAACTGAATGTGTTTACATGTCTAATATATTATTTTTTTGTAAACCCTCGAATTGAATATAACAAGGTTTTCAGTGAACAATATAAACTTGTCAATGGTTTCTACCCGCTATACACGGAGATATTCCGTCAGGATGTACAACCTTCGGAATGCTATCAATAAAACATTCATATGCTTATGTTTGATGAAATACTCGAATACAATAAATATTCAGATGGCTTATATAAATTACAACCTGAATGTTATTATTTCAATGAAGTTAATCCGATTTTAACTCCGCCTGGAGTCCCTCCGGGGCCTACTGCCGGTCCCAAGCCCCGATAAAGGAGGAGCGTTGGGCATGGGGTTGGCGACCCCATCCCGTAGAAAACTAACTCGCTAAAAAAACGCTAACCAGAAAAAAATTATTCAAATCTTTTAAACTCCGCCCTAGGAGTCAGAAGGTCTTCATTTAGATGAGCTATGAAGCCTCATGATGAAAACCGAGTTCTTTCGGAAGTCGCGAGGCCGATTCCCCTTCTGACAACCAGAGCAACCATTTATTTAGGTGCATGGAATGCTCGTACAATGTGGGAGACCGTAAAAGTCTTCCAAATTGCTGCAGGAATGAGGAGATACAACCTTGAGGTGATTGGGATCAGTGAAACAGGTTGGACGCAAGTTTGTCCAATAAATTGTCTTTATGTTTTAGTATAAATATAACAAAATTAAATAATAAGCGGGATAAAAATAAATTCATTAAATTACACTCTCATTTCATATTTACTCAATGTGTTTACATTAACAGTTAACATAAACAGTCAGACAATGGAGACTTGCCTAATTTTACATGACTCTCATATTTCATGAGTTTTTTTTCTTTTCTTTTCTTTTAAATATGTAAATAGTACTGAGCACATAACTACTCTTGTGTTTGTTAATGTTCATCAACAAAAGATGTAAAGCATATAGGTATCTAATGTTTATATGTGTAGTTCTTTGTAAACACATAATTTACAGTATGGCTTTATGTTCTGATTTTTGGCACGAGTTTTATCAAGAGTTGAAATATATATTATAATAGAAAAATGTTAATTTATATCAGATGGGTTTTGTGGATATTTTAGTAATTTCAATGGTTAAAATCATGAGTCAGTTGAAGCTAGACCACCAGTAGGTCCTGGGTCCGAATCTCACGGTGGGCAGGGTCGTGGATGCGCACTGCTGAGGAGTCCCACAATAGGACGAAACGGCCATCCAGTTCTTCCAGGTTTTCTATGGTGGTCTAGCTTCAACTGACTCATGATCTTAACCATTGAAATTACTATAATATCCACAAAACCCCTTCTGATATTTATGAAATGTTGAACGGATTTTCAAATAGAATTCACCTATCTTCTGTACGTTTATCAATTGATCTATAAATTACAGCCTCTGCTTTAGAATTACCATTTATACCCAGTCTTATACACTACGGTGGACATACTGTAGAGAACGAAGAAGTCAAGTGGGTTAACCAATTTTTCTTTAGCGCATAATCACAAAATGGCTTAGTAAACTATGAAAATCATACATTAAATACATTATTTTAAAATCTTTGCATTGTCCTCTACATACTACATTATTACTCTAATACCGTTGTCGTTTCGACTGCTCTCAGGTTTCCTTCCTATTCTCTTTATTGTAATATTCTGCTGCCTAACATTCCGTTTCCGATTGGTGCCACATACTACTTATGTATGTCAATAAAAGTAGCATACACCACAATACTTGGATTTATCCATAGATTTAACAGATGAATCTTGATTTTTAAAAATATGCCAAAATAGTAAGTAATTTATAAAGAAAAATAATCCCAACTAATGTGGTTCTTGATGGATTTAGACTAATAAATATTGTCTTTGTCACCTTAATACTTGATAAAACCATGAGGCATGATCGTTAACTGTCAGCGTTAATCTGATTAAAAACTTATATTCTTCACAACTGGTTGATCACTGGGTGGTGATCAATTTCATGCTTGTCTAGTCCTTATTAGTGCAGATCGAATGCTATCGATCATGTTGCAATGTGGCCACCAGTCTAGGTGACTCGACACTGCGGGCACTATGTATTGAGATTAGATGGTGGTTGGAGGTAGTCAACAGGAAACCCTGGACCCGGGTTTCGTGCTACTTGGCACTCGTCAGCAAGGTGTACCTGTAATCTTGAGGGAACTGGTGCTCCCTGGCGGATTCGATCTCGTGTCACCCAGCTTCACAGTCAGAGACGTTACCACTGAGCTATCCGCAGTGTCGAGTCACCTAGACTGGTGGCCACATTGCAACATGATCGATAGCATTCGATCTGCACTAATAAGGACTAGACGAGCATGACATTGATCACCACCCAGTGATCAATCAATTGTGATTCTTAAGAACAAATATATTGTGCGTAGATCTGGATAGCTCAGTGATAACATCACTGAATGTGAAGTTAGGTCACTGAGGATCAAATCCGTAAAGGAGCATCAGTTCCATCAAGATTACAAGTACATCTTGTTGACGAGTGCCAAATAGCACGAAACCTTAGGTACAGAGTTTCTTGTTGACTACCTCTAACCGTCATCTTATCTTAACATAGTGCACTCAATGTCGAGTCACTTAAACTAGTGACCACATTACAACTTGGTCGATAGGATTTGATCTGCACTAAAAAGTACTTGACATACATGACACTGATCATTACTCAATGATCAGTCAATTATAAACATTTTTTATTTTCCTTGTACAGCTTACTGTCTAGAAGATAATCATGATATTACTTACAAATACGCAGTTTCACTGGGCTTATCTCTACTTAACGGTTTAACATATTTGAAGCATTTTCTACTAACATTTAAGAAAAGGTATACTTTTAAATTGAAATAGTTATCCTGAATAGTAGGCAGTTGAAATGATGATTAAAACAAAAGTTAGAAATGAAGACACTATCATAATAAGTTTTTGAAAAAACTGATGTTACCATGCGAGATGTTACCATTCGCTGTCAATTCAAAAGAAAAAATATTTCGGCGGTTGTTGGTGTTTTCCGTGTTGTAGTTAAGAATCTTGGTTTTTCCCTTGTTTATGTTGAGGCCTAATGATACAAAGGCTGCTACTACAGTGGTTGTGTTGGCCTGCATTTGTTGGTGTGCGTGTGTGGGAGATAGAAGGTCTACGTGATCTGTGAAGTCTAAGTCGTTCCATTGCATCCGAGCTATCCATTTTATTCCGTGCTTCCACCTCAGATATGGAGGTTTTCATAATCCAGTCAGCCACCAGAAGAATGAGAAAGTAGAAGAGTAATCAACCTTTTCTGACTCCGGACCTCACTTGGAATGCGTCTGTCAGCTGTTTTCCATGCACCACTTTGTAGTGTAGTCCGTCATATACATTATAATGATACAGTACAATTATATATTTATACTAAGCAAAAATGTAAATATTTACAGCATTATAGGAACCCAATCTGTTTGGTTACTTTCGCTTCAGATACATTATGTGAAAATAACTAAACAATAATCATAAATTCTGAAAATATGAAACTTAAGTTTTCAGCCTATTTCATTTGTCTTATCAAAGCAATTTATGGTTCAGTATGAATTCAATTTATAAACCTAGACCGTCTTCTGATCCTCTGACTGCAAAGACTTCTATGAACCTTCAAAATAAAATGAGATCTATTCTTTGTTGAATATCCTTTGTAAAGAACTTTGAACTGATGTTGTATCTCTTGTTAAAGAGATGGAGTGTAATGGAAATGTAACTATCAGTTTCATCCCTAATACAAAGCACATTAGGAATACAGTATTTAAAAGGTGTAGATTGCCGTCTTTTTGTTAAATCCTAGAATTCTTCTGTTTATACATATTTTGTAAGGTCTTAATTTATGAACTAGCAATAACATGTTGATTGCTGTGTTATACAATAATAACAGTTATTGGAACCAATAACATACGTTTAGCTATATTTAACCATCAGTTTGAATCCATGGAATATGTTGTGCATGTACTGAATGAAGCAGTTCATACGTCAACAGTTCCCGATCATCTAATGCGTTACAGTTCGTATTTGATGGTCAACAGCAAAGTTTATAGTTCATTGCTTGTATATTTTTGTCAAAAAAACAGCAAACATGTTTACTCTCATGTAGAAAAACACTGAATCACCCCTCAAATTACGTTAAACATTTGCTGTTAAATCTAAACGTTGGTTCATTATATTGATGTATTAAAGTATCTTTTTAAAAAATCCCACCTGAAAACGTATTTCACGAATTGATAATTTTTCATAAAATGCGTTCAAAAACATCCATCTTCTATTATTTGTTGGTTGAAGGTACTTTCAAAAGACACAATCACAAGTTCGAGCTTTACAAGTATACGCTTTTGAGTAATTAAAGCGATATATAATTTCCAGATTTCTTCATTCTTGACATTCGATTTATATATCTGGCTAAATCAGACAAATAATACGATTTGAACTGGTTTAATTATTGCATCTACTAAGCATTCGGTAACATCAATTGCTTAGTTGTCGCTATAACGTATTCCGTGTAACGATACGATATCAATTAAGGGACGAGTATACTGTGCAGCAGCTCGTTCTCTTCTACATTACGGCTGCCAAACATCAACATTAAGAATTGAAGATTCTCGTAAGCTACTAGTATTTGACCACAGATGTCTTAGAAATATTGCTCGCATCTGTTGGGATCACCAGATAAGTAATAGTGAGGTTAGATGCAGGGTATTGGGGAATGATGGTAAATCAGTAGATGAGGTTGTGAATCTTCGTCGACTGAGATGGTTGGGCCACGTGTTACGTATGCTTGAACACCGATTACCACGACGCGCAATGCTGACCGGTGTTAGGGATGGTTGGAAGAAAGTTAGGGGCGGTCAAACCAAAACTTGGCGTCACTAACTTCTAGTCTGAGCCATGTTGGTAGATGCAGATTACTTGGTTGGGGTCCGCGTGACTATCGTAACCAATGGTTGAAGACTCTTGGTAAAATGGCTCAGAATCAATCACAAAGGTGTAGGTGTACACACTCTCTGTCTTCCTTCAAACTATGAGATTAAAATCGCTCCATATCTTTCTTTCTACGAACTAATTCTTTCTTCCTGTACTATATCTTTATATGCAATCTTTCTTCTATATATTACCACCGTTGAAGTGACTTCTTCTATGAATCCGGTGTTCTTGTTGTGTTAATGAGGTACGGCAACTTGGACCAATGCATATATGTACCTGGTCTTACATTGTAGCTGACTGACTGGTTACATCTAATATAGAACATATATTAGTCATCTTACATTATCAACACGTGTTATGATGTATAATCATTGACTGTACTAAAACAATGTTTCAAACAAGCGACAAAAGAAGTACGAATATATACATCCATCATATTTTATTGAAAATCGGTTGAATGAAATATATTGAAATTTTCAATGGAAGCATTTTACTTATATATTATGATGGAGCTTTGTTCTCCGAGCTGGATAGTTTGGTCGTGGAGCTTTCATCGTTCATCTGAACGACATCATCAGCACAAACTTCAGGTAGAATTCTTTCATTGTAAGTTAATTAAATACTTTTTTAAATACTAGTAATCTTGCCTATTTTGTACACAAGCTCTCCTGAAAAGAATGTCATATTTTTACAGATGTGTGTAAGATTAATTGCAGGCTTTCCAAGTTGTATGTTTCCTCTACACCAATGTAATAGAATCTGTAAATCTCCAGTATCACTACTGGAAAGATAAAAAAAGATTCACTTTACAGGTTCTTTTTTCAGCTGGCAGAACTATCTTTTTTGGTAGAGAACAATAGTAATAATTTTATCTATCCAATGTAGTCTAATGGCAATCAAAATTTTATTAGGCGAAGATGGATTATTTTTTGGAATATTGATGACCTATTCTGAAGAGATGTGCAAGAAGGCTTAGTTGAGTCTGATTAAATTTGATAACAGTGGGGTAATGTTAGGAAATTACAAAATTCTAGCTTTTGTACCCCTTCATATCGGCTTATTCAATGATCTATTTGATCACCTTTCTAACTGTTTTCACCACAACATTTGATCTAATGAGATTCCCTGTGTTTTTACATATTAAATTAGATAAAATATTTGTAAATAAACGGCAACTTTAGTTTGATTGAGCTCGATAGCACTGAAAATCGGTGAGACCATAATTTATGGATGAACCAATCAGATATAAGATAACAGGTCTCCAATTTTGGCGCGAAATTCATTCATCCATTTGGTTAAATAGCGCTTTAGCATTTTAACTGATGTCAGTTCATGATGAAAATCCTAAATCTATTTCATAATCCTAACCATCAATTGTAAATCATAATTCCGATTCTTTACATTGATTTATAACCCTCATTTAGCTCTAGTAGGTTGATAGACATTCCTAAGGTCACCTAAGAATCACTCGAAGGTCATCTATGGATGATAGTCTCACCATGGAACCAATTATATTTAAGACCTGTAAATGAAAAATACATTCAAATTAGATCAAAATAGCTGATATGCAAAATCGTATGATTAAATGTCGAAAGTATAAGAAATATTGTACAAAGTTTTCTAACAATAATGGTATAAATTCACTTGGTAGTATTTTACTTGTATCTTCACATTGTTATTTACCACTGCAATTGATCAGTCTCTTATTGACATATGTGAATCCTGTGCGGATTGCCTCAATATTGCCTGAACTCACAAGCTTTATAAGCAAAGATGTATAGTGGCTAGCAGTGAAATTCAGGACGCGCTTTTCGTCCTATTTGGCGTTTCAAGCAAACGGTACTGGGTTCGAGTCTCAGAGTGAACATCAACTTTGGAATGCCGGTATATCCAGCTGACGAGTCCCAAATAGGATGAAACGCGCGAACTGGATTCCACTGCTAGCCACTATCCATCTTTGCTCATTTTGAATACAGATTAAAATGTAGCGCTGAATAGTAATATTGATTTATAACGGAATTCTTCGGTGTGCGATTTGAGATTCTTTAGATAAAGTCTTATCTAGTTAGTCAACATATATGCAGGTGAAATTAAAGAATGCATGATCAGAAAGGATCATTGAAATCATGGCTCCTTATCGACGCCTATTTTGCAGGCTAAGATAATTCTAATTTACCGAAGGTTTGATAAACATTCGTTTCTCAAGGAAAACTAGACATTGGTTAATTTTCTTGACTTGGATTTCTCGTTGATAAATATACAGTTATTCATTCAAATAGAAAATCGACATGGTGGAGATGATTTGTAGCTTACGTGGAGTTTTGTTCTCTTATTTGGATGGTTAAGTCGTGGAGCTTTCATTGTTCTTCTGAATAACATCATCAGTATAAACTTCAAAGGAAATGTTGTTCAATGAACATATTGTGATATCTTAAACAGGTAATGTTGATGGGAATCACCTATACCAAAGGTTTGTTAACCAATAACTCCTTTCAATATTACTACACCAATTCTCACTCTGATATTAGATCAACGCCCATCTTTATATCAGCTTATCACAAGTTGAAATAGTAAAACAAACAATATAAATCAAACAGTTAGACAGTATAAACATATCTAAGTACACATTGATCACATATTAATTAAAAGTGATTATATTACTTGTCAATACAAGTTAATAGTATAGTATGTAAATAAGTTTAGATATACACTACTTTAATGTTTACTAAAGTAGTCTAAATATAATTTTGTCAATGTTTGTTTCTTTGATATTTCATTGTTAAGAATTATTTATAGTATTACTACTATGTGATCCAGTTTGTACCATATTTTTGTATAGATTCATTGAAATATTCCGCTTTATTCAGACAGAAATGATTCTATATTTTTAGGGCTTAACGTTAAACAACAAAAAAGTATTTCAGATGGACTGAATCACTTTTATACTTTGGGAAATCATTATGGTTGAATTAGGTAAATATTTTGTAGGAATGAACTGAGTGTATACAAATGTTTTTAGATCATTTTGCAGGTCTTCTCTGTCTATAGGCGAATCATGAAAGCAATCTCTTAAATAAATATAAGTATGGTTGACTTTAGCTAGTACTATTCAAACAGCAAATTACAAAGAATGATGACCATTATGGTAAATTTTACAGGATATGTCTTCGTGGATTGGTTGAAGTTAGACATTAATATTGTCAGTTGCCGACTAAGTTGTTTAGAGGTTAAGCGTTCGCATGAGAGATCGAAGGTCCCGGGTTCGAATCCCATGTGCGGGATCGTGGGTGCGCACTGTCGAGGAGTTCCACACTAGGACGAAACGGCCATCCAGTGCTTGAAGGCCTTCAAGACCTATATTCCTTGAACGAAATGTGATTAAATATGACATTTTATTGTTTTAAAGGTAATAAACTGAACGTATATCACTTAAGCGAAAAATTGCATTTCGTGAAATACAGATGCATATTTTGGCAAATTTATATTTATCAGTAAGGGGTTATAGAAATTGCTGAGATTAGAATGATATCATGAATGGATCAATGTTAGATCACCATTGAAAACCTGGGAGCAGTGGACGACCGTTTCGTCCTAGTATTGGACTCCTCACTAGTGTTCATCCATGACCCCTCACGCAGGATCTGATCCCAGGACATTCATTCTCATGCACGAACTCGACCTTTAAACCACTGAACGAACCGGCATCCAACGGTATTAATGTCCAACTTCAACCGATCCACGATATTGCACGACCATCCTCCACTTCCTTCAGTGAGTAACTGTCTCCTTTTAAAATAACATAATTTTATTGGTATAAATATAAACCTATAATGAAATCCTTGCTAATATAAGGCTGTAACAGATCACGTTCTTGTCACTTACACTTCTAGTATCTCTTTTCATCAAGTTTATTTTCAATGTTGCACAATCGCAAACGTACGCTTACTTTCCAAAATGATAACAAGTACACTCGTCTACTTCCCTTCTATCAATCTCTATATACTTTTGACACCTAATTGAGTTGTTTCTGTTTCCATGATTCATCTGATTACATTTCATCTCAATTTCAACATATTATCTTATCACATTGAGCTTTCCTTTTCCCAATTATAACTTTTTCTTCCATCTTCATGATGAATATTGCTAATCTCAACTACAAAATTATTATTAATCACCTTGGTAATGTTTTCATTAATTTGTTTATTCTACCTCGCTGTTACCATGTCTAACAAGATTTTATTATCAAACCATTATTAATAATAAACAAAGATGGATAGTGGCTAGCAGTGGAATCCAGGACGCACGTTTCGTCCCGTTTGGGACTGGTCAGCTGGATGTGCTTGCATCTCAGAGTTGTTGTTCACTCTGTGACTCCAACTCAGTACCGTTCGCTTCAAACGTCATCGCGCTATCCACTTAGCATTATTAATAATCATTATCATATTGAAAAATAAGTATATATTGGCCGTTATACAACTTTCAAAATGAATTCACCAAAAAGAGAACTCATCTCTGAACTAATATTATTTAATTACACTTCTAGTCATAAATAAACCAAACTAATACTATACCGATGATTATACATGTAACATTCATTGTCTATATAATTAGTCGTTCATTAAGACACTGTGTCGCATCATCTCTCGGACCCCAGTCAAGGAGTCGTGAAGGACCAACACAAGCCAGCCCTTTGTAGCTTTCTTTCATACAACGATATCATGTCATACACTGACAACCTCTCCACTCTTTCCAACCAGTCCCAGAGACGGCAAATAATGCACGACGTGGAATTCTCTGGGACGACCTTCGTAGAACATGTCCAAGCCACCGAAGTCGGTGTTTCAAGATAGTGACACCAATTGCATTATCATCTCTGTGCCCGAACACACGATGCCGAATCTCTGCATTACTGATATGATGTTGCCACTGGATGTCAGCAATCCTTCAGAGACAACGATGATCAAACACAGAGAGTCGTCTAACATCCTCAACTCGGAGAAGCCAGGTTTCACAGGCATAGAGCAGAACTTCTCTCACCGATGTGTTGTAGATCCGATCTTTTACAACCAGACTGATATCACAAAGGTGCCAAAGATGGCCTAGATTGGCATAAGCTGCTCTGGCTTTCACTATACGTGTATTGATCTCATCACTCACGCCCCCACCAGCATTATGCAGCTACCTAGATTCACGAACTTCTCGGCTACTTCTATCTGCTCACTATTCAGACTGAGTACAGGATTAGAATCCTGCCAGTCTTGTAGTAGTACTTTGCAATTCGGAGGTGCAAAGCACATACCATACCTACGGACACTGATTGCCAACTGATTAAGTGCGGATTGCATGACACACACATTATCACACTAAGACGATACCATTCGCATACTCAAGGTCGAGAAGTATTTCTCCAGGCAACAGATCCACACCGCCATTACTTACATCCATCAGAGCTGTTTCCAGAATGTCATCGATGGCAAAGTTGGGGAGGAATGGTGAGATTGGACAACCCTATCTAACTCCACTACTTGAATGTAACAATTGAGAAAGGTGGTTTTATGCCCTCACTCTACCTGAGGTGATTGTATATAGGGCTTTAAAGATGTTAATAAACTTCTAAGACACACCCTTCTTCAATAGACAACCCCGGAGAACAGTCCTGCCCATTGAATCGAACGCCGTCCTAGTATGAAGAAACACTACGATTATTGGTCTGTGATAAGTTTGACGGTGATCCATAATCCTTAAAAATGGTCGGAGGTAAGTCATCTGGGCCTGCTGGTTTGTGGTGCCTCAGGAATTAGAGTTCCTTGCAGACTTCCGTCTCTTTAGGTGGATCAGCCATCACAGGCTATGGGAGGCAGGACAATCTAATCTATGCTTTCGAGGCAACAGACGAATAGAACTGCTCTTAAGTTACCAATCACTGAATCCATTAATTCGATCAAAATATTTAAATATATCTCAATAATGATATAAATTACAAATAATCCCTTGAACATTTATTAATATGTGATATGAATAAATCAACTAATGAATTGAAAACAATCGAAAATGAAAATATATTCTTGATAATTACAATTTTTCATTATAATTTTTTTACATGATATGCAAAGATTATAAGCACCGTAAAATATTATTCTAACGTGTGGTGTTTTATGGTGTAGGAGCAGGTTGGAAGAAAGCTAGGGGCGACCAGACCAAAACATGGCACAAACCATGAAGTCACTGAAAAGTGGACTGAGTCATGTTGGTAGGTGGAGACTATCTGGTTGGGATCCACGAGACGATAGCAACCAATGGTTAGAAACCTTGAATGTGACATGGCTCAAAATCGTTTGCAATGGCGCAGGTGCATCCACTCTCTGTGTCCTCAAAAATTCTAATCTTCTGAATTCTTGTTTCTCTTTCCAAATTTATTTCACTGGATTATACTCCTTGAATAACATATTCAAACCCTAATCTTTCCAATTACTGCTGATTCTCTTACTATCTCTACCAATACGGGATTTGAATCGACAATTGTATCTCTATGTTAATGTGGTATGGCAACTCGAACCGATGTACGTACATACGAAGTTCTATGTTGTTACTGACTGACTGATTTAAACTAAACCCTTAATGTTTCGCATTAACTTGATGCTCAGATACTATGAAACTATTCGATTAAAATTTAGATGAAATATACTTTACATGCTGAAATCATGAAATCATGGCGCAACTTCGTGGATTGGTTGAAGTTAGACATTAACACCGTTGAATGCCGGCTCAGTGGTCTTGTTGGTTAAGCGCCTAGCGCGAGACTGATAGGTCCTGGGTTCGACCCCCACAGGGTGCGGGATCGTGGATGCGCGCTACTGAGGAGTCCGATACTGGGACGAAGCGGCCGTCCAGTGCTCCCAGGTTTTCCATAGTGGTCTAGCTTCAATTGACTCATGAATTCAACAAGTGAAATTTCTAAAAAAAAATCTCCACAAAACCCATTCCGAAAATATACTTTAATCAAAGTAACTGATTGAATAACACATACCTGAATGTTATATCTATGATATAATAAAATAATTTATACATCAATACAAAAATTAGTTTAGATTTTAGTAAATGGAAAAGAAAACAATTGTGTTCTAATATCATCGGTTGAAACAGGTTTAAGAATGTTGTCTTGAAAGAGAAAAAACTACTACTTAAATTTACATTATGTAAAAGAGGGGTAAATACAAAATATGATTGAAATGATCAATAGTTTAATAAATTAGAAATTAAGAAAGTAATCCGAATCAGTGATTGACTGATACAATGAGCTGATATCGTGTAGGCATAAAAAATAGACGGATATAATTGAGTATTTAAAGAATGAATATTATGCTCTGTCTAATTGATTAACAGAGGCAATACCAACGATTGTGTGTATAAGATGTTGGTGATTTACAATAGAATACATACATAATCAATTTTAATTAGGATTATTTAGAGTGGAATGCTTCAATAATTTGTATAATTGTAGCAATTAAACCACCGAAACAACTTAAAAGACCAATGGATATAAAGATGATATGTTTAGTAAATACTGTTAACCAAAACCATGAGATTTGTTGACGATCAGGCCATAAGAAAATTATTTCTAAAGTAGCAGGTAATATAAAAGCAAGTGTTGATCCAGCCAATGATCCAATCAATGATAATAATAAATCTAATCGAGGAATTAAAACAGCTGCTGCATCTGGAAATATAAAGGACAATTTGAATTTTCACGATGGAATCAGATTATTATTATTATTATTATGAAGTTCAAAGTGATAAGAAGCGGTTCCAAGCAAGAGATCAACATTATGTAGGTATTCGTGAGAAATGAGATAGGAATTTTCCCATTCTAGATTTTAATTAATACCGTTAGGCAGTTTGAATAATTTTAATTTGAAGATTGATTTAGTCATTGAAACAATTAGAATAAAACATTCAATCAATGTTCCATTATAATTTTAGGTTGGTTTAAAATGTTTCGTAATAAACAGTTGTTTCTTTTTTTAAATAATGATAAACCGGGTATTGTATGATATTCCTATAAGTCACTGAAGTAAACGTAGTAAGTGACTAGAAGTGTCAACCGTTAACTTGTATGATGTTAGCAATAATGCGCCCTTACTACCTGTGTAATATAGGTGAATAACATGAAACACTAAAATCATTCTGGATCATATGAAGTAAAATACCACATTCATTATGTGACAATATCCCTTTAATAGAAGTAAACAATGGTTAGGGTATATTGTGATAAGTAACATTGGCTTTCTAGCTGCATCCTAGATACCAAAATGCTCTCACTATTGCATCAAAAACAGTAGACAACATGTGATAACTATGAGAAGAGGTTTTAATTTCACCGTTGGTTTAGATACAGAGAACAGATATATGGGTTTATGTACAACTCTAATATTTTAGAAGCATCCTGGAGGCAGCAGCCTCCTCGCAGCACTTCTGGGTACCAGGATCAACCTTACTAGCTAACTTGGGTGGTTGGCGGAGATAGGATTAATCCACCACTCTACTATTACTGCATTACTTGGGATACTAATCATGAGGCTCTTAAAATCTTGCAGGCTGCCCGACGTGTTTGCCTATGTACATAAATTCCATGAGCCTCGGCTTGTGTTGTTGTGTATGGAGGTATATAAAAGGGTATGCACCGGACTCGCAAAAGGCACGTAAGCTAAAATGTCTTCCTATGTCTAATAAAATCAGTGGCCTGAACCAGCGGGTCGAAGGTATAACAAAAAGAAGTGGTAGCAAATACTAAAAAGAAAAGACCACCAACCCACCCTGAGAGTGCGTGTGATTATGTTTATGTCATGAAGTGCATTGGAAAAAGTTTATGTACAAGTGGTATGCGTAGGAGACGGTAAGTTGTAAGAAATATGTTTGAAGGTAGCGGTGACCACCTACCACCCCAGGTGAGAAAATATACTTATACGTATGACATGGGATGAATGGATGAAAAACCGGTATGTATGTAATGTATACTTGTCCCTGGTGCGACGTCTGCACGCCAAAACCCATGGGTAACGATTTCTCTAAAGCAATCACATCCACGTCGGGGGTTTGTATGCCTTGGAAAACGGAAAACAATTCAAGAAAAGCCACTTAGGCTTGACCAACCTAAATCCTGAAGTATGCTAAATTATTCACAGAATCGATAATTATCCTGTGTGAACATGATAATGAATCTGTCGTTTTTCTAATACTATGATAAGTTCCTACTGAACTCAGTGGACGACATAGTTCCAGTAATTTGTGAAGACTTTCAGAGAAGTTTTCTAGGGCTTCCAACGCACGGCAAATTAATTAAAGTTGTAAACGCTGACAACTGCCAAAAGCAACTAAACGGTCATATAGGATTTCGTATCAGAAAACGAAAGAACTGTGCAGTAGAAGAGGTTTATCATCCAACAAAATAAAATTCTGATATACAAAATGATGAACACAAGAATAAACATTACTAAATATTTAACAAACAACCGATTTGGATATATGAAAACTGTATGTCATCAACTCCTTAATGGAATTAATGATTAGCTATCAGGGCTCAAATCTCATTCGGTTCTATCAACTCTCTTCACAAAATCATGCGAGAATCTTCTCGGGAAACGTTGGTAAAACAACGATGTATTTGAATTGATTTTTATATTTTTCCGTTTCCTTGGAAACCAGATTCCTCTTCCGTCTATAAGACATCCCTCTATTATTTCCTGATTGTTTAATAACTATGTATACTTACATTTCGTAGTCGCGATTTCCGTAATATTAGTTTCCCAAAACAAGGTTTATTATGTAACTAGTTTCGATTCATACAGTTTGTGTTAGGCTAAGTGATTTTATCATGATCATATTGAGGTTTAAATGTGTAACAACTCTAAGCTACTACTTTACAGTCCGACATAAATCTAACTTCTTTACAAGCAACCCCACACCACAATTAATATCCGAATAATTATATTTTTACCACTTTTACTAAAATGACCTACCAATTCAACATGATTTGCATATCATGTGGTTCACTAAATGTTTTGTATGAAACATTCATGTAGCAAGTTATACCATTCTACTACTGGTAAATACTATCAGTACATTTGTCTTAATAATCTCATTACACTGTGCTGACATATAGTGTGATAACTTGAATCGATACACAACATTTACCAGGTTCAAGGTTGTTTACGACTAAGTAACAGCATGACAAGTGACATTCGAATAGAACAGTCAGTGAAACAAATGGAGTACGAATAATACGATTATTCTTTCCTACGAATTAAATACTTCATATTTCTCATAATTACAATATTAACTTACATGAGAATATAACCAGACTAATTCGCATTAATTTCAAATTAATATATCGTCGACGACCCGATGCTTCATGATGACACGTTAATTTCTCCATTAATCGACTGAATATTTGTGCTGGTACATAATATTGTAATAAATAACTAACAAACATTGCTATGATAAACAATGGTTTAACTGGAGCAAACCAACTATAGTGAAAAATAATGGAAGATATAATAGGAAACAGAACGGTGCATTAACAGATCACTAGGATAACAAAATACATAATATGAAAGACGAATAAAACAGCTGAAATCTAAAATGTATCAAAATTCTACAAGATAATTGAGAAAACTAAGATCATCAGTAAGCTTAAAAAATATCGTGACAAGCCGAGTTCAGACGGATCATGTACTGTTCCAACGTCAGACAGATCACTTACTTTTGCACAGTCACATGGTGAAGAGAAGTGGAAAAGATAGGTAGGTCTATTTGCAGATGAGTATACTATTTGTCCAGTTGAGCCCCACATGTCTCCGTTTAAGTAAGTGCAGACATATATATATATATATATATATATATATATATATATATATATATATATATATATATATATATAATTGATTCGGTTCTGACAGTGAGGCAATTTACGCGGACTTGCTGTACTTATTCAGCACAGATGGTTGGATAACTGTCAGAAAGCCTTTACGTTTTCCTGTCACATAAATCGCAAATCGAGTGAGGCTAGAATTATATCACTGGACCCTAATCCAGTGGAAGTTATGGTTAAGTGTTTGCACAAGACCTAGACGGCATATTATTTATTTGAACACATTAATACTGGTACAAGGAGGCACCAAATACATATGCACCACACAAATTTCATTTGATTTGTGTGAGGGCTGTGATACCGCACGGGTGCCCAAACCGAAGCAGGTCGTTTTCTTAGGGGGCCACACCCGAAGCCTTCGACCTTGAGGTCTGATCCACAAGGCAGTGGAGCATCGTGAGGAGATGCAGTCACATGGTAGCCGGTGACCAACGATTGGTTCATACGCCATTTGTTCCTTCAGGATAGTGGAGCCCATGTCCACGGTTGGTTTGGAATCAGGGTTTTCCAACTCCCCTAGGTGGACTCTCTGTGCCCACTGGCCCGGTTAAAGCGCCAGACATTCGCTTTTCGTCCTCTCAATTTCGTACACAACACCCGTGCCACGAGAAGGCAGTGAGTAGGACTTCCCTGGTAGTAGTTTTATGCACGTACCCATGTGAGAGCATTTCGTGAGGGAGAGCAGAGTCTCCCCACTCTTGGCCGTATCAGGGCATTTGGGGGCGATCCTGACAATATAACTCGATTGAATCATCTAGACAAACAAGACTGTATATCCTATCAGAATAAGTTATGGTTGGATACTAGAGTTATATAGAAGACTTCAATAGGATTGTATAACTACCAATGTTTTATAAGAATAATATGTCATCAAATAATAATTTCAAATGTAAGTAATCTTTTAAGGTCAATCAAACTGTCATTTGAATAGTCCATTGAATTATTTTTACAAGATCATTTATGAATATAAACAAACAAAAACAAAAAAATAATTAATGTTTATCATATAAAATTTCTTAGATAAACTGATAGTGTTTCTATTAATTTCAATTAGATTTACTTATATAAGTTAAATAAACTTTGGAATGTTAACAGATATAGGTTAGTACAGTGTGAATGGTAAACCACTTCAAAAGAATTTACCGAATAGTATTATGTAATATATTACAACACAATGTATGAAATGAATAAAACAACAATATACAAATTTAGAACAACATAGATATAAGCGAACAATATTGTTTCGAATTGGATCCTCATCAGGCTTTACTCTAATATACAGTAATATTTATATATACCTAAACGAAATTATTAAACCAGTCAAGATAGATTATGAGTGAATGATAACAATGGAAAAGATTACATAATTAAGTGAAAAGTAAAAATTGATAGTATGAAGTAATCTATAAGTTAATCAGTCATAAGCAATATAGAGCGTGACACATATGTGCATCGGTCACTAAACTGTACCAGTACAAGAACATGGTGTTATCAAAACAACTCGACAGTAGTAAAAATAGTGACAGCATCAGCAGTAGTAAAAATGATTACACATCGATAATATGATTCGGAAAAAAATGAATTCGAGGAATAAAAGGAATGAATAAACTAATTAATTAATATATTTGTAATATCCCAATAGGTAGAAAAATTAGATTTTCTGACGTTCCATGACTCAGTGTAAGCCAATTCTTCAGAAAACAAATAACCAAATCAAAATTAATCCAGGTTTAAATAGTACAACGGAACAACAAGAATATTGTGATCAGTCAAAAAACAAGTCTGAACAAATCAATGTCATGTCATTTCCGTCAAGGTGATTCATAAGCGAATGTATGTAAATTCGTGTGTGTATGTATGTGTGCACTGTTAAGGATGAAAAATGTGTGATCTTTATGGTGAGAAAGGGTAGTTTAATTTAACTAAATAATGCATTCATGTCATTGTCGGTCAGTTAGTTTAGCGCGACATATAACGTGGCACATGTGTGAATTGGTTCAAGCTGGTTGACTTCATTAGTACATTTAGATGAGATCGCGAATATGACCGATTCTGAATCATGTCACCCGTCTCCGACCATCGGTTAGAATAATCGCGCTGACCATAGTCAGAAAATCTCCATCTGCTAATACGGCTCAGTAAAAGTCAATGAATTACTGGATTAATGTGACGTCTTGGTTTGACCACCCATGGCTTTCTTCCAACTTACTAATATGGCTCTAAACAGTGCATCGAAGTAAGGGGTAGTTAGTCAAACATAACACATGACTTAAGTACTACATCAACGTACTTGCCATATTTACCTTGTACCTGATGTTTAGCACTCCCTAGAGTAATCTACTTTCTATATCAGTTATCAAGAAACAGTGCAAAATTTTAACACATCACAGATTTCTTAATGTTTTTGAATAAATACAGCAGTTCTCCATAAAAAAATATCAGTCGAACCACTAACCGAGAAGTGTAAGTTTTATGTGAAATGACATATTACATATTACATACAAGGAAATACATGATATCACGATCATCTTCAGTCAGTAAACAACTTGAACTTACTAAGGCACTTGCGGTATATTTAACGTGATACTTCCTTCAGATTCTTCACCAAATTTTAAAAACCCATAAAATCCAACAGCTACATTCATACAGATAACAATAATCATGCCAGTAGTTAAAACACCAAATGGTAAACCATATCCAGTAGGATCAATCATTTTACTTTGAATAGGTAATACCTAAATTTGAGTAAAAATTAATAACATAACATAATGTGCGATTGAAAATTACACCACACTTTTTTATTAAAGACGGTAACAGTGGAGTTCACCATACGTACATCATGGACAAGTGGACAGTCTATAACAGTTCACTGGTCTGAAAGCTATATAGAACTAAGGCATGTCTATCTATCACAAATCTATAGTTAGTGTCGTAAAGAAATTGTGTAACTTACTGGTTCGTTACGCCAGTGGAGAACCTGAAATAGTTTTCTTGATAAAGAGAAAGAGGAAGAGGAACTTCCTTGGCATCACGCTTGAGCAAATTTCAAGAAATTCGAATCAAATTCTGCTTTAGACCTGAAACTAGTTCAAATTCATACTTATTTCAAGCGACATAATTCATTAGGTCATTAAGTATATGCATGATTTATGCTGTAAGTGATAGGTTAGCGATGATTATAAAGCCGCAACACTTGACTTTCAACTAATGGGTAGCAAGTTCGTTCCTTATCCTGTCCATACTTTTGTTTAAGCAACCATGTGGTATCAGTAGCTCACAAACAATAGTCTATTTTATGTTTTTATTTACTGTGTATTCGTTCTGGTTCAAATGAGCACTAAAAAAATGGTATGTGCCCCAGAAATATAGGAGAGAAAAAAGGAGTATATGTAAGTAAACAACAGTAGTATATAATAGAGTATAGAGTTTAGGTAAGAAAACACTAAGGGATATATATATCAGATCTATTGCAGTTAATTTTTACATCAGGTGACTGACTACTCATTGGGAGTGTATTTACCGACGACTTGAATGATAGTAATAATATCACTCCATATTAGTCTTAAAAAAAAACGATTTTTCCATCAACAACAATTAACCCTGTTAATGATTAGACCCAGCAAGTCATTAAAGACCATTAAAAAAGTGTTTTATGTGAAAAACTATTACCAAAGTGGAATTTATTTTTAGGATTGCACTTACAAAAAATCTACGTATACTTATTGTGCATAGTTTAAACAACAACAAAAAAGTCATATATTGAACAAAGTACAAACCACTTTTAAAATATTTTAGATTTTGGCTAATAAAGGTATTTACAACATATATGTTTCCTCGATTTGTGACTCGTTAGCTGGATATATCTGTCAAATATGTATCCACAAAGAATAAATTTTAGTATCTTTCGCTTCGAACGTCAAAGTGTTATCCACTAATTAGTTAAGCCCAATCAACTAAATGGTATATCTAGTCACCAATAGGATTCCACGGTAAGTCCTTTAATGATGAAAGAGTTTATATGCCAACAGAAAATGATCATATTCAGATCATCAGTATCAACAAACGGAAAATACAAACCCACATAAATAATAAAAACATATGTCATTAGTTAAATATACCTCTTAACTGACTACTTAAATTAGTTCATGTATGTTAACAACAACAAAAAATGATGTGGCAGCTGGAACAAAATGGTTATTCAGTCTTTTTATAACCATTCAGAGAAACTGCATAACAATTTTGGAAATATGAATTGTGATGCTTTCTTTAATTAACATCATTAATACATGATTTCCTCTCCCTCCCTATCTCTCTCTCTCTCTATATATATATATAATAAAATATTATGGGGAAGACTAAAATTTATGAACGAACCAATAAGATTTAAGATCACAATTCTTGGGATTTATAGCTTATGCTATTTTATGCGACAAAAACCCTAACTTCTAATTCTAATACCTCATATTGACATATAACCCCGTTTCAACCCGAGTAGAGTAATTGAAGTTTCTTAAGACCACTTAAGAATCGCTTAAAGATCGTCTCTTTTACCGGTTTGGAAATTTGCAGAGTATTTTTTTAAAAAAAAACAGGAAATAATCTGAGCAAACAATTGATTCCGAAAAACTTCATCACTATCGGTTTCTACAGTTTTATAAATCCATCGGTACTGTAATACAAAGGTCAAATTAAGGCATTATTAAACAAATGAATGAGACAATGGTATATGTTAGACTAGTGACATTTTGAATTGATTAAGGCTTGATAACTTTCAAAGTGTATCATTCGTAAATATGAAAGGTCTCTTACGAAAAGGATAGAAAAAAAAGTAAGATATCGAGTCTTGATCGGAGCGAGTATAGTATTTTGTGAAATATTTGTCATCTCATCAATTTTGTGTGAGGGCTGTGATACCGCCCGGATACCCAAATCGAAGCAGGAGTATAGCACAATAAATCATATGAATATTATGAATACCATCAGAGATGTTTATGTCGGGTTAAGTGAGCTAATAATAATAGTAATAATAATAATAAATGCCAATAAATAATAATAATAATATAGTTATGTGAAGATAACATGTCATAAGGGAAATTCTATCTGGCGAAGTCTGATAAGAAATCTATGTGGATTAAGAAAGATAAATACAAATTATGGATGGGACAGGGCAAAAATAAATATAAAAACGAATAGGAATGGGCATGAGTTTATAAAATCTAGCTTGTTTATGAGGTAACTTAATTATGGGCCACGAAAAACAGAAGCTGAATATACCTCTCATGAACAGACAAGTCTGGTTTACGGAAGTTGGTTCCGATAGCTTTATCTGAGTAGACGAGGCGTAATCCGTACGTAGACTGTTCGGGGCTTGACATAAACCAATTGGCCATTTTTCTGTTCCACATTCACTATCTCTACCAAGTGTGAAAGGAAAGCACTACAAATAGACTCCAAAAACTATTTGTAAAAACCGTAAAATACGACAAAGGCCAACAATGTAGTTAAAATCTTTTTGCCTAACACCTGATTTTAAAGGAGATATAACTGGTAGCATCTTAATATACCGACTTAGAAGATCTACTCAAAAAATATTTAATGCTGGTATATTGGACGTCACCTATGAAACCAAGATAGTACTTAAACAATATGTCAAGGATAAGATATCGATGATAAGCACTTTGAAGTCCGGATGACAATTTAACAGTTCCAGTGAAGCTACCTAAAATATAATTTCTAGACCGTGAAAATGTACACACATGGTTGGGGTAATAAGCCACTGATTTTTATACATTTTATATATATTGATGATTAGTTGATATAAAATAACCTGAACTGGACGATATTAAACGTTAATTAATCAAGAACACCATATATACAATATCAAAAGATTAAACTAGTCTAGAAAATGAATGTAATAAATTTTGACTGACCCACGTGATTACACCTTCTTAACAACCGTTAACCAGTCACAATTATAAAAAAAACTTACGTTACTATTTGTTTTAACCATATAAGTAAGCCGAGAACACATACAAACTTTTATAGCAAGTACACTTGTAAACAAGAAATACTCCACGACCTACGAGTTTCAGACTCAAATCAGTCAGTCAGTCAGCTACAAAGTAAGACCAGACACATATATGCATCGGTTCAAGTTGTCATACCGCATTAGCACAACAAGATGAACACCGGATTCACAGTAGTTAATTCAATAGTAATAAGATATAAAAGAAAGATTGCATATAAAGATATAGTACAGGAAGAAAGATATGAAGCGATTTTAATCTCAGATTAAAAGAAGACAGAGTGTATACACATACGCCATTGTTCTGAGCCATGTCACCAAGAGTCTCCAACCATTGGTTACGATAGTAACACGGACCCCAACCAAGTAGTCTGTATCTACCAACATGGCTCACATCAGAAGTTAGTGACTTCAAGGACTGATACCACTTTTTAGTTTGGCCGCCCTAACTTTCTTTCAACTATCCCCAACACCAGTCAGCATTGCGTGTCCTGGTAATCGGTGTTCAGGCATACGTAACACGTGGCCCAACCATCTCAGTCGATGAAGATTCACAACCTCATCGACTGATTTACCATCATTCCCTAATACCCTGCGTCTAACCTCACTATTACTTACCTGGTGATCCCAGCAGATGCGGGCAATATTCCTAAGACATCTGTGGTCAAATAGTAGTAGCTTACGAGAATCTTCAACTCTTAATGTCCATGTTTTGCAGCCGTATATTAGAACAGAACGAACTGGTGCTCAGTATGCTCGTCTTTTTATTGGTAGACGGATATCTTGCCTTCACCGTAGTTGACGTAAGTTGGCAAAAGCCAATCAAGCTTTTCGAACCTGCGCTGAGATTTCGTCAGACACCAACCCATTAAGGCTGACCAGACTTCCAAGATAAGTGAAGTTGTCAACGCGTTCGACTACTTCACTCCCTATTCTTAGTTTAGGTATTGACGCAGACCAGTCCTGAAGAAACACCTTGCATTTAGAGGGAGAGAAGCGCATTCCAAACATTCTGGCATTGTTGCTTAGTGCTACCAAAAGACTTTGCATTTTATCAGCGTCTTCACTCAAATAATATTTTAACAGCCTTTGGAAAAAATATAAGCCAAATAAATCATCACATGATATTGTAATTTACCTGAGACACACATGTGCATCAATCAAAATTTTAAACACTGCGTTATGTAAAATGTAGCTGAATAATTACATACAAAAACTAAGTGTTTTTACAATTAATGTATAGTAAAAAGTTGTATGGATATGTAAATTTTGTTAGATTTCGACTGTTTAAAAACAAAGAGAATAAACATGGCACAATCGATTGAAATTGTAAAATGACGAGCGATATTATGAATAGTTAGTAAATGACACTTGACACATGGCTTGACAAAAATTGCTTAGAATGACATGAAACAAGTGAGTTTAACCCGAAGCTCTAAACGATCAAACTATGTATATATATAAATCGTTCGGTTACACATTAATAAACAAATGTATAGACTAACACATAAAGCGTCTAACCACTTAACTCTGGTGGTTAGCCGCTAACCTCAAGACCAGAAAATCTTGGATTCGATTCAAAGTGGGATGGTGGATGGACATACTAGGACGAAACAGGTGCCTAGTGCTTCCCGATTTTCAATAGTTCTCTAAGACCAATCAATGATGTAAACTACAAAATTTAGGTCTTCGTTGGGATTTAGATCATTGTTCAACAATGAGGATAAGCCGAAGTCTGTGAAAGCTTTAATAGGTATGTAAAATCACTCAAATATGTAATGATAGCCTATTGTATAATCTAGTGTAAAAATTAATGACGTCTTTGAAGTTGGAACAGTTGGTTTACACTGGATCACCAATCAATCAGTCAGATCAGACCGAGATAGAGGCTGTCAGACCAAATAGAAAGGACAAACTGGATCACAGCATAAAATAAATCGAAAGCTTTTATCACTAGACGCATGATACCATATTATATCCGTCAATTCCTGTGGCTTAAAGCTTGGTTAGATAAATAGATGGCAGTATTCCAGAAATTCCACCACAACATACAAATATTTATATAAATATATGGCTTTCTGATTGCTACCTGTTTGTGCGAAAATAAGTTAAATTTATTTATCATGTACGAGTCTACATATTAAGGCTTCTAACCATACTTAAAATGGTGAAGTATAGTGATACTACCTGGGTAATTAAGCAGCAGACGGAGTCAGTTACAAAACTTTGGCACACTGTTTCAAGTTCAAGCGGTACCAAGATATATGGATGGTCATAGGTCAGAAACACTTATTCTCAGACCTAACAATCCCATATTACAAGACAAAAATTAGCGTCTCTAAAGATCGTTTTTTGTGTCAATATCTTTGATGGTAAAGCATCATTCGTCTCATTGACAATTCTATTTCCAGATGTTGCCATTATCAATTTACAGTTACAACGCAAATATCACTGTAATGCAACAATCCATATTGTAAAAATACTTAAACGGCATTATGATAATCTAAAAAAAGTTATACCATTTAACGCAGAATTATAAACATCACATTTATCGTTAAAATGAAAAAGTAGTCCATAGAAGTTGCTTACGTGAAAGAGAAACATCTTTTGTTAGTGTAGAGAAATTACTGAACGTCGTTTTTTTATTTTTTAGGTAATTTAATAACCAATTACACGTCTCATGTGCTTATTTTTGAGCGACACTGATTACTTGAAAGCTAATATTGCTATCCAGTTGCGTTGAAAAAGCAGTATGTAACATGAGGTTCGAAGTTGCGGTCCATTGACTGAATACTAAATCCTCCAACCATTGAAGTCATCAAGTCAATAACTCAATATCTTCTACGACCAAATGTTGTTTTTCAAAATAGCTTGTACACACCGCAATCATCGGTAATCCCAAAATCCACAGACATACATATACACACGGAGGTAAAACTTAAGGATACAATGTTGTCAAATAAATATGACTTTTACTTACCAGACTAATTCCTTCAAATGAAAACATGACAATACTAAATGCAATTAGTAGACCATTGAAATTGGTAATAACCGGAAATTCATATATTGAATGTAATCCAGATGTGAATAAATAGATGAATATTAATATCATACCAATTGCAGTGCATATATTAGCCAAACCGGATAAATAGGTGACTACACGCATACTACTTTTAAAATTCATTAGAATTAGTATTAGACAAACAATAAATCCCACTAGATACACATTGAGAGTTAGATGTGGAAAGAAGGACATTAAAAACTGCAAAAAACATAAGATAGAAAAGAAGTATTACTATTATATATGGCACAAAGCCTATTTACTTAAGATAATATATAACACACTACCGCTGTTTATCAGGAAACCATCATAAAGTGATATATAGGAGACCAGGAGTATTTACGTAAAATTTAAATTATTTACAGGTTTACATACTCTGCTTTAGGTCATACTTCACGTGAAGGGGCTAGTGATACTGATCAACTGAGCAAACCGAAGTGGGTGAGAAAGCTTTTGAACTTGTGACGCACTGATTGAAAGCTTAGTGTGTTAGACACTAAGTCACGGACTCATTTAATATAAACCCAACAGATGGTTTGTAAAGAAAATATTGGTTCAGAGAAAATAAAACATAAGAAAACAGACACATAAGCTACTTATCCAGTAGATATAAGGGATGCGTCTTGTGACTAATAGCGTATCAATAAATATCATCTATGTTTGGTCGCGTTTATGCGGCTGGTTGAGTTCACTAAGAATAATGAGTTTGGGATCATGTATTGAATAATTAATTAAATATATATTTTGGAGTAATATTTATTGCTTCACTATAAATTATTAAGCTATTCTCGGATTCTATTACGCAAGCTTTTTATATTATCGGAATATTTAAATGCTGCATAGGATCTGACACTTGTAGAACATCGGTAAACAAACAAACTAGTATATCCAAATTGTATCGACCACGGTTAGAAACATACCAGTTTCATGTTTTGGCTTTATATACTTACGTTTTCACGGCTGTATAACTTATGAGCCAAGTTTGTATGTGAGTGGATTTGTCTCCACAAAAAATATACAACTATGTTTAGCCTATATTTTAATTTGACCATATAAAAGAATGACTATTTACTGAAATATGTTCTGCTTAGATTACATTTTAAATCTAGCCCTGTATTCAGTGGATAATATTTTTACCTGAAATAGTTGATGGCGGGAGAAATTCAACCAGAAATGATAAATTATAGCATATTAATTGGGAAAGTTGTTTCTTGGGATCAAAAACATGTCAGACAGGTTAGTTGGAGAGCAATCTGACAAAATGGGATAACTCAGAAATTGTATATGAGGTCTTATGACCATATATACGGGGCGACGTATCAGCACGAGTTTTCTCACGAACGAATGATGCTGAGGACGCTTCCTATCATTTTGTCTAATGTTCCTAAGCCTTTCTGTAATCAATACAACCTCGACCAGAACGAAAACCAGCCTGCTCCTCGCGAGTCAATCTTTCTCGGGTTTTGAACAACCTACGAAGTATGACGGAAGCCAATAGTTTGGACGCAATCGGAAGTAGACTTATCCCCCGATGGTTGTTACAGGAACGATGTGAACCTTTTTAAAGATAGGAACAACTATCGACTCATTCCATGACGTTGGTACGCTCTCTAGTTCCCAGACCTTTGTAAACAACTGACTGTGTTGTTTGTATCTAGGTAGCTACATAAGTGCTGATGGTAGCGTAAGTGATGAGATCAATACACGTATAGTGAAAGCCAGAGCAGCTTATGCCAATCTAGGCCATCTTTGGCACCTTTGTGATATCAGTCTGGCTGTAAAAGATCGGATCTACAACACATCGGTGAGAGAAGTTCTGCTCTATGCCTGTGAAACCTGGCTTCTCCGAGTTGAGGATGTTAGACGACTCTCTGTGTTTGATCATCGTTGTCTCTGAAGGATTGCTGACATCCAGTGGCAACACCATATCAGTAATGCAGAGATTCGGCATCGTGTGTTCGGGCACAGAGATGATAATGCAATTGGTGTCACTATCTTGAAACACCGACTTCGGTGGCTTGGACATGTTCTACGAAGGTCGTCCCAGAGAATTCCACGTCGTGCATTATTTGCCGTCTCTGGGACTGGTTGGAAAGAGTGGAGAGGTTGTCAGTGTATGACATGATATCGTTGTATGAAAGAAAGCTACAAAGGGCTGGCTTGTGTTGGTCCTTCACGACTCCTTGACTGGGGTCCGAGAGATGATGCGACACAGTGGCTAGAGACATTATCAGATATGGCTCAGAATAGAAACCAGTGGCAATCCTGCTGTAACCTTCTTTTACTTTATTCATAAAAAGTGGTTGTATCTTCCTTAACCGGAAGATTTCTTCTGGTTGTACCTTTACGTTTTCCCCGTTATTATTATTATGAAAATTACTATTACACTACCTTACACTAATCTGGTCGTTATTGTTCTTTTTTTCTTTTACACTCCTTACCTTTCTTCTTCCTATTCTCATTGTTTTTTGTGGCGCATATATACGCATATATTTGGTGCCCTCTTGTACCAATATTTATGTGTTCAAATAAATAAATAAATCGTCACTATTTAACCATGTCCGATACTTGAATCTATTGTTGTTATTATTATTATTTGAACAAATAGATATTGGTACAAGGAGGCACCAAATACATATGCGCCACACAAATTTCACTTGATTTGTGTGAGGGCTGTGATACTGTCCGGGTGCCCAAACCGAAGCAGGTCGTTTTCTTAGGGGGCCACACCCGAAGCCTTCGACCTTGAGGTCTGATCCACAAGGCATTGGAGCATCGTAAGGAGATGCAGTCACATGATAGCCGGTGACCAACGATTGGTTCATACGCCATTTGTTCCTTCAGGATAGTGGAGCCCATGTGCACGGTTGGTTTGGAATCAGGGTTTTCCAACTCCCCCCTATTGTTAACGATCGGAGCTAATAAAATTTAATCCTTCTTTTTTCAGGACCGTACTCTAAAATACATGTTAGAACGTCTAGTGTTTAGACGGTATATTAAATCAACGATCCTCACTCACGGTAAAAGTGTAGCTGATGACTTAACCTCATGTAAGGAATGTGGCGAACCCTTTAAGTAGCTGAAGATTAGGTCGTTTGTGGGCTCTTTTATTTATGTATAGGATTGAGTTCAAAACCAGAATCGGATAGTTTTAATTTAAGA